>NC_135232.1:380954633-381259008 GCF_051348905.1 Ranitomeya variabilis
TTGTGTATCTGGATGATATTCTGATTTTTTCGGATGACTGGGACTCTCATGTCCAGCAAGTCAGGAGGGTTTTTCAGGTTTTGCGGTCTAATTCTTTGTGTGTGAAGGGTTCGAAGTGTGTTTTTGGGGTACAGAGGATTTCCTTTTTGGGATATATTTTTTCCCCCTCTTCCATTGAAATGGATCCTGTCAAGGTTCAAGCTATTTGTGATTGGACGCAGCCCTCTTCTCTTAAGAGTCTTCAGAAATTTTTGGGCTTTGCTAACTTTTATCGTCGATTTATTGCTGGTTTTTCGGATATTGCTAAGCCATTGACCGATTTGACTAAGAAGGGTGCTGATGTTGCTGATTGGTCCCCTGATGCTGTGGAGGCCTTTCGGGAGCTTAAGCGCCGTTTTTCCTCTGCCCCTGTGTTGCGTCAGCCTGATGTTGCTCTACCTTTTCAGGTTGAGGTCGACGCTTCTGAGATCGGAGCTGGGGCAGTGTTGTCGCAGAAAAGTTCTGACTGCTCCGTGATGAGGCCTTGTGCCTTCTTTTCCCGTAAATTTTCACCCGCTGAGCAGAATTATGATGTTGGGAATCGGGAGCTTTTGGCCATGAAGTGGGCTTTTGAGGAGTGGCGCCATTGGCTTGAGGGGGCCAGACATCAGGTGGTGGTATTGACTGACCACAAAAATTTGATTTATCTTGAGACCGCCAGGCGCCTGAATCCTAGACAGGCGCGCTGGTCATTATTTTTCTCTCGGTTTAATTTTGTGGTGTCATACCTACCGGGTTCTAAGAATGTTAAGGCGGATGCCCTTTCTAGGAGTTTTGAGCCTGACTCGCCTGGTAACTCAGAGCCCACAGGTATCCTTAAGGATGGAGTGGTATTGTCAGTTGTTTCTCCAGACCTGCGGCGGGCCTTGCAGAAGTTTCAGGCGGAGAGACCTGATCGTTGCCCACCTGATAAACTGTTTGTTCCTGATGATTGGACCAATAGAGTCATCTCTGAGGTTCATTCTTCTGCGTTGGCAGGTCATCCTGGCATTTTTGGTACCAGGGATTTGGTGGCAAGGTCCTTCTGGTGGCCTTCCCTGTCACGAGATGTGCGAGGCTTTGTGCAGTCTTGTGACGTTTGTGCTCGGGCCAAGCCTTGTTGTTCTCGGGCTAGTGGATTATTGTTGCCCTTGCCTATTCCTAAGAGGCCTTGGACGCACATCTCGATGGATTTTATTTCAGATCTGCCTGTTTCTCAGAAGATGTCTGTCATCTGGGTGGTGTGTGACCGTTTTTCTAAGATGGTCCATTTGGTTCCTCTGCCCAAGTTACCTTCTTCTTCCGAGTTGGTTCCTCTGTTTTTTCAAAATGTTGTTCGTTTGCATGGTATTCCTGAGAATATCGTTTCTGACAGAGGGACCCAATTCGTGTCTAGATTTTGGCGGGCATTCTGTGCTAGGATGGGCATAGATTTATCTTTTTCGTCCGCTTTCCATCCTCAGACGAATGGCCAGACCGAGCGGATTAATCAGACCCTGGAGACATATCTGAGGTGTTTTGTGTCTGCTGACCAGGATGATTGGGTTGCTTTTTTGCCATTGGCGGAGTTCGCTCTCAATAATCGGGCCAGCTCTGCCACTTTGGTGTCCCCGTTTTTCTGTAATTCGGGGTTTCATCCTCGATTTTCCTCTGGTCAGGTGGAATCTTCGGATTGTCCTGGAGTGGATGCTGTGGTGGAGAGATTGCATCAGATCTGGGGGCAGGTGGTGGACAATTTGAGGTTGTCCCAGGAGAAGACTCAGCTTTTTGCCAACCGCCACCGTCGTGTTGGTCCTCGGCTTTCTGTTGGGGATTTGGTGTGGTTGTCTTCTCGTTTTGTCCCTATGAGGGTCTCTTCTCCTAAGTTTAAGCCTCGGTTTATCGGCCCGTATAAGATATTGGAGATTCTTAACCCTGTTTCCTTCCGTTTGGACCTCCCTGCATCCTTTTCTATTCATAACGTTTTTCATCGGTCATTATTGCGCAGGTATGAGGTACCGGTTGTGCCTTCCGTTGAGCCTCCTGCTCCGGTGTTGGTTGAGGGTGAGTTGGAGTACGTTGTGGAGAAAATCTTGGACTCTCGTGTTTCCAGACGGAGACTCCAGTATCTGGTCAAGTGGAAGGGATACGGCCAGGAGGATAATTCTTGGGTGAATGCATCTGATGTTCATGCCTCCGATCTGGTTCGTGCCTTTCATAGGGCCCATCCTGATCGCCCTGGTGGTTCTGGTGAGGGTTCGGTGCCCCCTCCTTGAGGGGGGGGTACTGTTGTGAATTTGGATTCTGGGCTCCCCCGGTGGCTACTGGTGGAATTGAACTGGTGTCTTCATCTTCTCTGTTCACCTGTTCCCATCAAGATGTGGGAGTCGCTATATAACCTTGCTGCTCTGTTAGTTGCTTGCCGGTCAACAATGTTATCAGAAGCCTCTCTGTGCTTGTTCCTGCTCCTAGACAACTACTAGATAAGTTGGACTCTTGTCCATGTTTGTTTTTGCATTTTGTTCCAGTTCACAGCTGTAGTTTCGTTACTGTGTCTGGAAAGCTCTTGTGAACGGGAATTGCCACTCTGGTGTTATGAGTTAATGCCAGAGTTTTAAAGTAATTTCTGGATGGTGTTTTTGATAGGGTTTTCAGCTGACCATGAAAGTGTCCTTTCTGTCTTCTGCTATGTAGTAAGTGGACCTCAAATTTGCTAAACCTATTTTCATACTACGTTTGTTATTTCATCTCAACTCACCGCCAATACATGTGGGGGGCCTCTGTCTCCTTTCGGGGTATTTCTCTAGAGGTGAGCTAGGACTAATATTTTCCTCTGCTAGCTTTATTTAGTCCTCCGGCTGGGCTGGGCATCTAGAATCAACGTAGGCATGCTACCCGGCCACTGCTAGTTGTGCGTTAGGTTTAGTTCATGGTCAGCTCAGTTCCCATCTTCCAAGAGCTAGTTCCTATATATGCTTATGCTATGTTCTCTTGCCATTGAGATCATGACAAATGGCCGACAAGATTACTCCCTCTTTAAGAATACCAACTGGCTCTGAGGCTCCAGGAGAGTCAGGCACAAAGCTCCTAGAAAGAGCATCAGCCTTAACATTCTTTGAACCAGGCAGGTACGAGACCACAAAGTCAAAACGGGAGAAAAATAATGACCAACGGGCCTGTCTAGGATTCAGGCGTTTAGCAGACTCGAGATACATCAGATTTTTGTGATCCGTCAAAACCACCACACGATGCTTAGCACCCTCGAGCCAATAACGCCACTCCTCAAATGCCCACTTCATGGCCAACAACTCCCGATTGCCAACATCATAATTCCGCTCAGCAGGCTAAAATTTCCTATAAAAAAAAGCACATGGTCTCATTACTGAGCAACCAGGGCTTCTCTGCGACAAAACGGCCCCTGCACCGATCTCAGAAGCATCCACTTCAACCTGAAAGGGAAGCGAGACATCAGGCTGACACAAAACAGGCGCCAAAATAAACCGGCACTTCAGCTCCTGAAAAGCCTCCACGGCTGCAGGAGCCCAGTTAGCAACATCAGAACCTTTCTTGGTCATATCCGTCAAAGGTTTAACAACGCTAGAAAAATTAGCGATAAAACGACGGTAGAAGTTAGCAAAACCCAAGAACTTCTGAAGACTCTTAACCGACGTGGGCTGAGTCCAATCATGAATAGCTCGGACCTTGACTGGGTCCATCTCCACAGCAGAAGGGGAGAAGATAAAACCCAAAAAGGGAACCTTCTGCACACCAAAGAGACACTTTGAGCCCTTAATAAACAAAGCATTCTCACGCAAAACCTGAAACACCATCCTGACCTGCCTTACATGGGAGTCCCAATCATCAGAAAAAAACAGAATATCATCCAGATAAACAATCATAAATTTATCCAGATACTTCCGGAAGATGTCATGCATAAAGGACTGAAACACTGAAGGAGCATTAGAGAGCCCAAAAGGCATCACCAAGTACTCAAAATGACCTTCGGGCGTATTAAATGCAGTTTTCCATTCATCTCCCTGCTTAATGCGCACAAGGTTGTATGCACCACGAAGGTCTATCTTGGTGAACCACTTGGCACCCTTAATCCGGGCAAACAAGTCTGACAACAGAGGCAAAGGATACTGAAATTTAACAGTGATTTTATTCAGAAGTCGATAGTCTATACAAGGTCTCAAAGATCCGTCCTTCTTGGCCACAAAGAAAAATCCCGCACCAAGAGGGGAAGAGGATGGACGAATATGTCCCTTCTCCAGAGACTCCTTAATATACGAACGCATTGCGGTATGCTCAGGTACAGACAGATTAAATCATCTTCCCTTAGGAAACTTACTACCTGGAATCAAATCTATAGCGCAGTCACAGTCCCTATGAGGAGGAAGAGCACTGGACCTGGACTCGCTGAATACATCCTGATAATCAGACAAATACTCAGGAACATCCGAAGGAGTAGAGGAAGCAATAGACACTGGCGGGGAATCGCAATGAATTCCCTGACAGCCCCAACTTGACACAGACATAGCCTTCCAATCCAAAACTGGATTGTGAGTTTGTAACCATGGCAGACCCAAAACGACCAAATCATGCATTTTATGCAAAACAAGAAAACGAATCACTTCTCGATGTTCAGGAGACATGCACATGGTCACCTGTGTCCAAAACTGCGGCTTATTTTCCGCCAATGGCGTAGCATCAATACCTCTCAGAGGAATAGGATTAACCAAAGGCTCCAGAACAAAACCACAGTGCTTGGCAAACGACAGATCCATAAGACTCAGGGCAGCACCTGAATCCACAAACGCCATAACAGGATAGGAAGACAATGAGCAAATTAAAGTCACAGACAAAATAAATTTAGGTTGCAAATTACCAATGGCGACCGGACTAACCACCTTTGTTAAGCGTTTAGAGCATGCTGATATAACATGTGTAGAATCACCACAGTAGAAACACAACCCATTCTGACGTCTATGATTTTTCCGTTCAATTCTAGTCTGAACTCTATCACATTGCAATAACTCAGGTGTTCAGACAACACCACCAGGGAATTAGCGACTTTGCGCTCCCGTAAACGCCGGTAAATTTGAATAGCCAACACCATGGAGTCATTCAGACTTGTAGGAACGGAGAAACCCACCATCACATTCTTAATGGCTTCAGAAAGGCCATTTCTGAAATTTGCGGCCAGAGCACACTCATTCCACTGAGTAAGCACGGACCATTTCCGAAATTTTTGGCAATAAACTTCAGCTTCATCCTGGCCCTGAGAGATAGCCAGCAAAGCTTTTTCTGCCTGAATTTCAAGATTGGGCTCCTCGTATAGCAACCCAAGCGCCAGAAAAAATGCATCAACATCTGCCAAAGCCGGATCGCCTGACGCCAACGAGAAGGCCCAATCCTGAGGGTCACCCCGTAAGAAAGAGATAACAATTTTTACTTGCTGAGCTGAGTCTCCAGACGAACGAGGTCTCAGAGATAGAAACAATTTACAATTATTCCTGAAATTTCTAAATTTAAATCAGTCTCCAGAGAACAATTCCGGAATAGGTATTTTAGGTTCTGACATTGGACTGCTAGTAACAAAATCTTGAATACTCTGCACACGAGCAGCAAGCTGATCCACACTAGCAATCAAGGTCTGGACATTCATGTCTGCAGCAAGGCTCCAGCCACTCTGAGATAAAGGGGAGGAAAGAAAGAAAAAAAAAAAAAACTCAGAATTTTCTTTCTTATAATCCCACTTCTGCAATGCATTAAATATTCACTTATGACCCCAATGGCAGGGGGTCTCAGAGACAATAGCGAAGTCTGCAAACATAAAACCCAGCTCATAGGGCAGTGGTAACTGGGCTGACCATATAGCTGAACCTAGCACACAAATAACAGCAGCCGGGGAACGTACCTACGTTGATTCTAGACGTCTCGCGCCAGCCGGAGAACTAACTAACCCTAGCAGGGAAAAGAAAGACCTTTCTTGCCTCCAGAGGAAATACCCCAAAAAGTTGGATACAAGCCCCCAACAAATAATAACGGTGAGGTAAGAAGAAAAGACAAATGCAAGAAATGAACTAGGTTTTAGCAAAGAGAGGCCCGCTAACTAATAGCAGAATATAGGAAGATGACTTATATGGTCAGCGAAAACCCTCACAAAAACTCCACACGGAATATTCAAGAACCCCCGAACCGTCTAACGGCACGGGGGAAGAACATCCGCACCCTAGAGCTTCCAGCAATATAAGGAATCAAATTTAGTACAAGCTGGACAAAAATAAGAGCACAGAAAATAACCAAAAACAAGAAAGCAGGACTTAGCTTAATTTTGCATAGAACCAGGACCAGCAGATAGGAGCAAACAGAAGGATCTGATTACAACGATGCCAGGCACCAGACTGAAAATCCAGGAAGTTCAAATAGCGACACCCCTGGACTAACGAGGCCAGGTGGATACCAAGCAAGGGAAGGAATATCAATGTGTCATATCACTAGTGACCACAAGAGGGAGCCAAAAGGTCAATTCACAACAATTATCGTACTCAGGACAAATTGGACAACATAGTTCGTGGTCCAGTTTCTCCTTTTACCCTTGGGAAAATAAAAAAATTGTTGCGAAAAGATCATTTTTGTGACTAAAAAGTTAAATGTTCATTTTTTACTTCCATGTTGCTTCTGCTGCTGTGAAACACCTGAAGGGTTAATAAACTTCTTGAATGTGGTTTTGAGCACCTTGAGGGGTGCAGTTTTTAGAATGGTGTCAATTTTGGGTATTTTCAGCCATATAGAACCCTCAAAAAGACTTCAAATGTGAGGTGGTCCCTAAAAAAAATGGTTTTGTAAATTTTGTTGTAAAAATGAGAAATCACTGGTCAAATTTTAACCCTTATAACTTCCTAGCAAAAAAAAAAAATTGTTTCCAAAATTGTGCTGATGTAAAGTAGGCATGTGGGAAATGTTATTTATTAACTATTTTGTGTCACATAACTCTCTGGTTTAACAGAATAAAAATTCAAAATGTGAAAATTGCAAAATTTTCAAAATTTTCGCCAAATTTCCATTTTTTTCACAAATAAACTCAGAAATTATCGACCTAAATTTAACACTAACATGATGCCCAATATGTCACAAAAAAAACAGTCTCAGAATCGCTAGGATCCGTTGAAGCATTCCTGAGTTATTACTTCATAAAGGGACACTGGTCAGAATTGCAAAAAACGGCCAGGTCATTAAGGCCAAAATAGGCTGGGTCATGAAGGGGTTAAGCATTTACAAGCTTTCCATTATTGAAATTCACTCAAATTCGTTCTCCTTGAATCACATTTTTTGGGAAAATTTGCTGAAGCTGGTGAATTTGACTTTTATAAGATCTCTTTATCTCTGCTGTACAGCTGTCTAGTGGTGTCTTATGTCCACAAAACACTGACACAATAGCCTTCTGGCTTGTTCAGGTGATCTTTGTTGGTCAATCATTCCAGAAAGGGTGATATTGGTTTTGAATTTCTCCCATTTATACAAAATTTGTCTGACTGTGAAACTTTTTCTCAGACTATTGGACTGGAAACCTACTACGAGATATTTATCTCTCTATCAGATTATGGGTATTACTGTCTAATATTTTTGTATGTGTGTGTTTTTTGAGCATAAATTAGTGTGTAAAATTTTTAGGGTGCATTAGGGTCTTTCATGGCTACCAACGCGGAGTGGGGGCACCATCATGTCTACAACTAGGGTGCCAACCTCCGCTGACAGGTAAGGTGAATTTTTAGGTGCTAGGGAGAAACCAGCCCTAGTTAAATCATTATACCTCCCTTTGCTATTGACCCTTCATTGGCTTTGCACCTTCTTTACCAAGTATTGTTTGATCCTTTTAAACAATTTAATAAAGGTTAATTTTCAGAGGTCTATTTTTTCTGGTGTATACATTGGTGTTCAGTACCTGATCCATTACAGATCACGAATTCCCAGTGAAGGACAAGTTGTACGGCAGAGTCATTTTCCATCTCTAATAAAAATCAATATTCAAAATAAATGGGTTAGCTGCACTGATTGTGATAACCAATTGAAGATTACAGGAGTCCATATGTATGTAGTTTATTATCAACGTGTTTTGAAGTCATCCAACTTCTTCATCGTCTGTGACTTTGAAACACATTGGTGATAAACCTCATAGAAACATCTTCAGTACCCTAAAATCTTCAATTGGTTATCATCAAGAGCGCAGTTAACCAACTTCTTTCCAATATTGATTTTCATCTGATTCCAGCAGCTGACATTTTTCATTACTACAGTCATTGTGTATCACACAACCTCATCAGGTAAGCATCTCCTTGAACCTTGTTATCCGCCACTTCCGGATAAGATCCTATTGCGCTTTTATTGTTCTTCCTGTTTTCCATTCCATCTCTAGAGTCACTGGAAAAGTCTCTCTTGTAAAGTGCAGGCTCTTATAGACAGTGGGATCCTGTCTCTCTCTCATAGGATATAAATGCTTATGATCAGCAGGGTCCTTTCACTCTAACTTGTGGAATGTAAGTACTTATGGTCAGCCGCATCCTATTTCTTTCTCCCCTGTAAAGTGCAAAAACTAAAAATCAGCGGGGTCATCTATCTCTCTCATCGGTAAAGTGTCAAATTCTTCTGAACTTATGATCAGCAGGGTCCTCTCTCTCTCCTGTAAATTGAAAGCTCTTATGGTCAGTGGGATCCACTCTATCTCTCCTGCCTGTAGAATGTAAGCTCCAATCATCAAAGGGGTCTTTTCTTTCTCCTCTCACACTCGTATATTTTCTGAGCAATTACAAGTTATCCAGTATTAAGATTTGCACAAATTGATATGCGGCAAATCCAATTTGGGGGGAAAATTCAGGAAAGATGGCAAATTAGAATTTAAAGATCCTCTCATCTCTAATTATTTTTATTATTTGTATTATTATTGTTGTGCCTAATAATATTATTATTACAATTATTCATTCACAATTTTTACAAGGGATTTCCTGCATGAAATATTCTTTCTTTCTTCTTTACTATTTTTTTTAGTAAAGGTAAGGTAACACTAGAAAACTTTCAAGATCACAGTGATAAGAGTGCTCATTAATCACAGCATATTTTCATTTGTTACTAAAGTTTTCAGAAAAAAAATTGTCAAGAGAAACTGCCTAAGATAATTGAATTCAGCTATTGTGAGACGGTGATGTGATTCATTCAAACAATGCAATAAACCTAGCAGATATTAGCAATTCAAAACCTAATATTGCTTCTCTGAGCAGATTAGAAGCTGATTGCACTGAAAACCATTTGATTGTTTTACAAAAGAGATACTGGACACTCAAAAGTAAAAGTTAAATAGCGATTCAAAAGACTAATTAAGAATGATATGCACTTTCAATAAGATGCATTATTCGGGAAGGAGTCCTAATGAGAAACAATTATAGTCATCATATTAAAATTTACATGTCAAAATGTGTATGATAAGATTGATTCATAGATACATATATAAATAGATAGTTTGGTATATAGAAAGATGCAAAAAAAGCAGCACTCCAAAAAATTTGTGCAAAGAGACAAACTTTATAAACCCATAGTTGTGGCGACGTTTCAGACAAACAAAAAGCCTTTCTCAAGCAAACACAGGATGCAGTGATCACATATTTGTAGGTATTTTAAACTCTTCATGCATATGGGGGTAATTGTAAGTCCTTCACTGGAGTAATCATTTGTAGATGGGGCTCAGGAACTGAGCTACCTCCAAACGTGCATGATGCTAGCAACTATTCAGATCCCACTGTCAATTAATAATTAATCAAACTGAAGAAACTGTAACTGCCATCTTGATACTACTGTCAAGGTCAAATGAGATTCATTGGAGACCACAGTTTTTACTATCTACAGGAATATTATGACACTAGAATATATAGAATAAAAAGTGTGAAAAAAACATAAAACATACAAATTTTAATCAAACTCTTTTGCTCAAAAAATAATAAATAAAATAAAAACATTTTGTTAAATAGTGTGTATAGATGAATAGATAGGAAGTAAAAAATGCCAAAATACACAGTCCCATGAAAGAAATTGTAGGTGAGCCAAAAAAATGGTATATACATATAAATATCAAATAGAAAAATTTATATAATGTAATATAAGGCTAGGGATTACGATGAAAAAAGGTGGCCCCCCAAAAATATGGTATATGGTAATGATTTTAACCCATTATGACCTTGCAATTTTTCATTTTTGCAATTTTGTTTTTACTTCCATTTCTTCCAAGAGCAACTACTTTTTTTCTGTCCCGAATAGAGGTGTGAGCTCTTGTATTTTGTAGGACGAGTTGTACTTTTGAATGACACCATCAATTTTATTGTGCGATGCACTGGAAAGCAGGGGAAAATGTTTAAGTGCATTGAACTGCCAATAAAAGGCAAATCCACAATAGCTTTTTTTGCTTTCTTATATATACAATGTTCAAAATATGGCAAAACTGACCTGATTCCAAACATGTATAGGGCTTTTTTTACATTTAAGTGGTAAAAAAAAATTCCAAAATGTTTAAGAAATTTTTTTTTCTACTTGTATCACCATTTTCAGAGATTCATAATGGTTTCATTTTGTGAGATCAGAGGATGTGTGAGGCCGTATTTTTTGCGCCGTGACCAGAAGGTTTTATCAATAGCATTTGGGGTTAAAGACGATGTTTTGCATGCCTCTTGAATGCATTTTATTGTAATGTTGTGGAGGGCAAAAAAAGGAATGCTTACATTTTGATTTTTTTTTCTCGTTCATCGTTTACCGATCAGATTAAAGGGCCACTGTCACCCCCCTCCAGCCGTTATAAACTGAAAGAGCCACCTTGTGCAGCAGTAATGCTGCAGTCTAACAAGGTGGCTCTTTTAGTTTTTGATTCAGTTATTCCCTCAATAAAGCGTTTTAAAATTTGTACAAAATAACCTGTCCTTAGACCTGGAGGCGGTCCGAAGCTTCCTCGGTGAATCTCCCAACGGCCGTCACTCTTCTCTTCTGGGGATGTGGTCGCCGCCCCCTGCGCGCTGTTTCTTCTTATATCCGGCGCTTGCGCTGTGCATGCCTGCCTGGGGCAGGCGCAGTCTTCATTGTCCGTCATAGGTTAGATCCAGGGTGCCTGACTGCGCCTGTGCGGGCAGTGCGGCAACCCTGTTGCTGAATCCCCACCCCGCACTGTGTTATTCATTAGGCACAGTGCGGGGCTGGGGTTCCTGGGCATGTGCACTGCGCTGTTCAGACGCTGTTAGACTGCAGCATTACTGCTGCACAAGGTGGCTCTTTCAGTTTATAACGGCTGGAGGGGGGTGACAGTGGCCCTTTAAATTATTTTTTATTTTGATAGATCAGAGTTTTACGAAAGCAACAATATCAAATATTTGTTTTTTTCTGCTTTCTTACTTGTTTATTTTTCAATGGGGCAAAAGAGGGTGATTTGAACTCCGTGAGATTTTTTTCTTCTAATTGGTTAAAACTTTTTTATTTTTACTTCATTTAATCGTTCCATTAGAAGGCTTGAAGTTGTAATCATCCAATTGTCTGTGCTATACATAGCAGTGCCTCAGCACTTCTATATATACCAGTAGTCACAATCTCCTATGACCGCCGAACCATGAGCAGGCATGCACAGGAGTATTTAAATGACAGGCAAGAAGGTCTTCAGCAAACCCCCAGATGTTGTGACAACCCATTAGCGCCTATCACGTGACAGGGGTGACAGAGATTAACAGCAGGATTTTACTGATTGACAGCTGCTAAAGGCACATGATGACTCATTAAATCAGTCGTCAAATGTGGGGAAAGATGTAGGCTTGGCTTGTGAGCCCACATCAAAGGCAAGGACAAGATCTTTGCATACATCAAAGGTCATCCCGTGTGACCTGGGGCTTAATTCCCACGGATAGAATTGTTTGTCATACGCGATCAGCCGCGCTCAAGGGGGAAGCGCGGCCGATCACGGCCGGATGTCAGCTGATTGTTACAGTTGACACCCAGGACTAAGTGCCAGGAGCAGTCATGGACTGCTCCCGGCACTTTAACCCCTGGAAAACTGCAATCAAAAAAGATCACAGTGTTCCGGTGGCATAGAGAAGCATTGCGCAGGGAAGGGGCTCCCTGCGTGCTTCACTGAGACCCTCAGAACCCTCTGAGGGTCTCCTCCCTTCAGGCCCCTGGATCCAAGATGGCCGCGGGGTCCTTCCGGGTCCTGCAGGGAGGTGGCTTTCTCAGTGCATGCTGAGAGCAGGCACTGAGAAGCCTCCTACACTGCCTGTCAGATCGCTGATCTGACACAGTGCTGTGCAAAGAGTCAGATAAGCGATCTGACATTATACAGTGATGTCCCACTCTGGGACAATATAAAAAAGTTTTAAAAAAATATTATACTGTGTAAAAATATTTTTTTTTAAAAAAATCATAAATTTAGAAAAAAAAATTATATTGTTCCAATAAATGCATTTCTTTATGTAAATAAAAAAAACAATAAAAGTACACATATTTAGTATTGCCTCGTCCGTAACGACCCGACCTGTAAAACTGTCCCACTAGTTAACCCCTTCAGTGAACACCGTAAAAAAAAAAAAATAAGGCAAAAAACAATGCTTTATTGCTGAACAAAAAGTGGAATAACACGCTATCAAAAATACGGATATAAATAAACATGGTTCTGCTGAAAATGTCAACTTGTCCAAAAAACGAGCCACCATGCAGCATCATCAATAAAAAAAAAAAAAGTTATAGCCCTCAGAATAAAGAGATGCAAAAATAATTATTTTTTACATAAAATAGTGTTTATTGTATAAAAGCGCCAAAGCATTAAAAAAAATATAAATGAGGTATCCCTGTAATCGTACTAATCCGAAGAATAAAACTGCTTTAGCAATTTTACCACACGTGGAACAGTATAAACGCCCCACCCAAAAGAAATTTATGAATTGCTGGTTTTTGTTCATTTTGCCTCCCAAAAATTGTAATAAAAATCTATCAAAAAATGTCATGTGCCTGAAAATAGTAAAATCAGCAACTTGTCCTGCAAAAAACAAGACCTCTGTGAGGCAAAATGTGGGAAAATTATAGCTCTCAAAATGTGGTGATGCAAAAACTATTTTTTGCAATAAAAAGCATCTTTTAGTGTGTGACAGCTGCCAAACATAAAAGCCTGCTATAAAAACCCACTATAAATAGTAAATTAAACCCCCCTTTATCACCCCCTTAGGTAGGCAAAAAATAATAAAATGAAAAAATGTATTTATTTCCATTTTCCCATTAGGGTTAGGGTAAGGGCTAAAGTTAGGATTAGGGTTGGGGCTAAAGTTAGGGTTAAAGTTGGGCTAAAGTTAGGGTTAGGGTTGGGGCTAAAGTTAGGGTTAGGGCGAGAGTTGGGGTTAGGATTTGAAATGTGTTAACGGTTTGGGTTAGGATTTGGATAAGGGTTGGGATTAGGGTTAGGAGTGTGTCACGGTTGAGGGTGTGGTTAGGGTTATGGTTGGGATTAGGGTTAGGGGTGTGTTTTGGTTAGGGGTGTGGTTAGGGTTATGATTAGGGTTGGGATTAGTGTCATGATCTCAATGGCAAGAGAACATAGCATAAGCATATATAGGAACTAGCTCTTGGAAGATGGGAACTGAGCTGACCATGAACTAAACCTAACGCACAACTAGCAGTGGCCGGGTAGCATGCCTACGTTGATTCTAGATGCCCAGCCCAGCCGGAGGACTAAATAAAGCTAGCAGAGGAAAATCTTAGTCCTAGCTCACCTCTAGAGAAATACCCCGAAAGGAGACAGAGGCCCCCCACATGTATTGGCGGTGAGTTGAGATGAAATAACAAACGTAGTATGAAAATAGGTTTAGCAAATTTGAGGTCCACTTACTAGATAGCAGAAGACAGAAAGGACACTTTCATGGTCAGCTGAAAACCCTATCAAAAAACACCATCCAGAAATTACTTTAAAACTCTGGCATTAACTCATAACACCAGAGTGGCAATTCCCGTTCACAAGAGCTTTCCAGACACAGTAACGAAACTACAGCTGTGAACTGGAACAAAATGCAAAAACAAACATGGACAAGAGTCCAACTTATCTAGTAGTTGTCTAGGAGCAGGAACAAGCACAGAGAGGCTTCTGATAACATTGTTGACCGGCAAGCAACTAACAGAGCAGCAAGGTTATATAGCGACTCCCACATCTTGATGGGAACAGGTGAACAGAGAAGATGAAGACACCAGTTCAATTCCACCAGTAGCCACCGGGGGAGCCCAGAATCCAAATTCACAACAGTACCCCCCCCCTCAAGGAGGGGGCACCGAACCCTCACCAGAACCACCAGGGCGATCAGGATGGGCCCTATGAAAGGCACGAACCAGATCGGAGGCATGAACATCAGATGCATTCACCCAAGAATTATCCTCCTGGCCGTATCCCTTCCACTTGACCAGATACTGGAGTCTCCGTCTGGAAACACGAGAGTCCAAGATTTTCTCCACAACGTACTCCAACTCACCCTCAACCAACACCGGAGCAGGAGGCTCAACGGAAGGCACAACCGGTACCTCATACCTGCGCAATAATGACCGATGAAAAACGTTATGAATAGAAAAGGATGCAGGGAGGTCCAAACGGAAGGAAACAGGGTTAAGAATCTCCAATATCTTATACGGGCCGATAAACCGAGGCTTAAACTTAGGAGAAGAGACCCTCATAGGGACAAAACGAGAAGACAACCACACCAAATCCCCAACAGAAAGCCGAGGACCAACACGACGGTGGCGGTTGGCAAAAAGCTGAGTCTTCTCCTGGGACAACCTCAAATTGTCCACCACCTGCCCCCAGATCTGATGCAATCTCTCCACCACAGCATCCACTCCAGGACAATCCGAAGATTCCACCTGACCAGAGGAAAATCGAGGATGAAACCCCGAATTACAGAAAAACGGGGACACCAAAGTGGCAGAGCTGGCCCGATTATTGAGAGCGAACTCCGCCAATGGCAAAAAAGCAACCCAATCATCCTGGTCAGCAGACACAAAACACCTCAGATATGTCTCCAGGGTCTGATTAATCCGCTCGGTCTGGCCATTCGTCTGAGGATGGAAAGCGGACGAAAAAGATAAATCTATGCCCATCCTAGCACAGAATGCCCGCCAAAATCTAGACACGAATTGGGTCCCTCTGTCAGAAACGATATTCTCAGGAATACCATGCAAACGAACAACATTTTGAAAAAACAGAGGAACCAACTCGGAAGAAGAAGGTAACTTGGGCAGAGGAACCAAATGGACCATCTTAGAAAAACGGTCACACACCACCCAGATGACAGACATCTTCTGAGAAACAGGCAGATCTGAAATAAAATCCATCGAGATGTGCGTCCAAGGCCTCTTAGGAATAGGCAAGGGCAACAATAATCCACTAGCCCGAGAACAACAAGGCTTGGCCCGAGCACAAACGTCACAAGACTGCACAAAGCCTCGCACATCTCGTGACAGGGAAGGCCACCAGAAGGACCTTGCCACCAAATCCCTGGTACCAAAAATGCCAGGATGACCTGCCAACGCAGAAGAATGAACCTCAGAGATGACTCTACTGGTCCAATCATCAGGAACAAACAGTTTATCAGGTGGGCAACGATCAGGTCTCTCCGCCTGAAACTCCTGCAAGGCCCGCCGCAGGTCTGGAGAAACGGCTGACAATACCACTCCATCCTTAAGGATACCTGTGGGCTCAGAGTTACCAGGCGAGTCAGGCTCAAAACTCCTAGAAAGGGCATCCGCCTTAACATTCTTAGAACCCGGTAGGTATGACACCACAAAATTAAACCGAGAGAAAAATAATGACCAGCGCGCCTGTCTAGGATTCAGGCGCCTGGCGGTCTCAAGATAAATCAAATTTTTGTGGTCAGTCAATACCACCACCTGATGTCTGGCCCCCTCAAGCCAATGGCGCCACTCCTCAAAAGCCCACTTCATGGCCAAAAGCTCCCGATTCCCAACATCATAATTCCGCTCAGCGGGCGAAAATTTACGGGAAAAGAAGGCACAAGGCCTCATCACGGAGCAGTCAGAACTTTTCTGCGACAACACTGCCCCAGCTCCGATCTCAGAAGCGTCGACCTCAACCTGAAAAGGTAGAGCAACATCAGGCTGACGCAACACAGGGGCAGAGGAAAAACGGCGCTTAAGCTCCCGAAAGGCCTCCACAGCATCAGGGGACCAATCAGCAACATCAGCACCCTTCTTAGTCAAATCGGTCAATGGCTTAGCAATATCCGAAAAACCAGCAATAAATCGACGATAAAAGTTAGCAAAGCCCAAAAATTTCTGAAGACTCTTAAGAGAAGAGGGCTGCGTCCAATCACAAATAGCTTGAACCTTGACAGGATCCATTTCAATGGAAGAGGGGGAAAAAATATATCCCAAAAAGGAAATCCTCTGTACCCCAAAAACACACTTAGAACCCTTCACACACAAAGAATTAGACCGCAAAACCTGAAAAACCCTCCTGACTTGCTGGACATGAGAGTCCCAGTCATCCGAAAAAATCAGAATATCATCCAGATACACAATCATAAATTTATCCAAATAATCGCGAAAAATATCATGCATAAAGGACTGAAAAACTGACGGAGCATTAGAAAGACCAAAAGGCATCACTAAATACTCAATGTGGCCCTCGGGCGTATTAAATGCGGTTTTCCACTCATCCCCCTGCCTGATTCGCACCAAATTATACGCCCCACGAAGGTCAATCTTAGAGAACCACTTGGCCCCCTTTATGCGAGCAAACAAATCAGTCAGCAACGGCAATGGGTATTGATATTTAACAGTGATTTTATTCAAAAGCCGATAATCAATACATGGTCTCAAAGAGCCGTCTTTTTTTGACACAAAGAAAAAACCGGCTCCTAAGGGAGATGACGATGGACGAATATGTCCCTTTTCCAAGGACTCCTTTATATATTCTCGCATAGCAGCATGTTCAGGCACAGACAGATTAAATAAACGACCCTTTGGGTATTTACTACCCGGGATTAAATCTATGGCACAATCGCACTCTCGGTGCGGAGGTAACGAACCAAGCTTGGATTCTTCAAAGACGTCACGATAGTCAGACAGGAACTCAGGAATTTCAGAGGGAATGGATGATGAAATGGAAACCACAGGTACATCCCCATGAGCCCCCTTACATCCCCAGCTCAACACAGACATAGCTCTCCAGTCGAGGACTGGGTTGTGAGATTGCAGCCAAGGCAATCCTAGCACCAAATCATCATGTAGATTATACAGCACCAGAAAGCGAATAATCTCCTGGTGATCCGGATTAATACGCATAGTTACTTGTGTCCAGTATTGTGGTTTATTATTAGCCAATGGGGTGGAGTCAATCCCCTTCAGAGGAATAGGAGTCTCCAAAGGCTCTAAATCATACCCACAGCGTTTGGCAAAGGACCAATCCATAAGACTCAAAGCGGCGCCAGAGTCGACATAGGCGTCCGTGGTAATAGATGACAAAGAGCAAATCAGGGTCACAGATAGAATAAATTTAGACGGTAAGGTGCAAATGGAAACAGATTTACCAAGCTTTTTAGTGCGCTTAGAGCATTATGATATAACATGAGTAGAATCACCACAATAGAAACACAACCCATTTTTCCGTCTAAAATTCTGCCGCTCGCTTCGGGACAGAATTCTATCACACTGCATACTCTCTGGCGACTTCTCAGTGGACACCGCCAGATGGTGCACTGGTTTGCGCTCCCGCAAACGCCTATCGATCTGAATAGCCATTGTCATGGACTCATTCAGACCCGCAGGCACAGGGAACCCCACCATAACATCCTTAATGGCATCAGAGAGACCCTCTCTGAAAGTCGCCGCCAGGGCGCACTCATTCCACTGAGTAAGCACAGACCATTTACGGAATCTTTGGCAGTAAATTTCCGCTTCATCTTGCCCCTGAGATAGGGACATCAAAGTTTTTTCTGCCTGAAGCTCCAAATGAGGTTCGTCATAAAGCAACCCCAAGGCCAGAAAAAACGCATCCACATTGAGCAACGCAGGATCTCCTGGTGTCAATGAAAAAGCCCAGTCTTGAGGGTCGCCCCGGAGCAAGGAAATCACAATCCTGACCTGCTGTGCAGGGTCTCCGGCAGAGCGAGATTTCAGAGACAAAAATAATTTGCAATTATTTCGAAAATTCTGAAACCCGGATCTATTCCCCGAGAAAAATTCCGGCAAAGGAATTCTCGGCTCAGATACAGGTGCATGACAAACAAAATCTTGCAAATTTTGTACCTTCGTGGCGAGAATATTCAAACCTGCAGTTACACTCTGAAGATCCATTACAAACAGGTGGACACAGAGCCATTCAAGGGTTAAGAGGAGGTAAGAAGCAGCTAGACAGCAATTAAGGGCTAGGCAGCAAAACTCTGAGGGGGAAAAAAAAAAAAAAAAAAATTTCCCTTCAACACTTCTTTTTCTCCTGCTTCAGCCCAAACAATTAACACTTTGCTGTCCGGTCAAACTGTCATGATCTCAATGGCAAGAGAACATAGCATAAGCATATATAGGAACTAGCTCTTGGAAGATGGGAACTGAGCTGACCATGAACTAAACCTAACGCACAACTAGCAGTGGCCGGGTAGCATGCCTACGTTGATTCTAGATGCCCAGCCCAGCCGGAGGACTAAATAAAGCTAGCAGAGGAAAATCTTAGTCCTAGCTCACCTCTAGAGAAATACCCCGAAAGGAGACAGAGGCCCCCCACATGTATTGGCGGTGAGTTGAGATGAAATAACAAACGTAGTATGAAAATAGGTTTAGCAAATTTGAGGTCCACTTACTAGATAGCAGAAGACAGAAAGGACACTTTCATGGTCAGCTGAAAACCCTATCAAAAAACACCATCCAGAAATTACTTTAAAACTCTGGCATTAACTCATAACACCAGAGTGGCAATTCCCGTTCACAAGAGCTTTCCAGACACAGTAACGAAACTACAGCTGTGAACTGGAACAAAATGCAAAAACAAACATGGACAAGAGTCCAACTTATCTAGTAGTTGTCTAGGAGCAGGAACAAGCACAGAGAGGCTTCTGATAACATTGTTGACCGGCAAGCAACTAACAGAGCAGCAAGGTTATATAGCGACTCCCACATCTTGATGGGAACAGGTGAACAGAGAAGATGAAGACACCAGTTCAATTCCACCAGTAGCCACCGGGGGAGCCCAGAATCCAAATTCACAACAGATTAGGGTAAGGGGTGTGTTTGGGTTAGGGTTGGAGTTAGAATTGGGGGGTGTCCACTGGTTAGGAACATCAGGGGCTCTCCAAACTAGTGATGAGTGAGCACTAATATGCTCAGGTGCTTGTTGCTCGGGTCGAGCAAATTGGAATACTTGGGTATTCAGACAGAACATTGAGCCCAATGTAAGTCTATGGGAGACCCGAGCATTTTTACCACGATCCCCCCCCGGCGGTCTTTTTAAGGTCTATAAACATGTGAAAATGATGGAAACACTGCTCAAGTGACATGGGAGCATCATGGGGATCATCCCTGGAAGCATTTCTGACTCCTAGGTCACAGCTGTAAACTAAGTTGCCAGAGTTTCATGCCATTTTTACAGGAGCACCAAAAAATATACAAAAACGAAAACAAAAAGGATTTTGCTGGGAAATATGTTAAGGTACATCCTTTCAAGGGTAATGCCTTGTACATAAGGCAAAATAATTAACCCCAGACCAAAATGTTCCTCCACCACTTGGGCTATGTTCACATGCAACGTTTTTGATGTATTTTTCAACTTTAACATTGCTTTCAACCAATACAAATGCATTCACTGGGAAATATCATTGTAACATTTAAAAACCCTAGCTGGCCATGAGGTGTGTGACACATATTCTTAAAAGGCTATTATTCAACAGTGGGTCTCCTATGCTGTTATTGCCTATGCAGTGAGTGGCTAGGCTGCCAAGAATTACTACACACCCCAATACCCCTTTCACGAGAGGTACAGGAGGGCTTCCTGAAAAATGTTGCATTGAATGCAAGTCCTGCCCCCCCTTGAAGTCTTATGTGCCAGGACAAATACCCCTACCAAAACTCTTTCAATAATTTACCAGTCTCTACTTAAGAGGGATACACCTCTGAAACGGGCATATTTAGCCCAATGGGAAAAATATGTGTACCTCCTTTTCTGAATCACAGATTAAACATATCTACAGAAACTTCCATGGCCCAACGAACTGTGTACGAATCCAGGAAAATTAGTGCAAATGTATTACCAGATGGTATATTACGCCAAAACAGATCCACAGATGCACCATGCTACAGCTACTAATTGTTGGAGATGTGGAGCAAATGATGGCAGCTATATCCACATCTGGTGGTCTTGTCCAATACTTCGTCCTTTTTGGAATGAGGTGTCATCAATCATACATAAGTTGCTGAGCAAGCGTGCCATCTTGAAACCTGAGAATATCTTTTTAAACCTTCCACTTTGGCAAAATGATAGGTATGCAACTAAACTGACTCAATTCATTCTAGCGGCCGGGAAATCATTGATCCCAACAAATTGGAACTTCACTACCCTACCCACCACACAAAAACTTTACTCCAAAATCGTTCAAACATACCATATAGAAGAATTAGTAGCAAGAATCAATCATACTTCTGCTAATTTTCATAACATCTGGAGGACTTGGACCCAAATTAGGACACAATCTTCCTTTTACTCAACAATTACGGAATCATTATTTCATTATCCCAAGGTGCTTCTACAACTTCTTCAACCCCTATTCTTCCCCTCCCTCTCCTATACTCTATCCCCCTACCACTGCTTCTATCCCCCAACTGTTCTCTGATTCCTGTGATGCTCTCCTCATTCTCTCAACAAAATTGGAAGTCTCTGTAAATTCGCTGTTTACGGTAATTAAGTCTCTGCATGCAAGATATTGGCTGTACATTTTACCGGAAATGCTATTTTAGTTACTGTTTTCTGTTATGGTTACTTTCTCTAACTCTGCTTGTTATACATTAATCTCTCAATAGAAAGAACATTGAAAGAGAGAAAGAATGCAAGGTCTGCCCTACTATCAAGTCATATGCACTCCAAGAAGCCTTTGAACCCAGGTACTGGATGGCCACAGGAAAATCCACTTCATATTATTCATTTTGTACTCCCAAACTGTTTTCTTATGTATTGACTGCAAGGCCTGCCCTGCTACCAATTCATATGCACTTCAAGAAGCCTTTGAACCCAGGTACTGGATGGCCACAGGAAAATCCACTTCACATTATTCATTGCGTACTCCCATACTGTTTTCTTATGCATTGACTGCAAGGCCTGTCCTGCTACCAAGTTATATGCACCCAAAGAAGCCTTTGAACCAAGGTACTTGAAGGCCACACGAAAACCCACTTCACATTCTTCAGCTGGTCCTGCCATATTGTTTCCTTATGCATTGACCGCCTTGATCCAAAATTGCACGAACCCCAATCCCCCTTGGAAGAAACATGGAGGAAGGCCTCATAAAAAACCTGTCCCATTACAAAGGAGCAGGTCCCCTAGATTTGTAATGCCCATACACTAAGTGCATGGGCTGACAAACATTTCTCCATGGGGGGTACAGTTTTTACAAATGTTTTATGGGGATCATAGTCACCCTTGCCAAAAAATTGAATGGCTGTAGCAGCATAGAACATGTTCACCCTGGTGTTCTAGTGGTGGTGGATAATGAGGATGAGGAAAAGGAGGAGGAGTACACCAAATAGACAAAATCAGGAAGCATATACCCATATGTGGGTGTGAAGAGATGTATGGGAATACATCTCCCAAAAAGACACTGTATTGAAGGTTATGTTTCACTCTCATTTGGTGGTGCAGAGAAGTCTGGCCCAATCCAGCCCTTGTTCATTTATTTTTTTAAGAGTCAGCCTGTCTGCATTTTACGTTGACAGGCGAATGGTCTTATCTGTGATAATTCCACCAGCAGCATTAAAAGCCTTCTCTGACAAAATGCTAAAGACAGGGCAGGCAAGGACCTCCAAGGCGTAGAGAGACAGTTCATGCCACATGTCCAGCTTGGATTACCAATAATTAAAAGGCACAGAGGAATCACAAAGGACGTTGGTACGGTCAGCAAGGTACTCCCTCAGCATCTTAGAAAACATTCCATTCCTTGTGACATTAACCAGCGCCTCAGGGCCAGGGCGATGGGAGGGACTGAGAAAACTGTCCTTGAACTTTGCCATTGTTCCCCTGCCTCTGCTGGATTGGAGTTGTGTATTTCTCGCCTGTACTCCTTGGTTGTCAAATGAACTGTTATGTCTGCCAAAAGTGTTTTGAGATGGAATTTTTTTTTACTAATTCTGCAACAATGGCCCTCTGGTAATGCAGCATTATAGTATACCTGTCGGCCTCTGGAAGAAGAGATTGAAAGTTCTCCTTGTAGCGTGGGTCTAAAAGTGTCACTACCCAGTAATGACTGTCACCCCAAATTTTTACAATACGTGGGTCATGGGAAAGGCAGCGCAACATAAAGTCAGCCATGCATGCTGGACTAGTAACAGGCAAGCAGTCCTTGTCCTCACCAACAGGACGACTGACCAAGGTGGCCTCCTCCTCTTCCTCCCTGTACTCAGGCCATTGATGCTGAACAGACAGTATGACAGTTGTGCTTGTAGTACCGTCTACAGTGCATGAAATTAGCTCCTGTTCTTCCTCCTCCTATTCCTCATTGTCAAGCAATCCACATTGGGATGGCATCAGGCTGGGCTGTGTGTAATCACCCTGTATGGTTCCTTGCTCTATGTGCTCCTGCTTCGCCTGCAATGCCTCCTCTTTCATTGTGAGGAGAGAGCTTTTCAGAATGCAGAGAAGTGGGATGGTAATGCTAATTATGGCGTCATCGCCGCTCACTATCTTGCTGGACTCCTCAAAGTTTTGAAGGATGTTACATATGTCTGACATCCATGTTGACGCCTGATGTCTTATGTGTGGAGTCTGACCTGAATAATGATGGCCTTGTTGATGCTGGTATTCAATAACTGCCATCTTCTGCTCACAAATCCTTTCCAACATCTACAGTGTAGAGTTCCAATGCGTGGGGACATCACACACCAGTCTGTGAGCTAGAAGCTGCAATCGCTGCTGAAGCATGGCAAGTGCGGATGAAGCTGTAGCTGACTTTTTAAAATGGGTACACAGGTGGCATACTTTTACAAGCAGATCCGGCAGCTCTGGGTAGCTTTTTAGAAACCGATGAACAATGAGGTTAAGCACATGTGCCAGGCATGGTATGTGTGTCCGTTCGCCTCGCCTCAGAGCCGCCACCAGGTTCCTGCCATTGTCACACACAATCATGCCTGGCTGGAGGTTCAGCGGTGTCAGCCACCGATCTGTCTGCTCTTTCAGAGCTGTCCTCAACTCTTCAGCATTGTGCGGTTTGTCACCTAAGCATATTAGCTTCAGCATAGCCTGTTGCTGCTTGGATATGGCAGTGCTGCAGTGCTTCCAGCTTGGGACTGATGTGCTCATTTCAGAGATCGATGCTGAAGAGGAGGAGGAGGTGCAGCAGCTGTAGACTATGGGGGCAACTCTGATTGATGTATGACCCGCAATCCTTGGGGTCGGGAGGACGTGTTCCATCCCATGGTCTGACTGGGTCCTGGCTTCCATTATGTTAACCCAGTGTGCTATCAGCGAGATGTACTGTTCCTGGCCACATGCACTTGTCAACATGTCCGTGGTTAGGTGGACCTTCCCAGTAACTGCATTGTTGAGGGCACGGATAATGTTGTGGGACACATGCTTGTGTAATGCCGGGATGGCACAGTGGGAGAAATAGTAGCGGCTGGGGACCTAGTATGTTGGGATGGCCGCCATCAGGTTGTGGAAAGATTCCATCTCCATGAGCCTATAAGGCAACATTTCTAGTGCAAGCAGATGAGAAATGTGTGAATTTAGTACTGTTTCCTGTGGGGCGTTGGCTGCGCATTTCTGCTTGCGTTCTAATGACTGGGGTATGGACAACTGAAGGCTGCGCTCAGACAAGGATGTGGACGTGCTTGATGATGGTGTTATTTGAGTGTGGGAAACGGCAGGTGCAGGGCAGCAGGCACCTTTGCATGCACCGTGGACATGGGATTGGCTTGAGAGCACAACAGTGGAAGAAGCAGTGGTGTCACCCACAGACACTGTTCCTGAAGCCAAGGGTTGGGCCCACAAAGTCGGGTGCTTTGCTGCCATGTGCCTGATAATCCTGGTGGTGGAAAGGCTGGTAGTTTTGCTACCCCTGCTGATGCTGGCATAACAGGTGTTGCAAATGACCTGTTTGGGATTATCGGCAGAGTCTTTAAAAAATAACTAGACTCGGGAAGACCTAACAGTTGGACTGGCAATTTCTGTCATGTTGGTGTTATGGGGAACGATTGCCCACCTTCGGTCTGCAGCCACCACACTGCTTCATCCTGCCTGAAGGGGTGCTATGCCTCCCTCCCCCTGTGTGCTACTGTCCTTGCTCTGCATGTCCTCCTGCCAGGTTGGGTCAGTTACTATATCATCCACCACCTTATCTTCCACTTCCGCACATCCTCCTTCTGACTTTCTGGCAATTGTGTCTCATCATCTTCCACCTCTTGTGATCGTGTTTGCTCAAATATTTGGCCATCACTACATGGAATTACATCTTGCCCCACTTCAAGTGAACCGGGGTGAGAGGCCGAATCTATTAATGGAAAAGTGCACAGCTCTTTGGAGTGTCCGAGTGTGGGATCAGTTGTCTCAAGGCACTCAGCATGGTGGGAGGAAGGAGGATCAGGGTGAGTAATATGCGGTCCAGATTCATGGCTACTCAGACTTGACTAGGTGGAAGACAGGGTGCTGGTGGCAAAGTAACTGGAAGTATTATCCACTATCCAGCTAACAACCTTTTCCCAATGCTCTGGCTTCAATAGTGCTGTCTTGCTGCACTTGTGTCTTGCTAGGACACTAAGGTTCAGGGAAAAGATGTAGGTGTTTTTTGAGGCCCAAATTCAGCTTGCCCACGGCCTCGTCCTCGGCACGCACCATTTACCATCACATGCACTTCCCCGTCCCTTGCCACACACCTTGCCCATTGTAAATGGACTTAAATATTTTACACGTTCACTACAAATGGCTGAAGTGGGAGAGAACTTGTATGTGATACCTGTGCAGGAAAACCACACTTTAAGCTATCTGGACTGTAGTTTTTTTGGGTTATCCAATTGATGTCAATAAATAAGGAAACAGATAACACTAGAACATGTAGGCCTAAAATGGCCAAATTTTTAGCACAGATAGATGAGGCATGTCACGGAAATACCACGCTGCCAAATATGTGGCCTGTATTTTTTATTTTTTAAAATGAAAAATAGTGCTGTATATAAGTAGAGTAACAGACAGGAAAAAAACTGGACTAATGGACTAAAATGCCCAAACTTGGAGCATGCAGATATATGAGGCCTGTCACGGAAATACCACACTGCCAAATATCTGGCCTGTATTTTTTATTTTTTAAAATGAAAAATAGTGCTGTTTAGGGCACATACTCACCTGTGAGAAACTCAGATGAGTCTCACACGTCAATACCCAGTGCTGCTGCTGGCACTCAGGAGTGGAGCGTGCGGCAGCATGTATTCCTATGCGGCCGCACGCTCCGATCTGAGGGACGGGTGCAGTGCCGGGTATTAACATGCGAGACTCATCCGAGTTTCTCGCAGGTGAGTATGAGCCCTTATAAGTAGAAGTAGAGTAACAGACATGAACAAAAACTGGACTAATGGCCTAAAATACCCAAAATTGGAGCACACAAACATATGAGGCCTGTCATAGAAATACCACATTTCCAAATATGTGGCCTGTATTTTTTTAAATGCAAAATAGTTATGTATATAAGTAGAGTAACAAACAAGAAAAAAACTGGAATAACGGCCTAAAATGCCCAAACTTGCAGAACGCAGATATATGAGGCCTGTCACGGAAATACCACACTGCCAAATATGTGGCCTGTATTTTTTGGGGGGTCTGCAAAATAGTGCTGTATATAACTAAAGTAACAGACAGCAAAAAAATGGAATACCGGCCTAAAATGTCCAAATTTTAAGCAAACGGATGTATGAAGCGTGTCACAGATATACCACACTATAAAATATGTGGCCTGTATGTATTTTTGGGGGGGTTCAGCAAAATGGTGTCAAGAAATTGTGTAAGACACTCAAAAAAAATTCTACTGTACCGTACCACAAAAAAATGAAAGATTTTTCTACGCGCTCATAAGTGATTTTGTGATCCCTTTAAAATTGCTGGATTTTCTCGCTGTGCTAGGAAAAGGATCTGGGTGTATTGGGCAGTGTCAAAAAGCAAATGGAGAAAAAAAGGGCTATGGATTGCTTTGCAATAAAATAGTCTCTATTAACCTGGCAAAAAAAATAATTCCTAGCCAATTATACCTGGGGCTAGGTATATATGGTCAATATATGCTATAGGTAGCAGCAACAGCAGACAGTAATGGAATGGACCCTCTTGATGTATGCAATGGTATCTATATACACACATACAGTGCCTGCATGTCTTGCACTGATATGTATAAAGCGATGTACACTCCCCTGCCTGCCTAACACTGCAACCTATATACTTCAAGACTCAGTTCAAGACTCCGGAGTCAGCAGTCGTGTCTGTCTGCTCTCTGCAACTCAGAGGAGATAACACGGCACCGTGCTACTGGCAGCCCATTGCAGCAGCAGCTAATGTTTTGTTAATTTTTTCTCTGTATGTTGTCTGTTCTTTTGGACTTTCTTTTGGACTTTCTACTGGATTTGGTACCTTTATTGACTCCTAATTTGTAACCGCAGACTGATGGATGGTTTACACTCTGTGGATCGCACTGTTCCTGTATGACGGACCATTGTTGGAAGGCAGAAACCATTCACCCATACAACCAACTGCCTCTGGACCCGCAGTGCTGGATCAGCACCCGGATCTGCCACTACTACGTACATTTTCCCTACAGGTACATGCAACTCCTAAATGGATACCAGTGGACATGAATCTAATGCATCCACTACCAGGCACAGTTCAACAATACACACAGCTTCTACCTTGTTGGTTACTGATGCAGCCATCCTTGTACAGAGGAGAACACTGGAAACAGACAAATACGGTGTGGACTGGAGTGAAGGACAGGGACACTGATTTGCTGGTTGCCGCTAAGTCTGTCACTAAACTTGTGTATTCAAGGGATAGACTTCTGGAGCTGAGCAGTATGAAAGCTACTCCAGCTGTGGCCATACCATTTGTTCCCCGTGAAGTGTGGAGACCTTTCAGAGGCTGCAGAGCAGGAAAAAAAGATAAAGTCCAGGAGAAGAAGGTTTAAACCAGCAGTCACATCCTTTATCATGGGTAGTGTACGCTTGATGGGAAATAAGACGGATGAACTGCTAGCCCTGTGTAAAACCCAGACGGAGTTCAAGGAATGCAGTCTCATGTACTTTACAGAAATCTGGTTACATGGGGAGGTCCCTGATTCAAGTTTCTCGATTCCAGGGTTTCACATGATCCGGGCTGATGGAGACAAAGCTAAGTGTGGTAAGAAGAAGGGTGGTGGGGTGATATTATACATTAATAACAGATGGTGCAATCAGCGGCATATTACTGTTAAGGAAAGTCACTGCAGTCAAAATATTGAACTTTTAGCAGTTGGCCTCAGGCCTTACTATCTACCCAGGGAATTCTCCATTTGCATTACAGTATTCATGTATTTACCTCCATCCGCAAACCAAGAGGCATCTGGGGAAGTATTATTTGGGGTGTTAGATCGCATTCAGACAAAGCATCCAAACTCGTTAACTGTAATCTCTGGGGACTTTAACAGAGCCATGATCTCAACGGCTCTTTCAAAGTTCTATCAATATGTAAAATATGCCACAAGGGACACCAGTATATTGGATCTCCTCTATGCGAATGTTAAAGACGTCTATTCATCGTCAGCACTGCCCCCTGGGAAAATCAGACCACAACCTCATACTATTGTCTCCATCATACCAACCTGTTGTTAGTAAACAACCAGCGGTAATAAAACTAATCAGGAAGTGGACTCCAATGGCAGAGGTGGCTCTACAAGACTGCTTTGACCTCACAGACTGAGAGGTGATATGCGACTGGGGAGAGCATGATGATGTAAATGATATTGTCGGGCGAGTGACAGAATATATAAATTTTTGTACTGACACTGTTGTAAAAGCTAAAAAGATTCGATGTTACGCAAATAATAAGCCTTGTATTACAAAAGAATTGAAACAATTACTAAACAAGAAAAAATGGCATTTAAAATGAAGGACACAAGAAACTGAAATTAATTCAAAGGTATTTAAAGGGAAAAATTAAGACTGCCTGTGAGGTGTTCTGAATTAAATTAGAAAATAAATTGTCACACAACAATTCCATGGAGGTGTGGTCTGGCATGAAACAGCTAACTGGGTTTAAGGCAAAGCCGGAGCGAGGGGAAGTGGATCAGCCCATGGCTAATGAAATGAACGAGTTTTTCAACAGATTCACCAACACAAGCACAGCGTCATCAGGAATGGGGGATGGAGCTGGAAAAGGATTGGCAGCATTGACATTGGGGATAAACTGCTGTCAGGACTCTGAACATTTTATTACCTTTTGTGCATTACTGCCCTTTTCCAAGATGGCGTCGTTGGTCTCATGTGCACTGTGTCTTCCTGCTATAGAACTCCAGCCCAGCCTTCAGTCTGTGCTAGAGTATTCTGCCTTGCATCCAGCTCCTGACCTCTGATTACTCCCTGGCTATATACCTGCTCCTGTGAACCTGTGTGGTGATCCTGCTACTCTGCTTTGAGTTCCTGCTGCATACACCAGTTTCCAGTAATCCTTCTTCATCTGCTGCTCGTGTTTACTTCCATCTGCATTTGATGGACATGTAAGCTGTTGCTGCTCTGCAAAAACCTGAGACTACTAACCAGGCCTCCCTGGTTGAGCTAAGATATGATTTGAGCTGCCTTATAAGCTTATTAATCTGTGTTTGGACTAAGACAAGGATTTATTCGCGTCAAGTATCCTCAAGAATAACTGTGCTTCATAGACTTTCTGCTTGATTGCATTTTCCTCTGAAGTTTCCCATATACTGCTAAGCTGCGTTTAATATTTACACCAAGTGTTGTGGACTTGAGTTTCTCTCTGCACCTGTTTGAATCACCGTGTGATAATATAGACTTTACCACTTATAAAACTGTGTCCTGTAGTTGTCTTGTTCCACGCAAAGAGTCTCCTGAGTTATCCCCTATAATTATTACAGGATACTCTAGCCATAAAAAAGGAGACTGCTGGAACAATGACTGCAGAAAGCAGATTAGAGCTGGTGTTTTCCATAATTAGATCACTGCAGAAAGATGTGGAAGGTCTGCAAAAGAAATTTGGAAGCTTTGAACACAATCAACAAGTGTTTGGACAAACTTTGCAGGACTTAAGCAACTGCATGGCAGCCCAGGAAAACAAACTTGCTGGCATAGAGTCCCAGTATGGACGGGCTTTTCAGGGCATAAGCACGCAAATAGCTGCCCAATTGACTTTACCCTCTGGGCAACCACCACCAGCTAGCCCACCTAAGTTGCCCCCATTCAGATTTAATGGTGATCGCGACAAATTTCGTAGCTTTGTGAATCAATGTATGCTATATTTTGATGTGCATGCTGACCGTTTTCCTACTGATCGATCCAAAGTATTGTGTGTAATAATGCTACTGACCTCACGAGCGCTCGCCTGGGCGAATCCGATGATTGAGTCTCGTGACCCACGGTTAAATAACTTGGATGATTTCTTGGCCGCTATGGCATTAATGTTTGATGACCCTAATCACTGTGCAACCACTGAATCTGCTTTGTTGTCTTTACACCAGGCTAAACGTTGTGTTATTAAGTATGCCACTGAATTCAGGAGATTAACGGTAGATGCCAATTGGGACAGTTATGCACAATTGCCTATTTTTAAAAGGGGTCTGTCTAGTATTGTAAAAGCCAACTCCTATAAATATCCCCAATATATTGCCATGAAGGGAGGCATACAAAAAACACCAAAAAGAAAAAACCTTCACTCTCGGGCCATAAAATAACATAAATGTAATCTTTATTAAGTACAGTACATATACACATTAAAATCAAATAATGGCGGGTGAAGCACTTAAGACACAGGACAAAAGGGTGGGTAACCCAGAGCAAAAAAATTCCATAAATGATTTAAATAGTAAAGGTAAAATAAGCCAGCTGAATGCCAATGTGCAATTACTCATGTATGACATGCATCACAGAAATAGGTAGTAGCATAAACAATATTACTACTTAAGGGCAAGGTAACCCAATAAAGTGCCAATGTGCAAAGACTCATATATAACATATATTATAAAGGCAAACAGTAGCATATATATTTACCAGCAGGAGCGCTCCTGGGGACCCACCACACCCGACGCGCGTTTCGCACCGGTGCGAAACGCACGTCGGGTGTGGTGGGTCCCCAGGAGCGCTCCTGCTGGTAAATATATATGCTACTGTTTGCCTTTATAATATATGTTATATATGAGTCTTTGCACATTGGCACTTTATTGGGTTACCTTGCCCTTAAGTAGTAATATTGTTTATGCTACTACCTATTTCTGTGATGCATGTCATACATGAGTAATTGCACATTGGCATTCAGCTGGCTTATTTTACCTTTACTATTTAAATCATTTATGGAATTTTTTTGCTCTGGGTTACCCACCCTTTTGTCCTGTGTCTTAAGTGCTTCACCCGCCATTATTTGATTTTAGTATTGTAAAAGGTTAACTATCTCGCTCTGAGTCACCACAAGAGCTAGAGACATTTATACAGCATACCGTATTTCTAACTTTTACCGTCCTTCCAAAGAGCCTGCAGGTAACACCTCTCGGGAGGTGGAGGAGGTGCCCATGCAAATTGATTCCATCCAGAGGCGCGAGATTAATGAGCGCCGGGAGCATTGCCTTCGTGAAAGTCTATGTTTCTACTGCGGTCAGTCAGACCACTTTTTAATCAACTGTCCCAAGTGTCCCAAGCGGCCTAACAAGGTGCTAGCAGCGGTAGGAGAATATGACAACTGTGATGATGAATCTGACATCTCTGAATGTAGACTGCCTTTAAATGCTATATTCCATTCACTTTCTATGACTTCAACCCCCAAGGAGCTGAAGGAGAAGAACTTTCACTGTTCTCTCCCTATTAAGATCCTGTGTTCAGGACAGTGGATTTCCAGTGCAGCTATGATTGACTCTGGTGCAGGTGGCAATTAAATGGATATCGCATTTGCCAAGGAACATGGTATTGAAATTCAGCAAAGAGCCTCTCCAATTACCATGGAAACAGTGGATGGGTCACCTTTAATCTCTGGGCCTGTGGATCAGGAGACCGTACCCCTTGAAACTTTGTTGGAGCCTAATCATCAGGAGCAACTTTCTTTCTTGCTAATTTCTTCTCATTTTCCTGTGATTTTAGGCATTTCTTGGTTGCGTTCTCAGAACCCAATTATCAACTGGGAGACCAAGGAGATTATCTTTCCAACAAGGAGCAACTCAGCGTTAACAGAAGCTGTCCCTGAGTCCACAGCTACGGAACCACATGTACAGATATTTACTTTACCTTCAGCATATAAAGAGTTCTCTGACATCTGTGACAAGAAGAATGCAGATCAGCTTCCTCCACACAGGCATTATGACTGTCCCATTGAGCTGCTTCCTGGGACAGCTATTCCTTTTGGTAACGTATACCCTTTGGCGGCACATAAGCTTCAAGCCTTAAAGGAGTATATTGATGAAAATCTGGCCAAAGGCTTCATACGTCCTTCTTCCTCACCAGCAGGGGCACATATTTTTTGTAAAAAAGAAGAATGGGACCCTGAGACCCTGTGTTGACTATGGGGAACTTAATAAGGTAACCATACGAAACCGTTACCCTTTGCCTCTGATTCCCAAATTACTGGAAAAAGAGTCCGCCATGCTAAGGTGTTCTCTAAACTGGATCTTCGTGGGGCTCATAATTTGGTGCGTATTCATCCAGGGGATGAGTGGAAGAGAGCATTCAGATGCCGGTATGGACACTTTGAATATCTTGTGATGCCCTTCGGGCTTTGTAACGCCTCTGCAACGTTTCAACGCCTTGCTAATGACATTTTCAGAGATTTGTTGGACCAGTTTGTGGTGATCTATTTGGACGATATACTAATCTTTTCTGACTCTCTACAGGAACATGAAGAACATGTCAAAACTGTTTCAAGACGTCTGAAAGAGAACCATCTGTATATTAAGCCGGAGAAATGCAAGTTCCATCGTTCTGAGATACAGTTCTTAGGTTATATCATCTCTCCCCAGGGGATGAACATGGAATCTGGTAAGATTCAGGCTATCCTTGACTGGCCAGTACCCAAGAACGTTAACGAGGTCCAACGTTTTATTGGTTTTGCAAATTTCTACAGACGCTTCATTCGAAATTTTTCTGATATTGTCCGTCCATTACTTCCTTGACAAAGAAGGAAAAGCCCTTTAAGTGGTCATAACAGGCTCAAGATGCTTTTGATCGGCTTAAGATCTGTTTCATCTCAGCACCACTGTTAATACACCCAGATCCAACACTTTCTGTCATTGTGGAGGTGGACGCTTCTGATAATACTTTGGGGGCTATTCTCACCCAAAGAACTGGAGAGAAGGGTCTGCTACATCCTTGTGCTTTCTTTTCCCTAGATAGTGTTGAGCGATACCTTCCGATACTTGAAAGTATCGGTATCGGATAGTATCGGCCGATATCTGAAAAATATCGGATATCGCCGATACCGATACCCGATGCCAATACAAGTCAATGGGACACAAGTATCGGAAGCTATCCTGGATGGTTCCCAGGGTCTGAAGGAGAGGAAACTCTCCTTCAGGCTCTGGGATCCATATTCATGTAAAAAATAAAGAATAAAAATAAAAAATATGGATATACTCAACCCTCCGGCGGACCCTGGACCTAGCGGTGTTAACCGGCAGCCTCCGTTCCTAAGAATGAGCGAGTGAAGAACCTTCGATGACGTGGCGGCTTGTGATTGGTCGCGTGACCGCTCATGTGACCGCTCACGCGACCAATCACAAGACCGCGACGTCATCGCAGGTCCTTCACTCGCTCATTCTTAGGAACGGAGGCTGCCGGTTGCAGCGGTTACAACCAGGGCGCGTCAGAGGGTGAGTATATCCCTATTTTTTATTTTTATTCTTTATTTTACACATGAATATTCATTCCAATCCCGATTCCCGATATCGCAAAAATATCAGAACTCGGTATCGGAATTCCGATACTGCAAATATCGGCCGATACCCGATACTTGCGGTATCGGAATGCTCAACACTACCCGTAGAGTAACCTCAGCAGAGAAGAATTACGACATGGGAGACAAGGAATTGCTGGCTATTATTGCGGCTCTCAAAGAATGGAGGCATCATCTGCAAGGAGCTGCTCAACAGATCATAGTGCTAACTGACCATCGCAATTTAGAGTTCCTTAGATCCGCTAGATGTCTTTCTCCTCATCAGGCTCATTGGAACTTATTTTTAAATCAATTTAACTTTGTTATCTTGTACCGTTCAGGTTCTCATAATGGGAATGCTGATGCTTTATCCCAAATCCATGCTGCAGATTCTGTACCTGGAGCCCCGTCCAAGACCATTCTATCTCATAACAATTTCATCGGAGTTATCCACGATCAGGACTTGTGGAAGGAGTGCAGGGAGGCTTATGACGGTGATGTATTTCCGGCCAACCCACCTGTGGATATTAATCTTGTCTTTAAGGGTGGCTTGTGGTTCAGAGATCGATGTATCTATGTCCCTGAGGTCGTCCGTCTGCAGATCCTCAAGTTGGTACATGACTCCAAGTTGGCTGGTCACAGGGGGGTACAAAAGACACAAGAGTTCCTGAGCCGATTCTTCCGGTGGCCAACTTGCCTGAAGGATACCAGGTTATACAGAATGTCTTTCAGTTGCATGGGGTCCTGGATGAGATCATCTCTGACCGTGGAGTACAGTTCACTTCAAGATTCTGGAAGGGGTTTTGCTCTGCACTCAATATTAATGTCTGTCTCTCTTCCGCTTACCATCCCCAGACAAATGGTCAGACTGAGCGGACCAACCAGATGCTGGAACAATATCTAAGATGCTATGTCAGCCATCTCCAGGATGATTGGTTGGAGTTGCTGCCATAAGCCGAATTTTCATATAACAATTCTCAGAGTGCCTCCACTAAATTTACACCTTTCTTTGCCAATCTGGGTTATCATCCGTGTATCTTACCTAGGTCTCCAATTAATTCTCCAGTTCCGGCAGTGGAGGAAAGGTTGACTGCGATGAGGCAAAATCTGGAGGTTCTGAAGGAATCCCTGACCACAGCTCAAGAATGTTATAAGAGATCGGCTGATAGATTCCGTAAACCTGCACCCATGACCAAGGTAGGAGATTCCGTGTGGTTAGCAACTAAGAATCTGAAGTTAAACATTCCTTCACAAAAACTTGGACAGAAATTCATTGGCCCTTTCAAGATCAATGGTATTGGAGCTCTGTGGCCTGCCGGTTGAAGCTGCCTAGGACTATGAAGGTACACCCAGTTTTTCATGTATCTTTACTAAAGCCTGTATCTCCTAATACCTTCCAGGGATGTGTTGTGCCACCTCCGCAGCCAGTGGCGATTGATGGGTAAGAACAATTTGTGGTGGAGGAAATTATTGATTCTAGGATTCGCAGGAATCGGCTCCAATATCTGATAAGATGGCAGAGATATCCCCCTGAGGAAGACTCTTTGGAACCTGTGGAAAACATCAATGCCCAACAGAAGATTTCTCATTTTCATCAGAGATTCCCTGAGAAATCTGGTCCAGGATCATCCTGAGTCTGCTTCTAAGGAGGGAGTAATGTCAGGACTCTGAACATTTTTTACCTTTTGTGCATTACTGCCTTTTTCAAAGATGGCGTCTTTGGTCTCATGTGCACTGTGTCTTCCTGCTATAAAACTCCACCCCAGCCTTCAGTCTGTGCTAGCGTATTCTGCCTTGCATCCAGCTCCTGAACTCTGATGACTCCCTGGCTAAATACCTGCTCCTGTGAACCTGTGTGGTGATCCTGCTACTCTGCTCTGAGTTCCTGCTGCATACACCAGTGTTCAGTAATCCTCCTTCATCTGCTGCTCGTGTTTACTTCCATCTGCATTTGATGGACATGTAAGCTGTTGCTGCTCTGCAAAAACCTGAGACTATTAACCAGGCCTCCCTGGTTGAGCTAAGATATTATTTGAACTGCCTTATAAGCTTATCTATCTGTGTTTGGACTAAGACAAGGATTTATTTGTGTCAAGTATCCTCAAGAATAACTGTGCTTCATAGACTTTCTGCTTGATTGCATTTTCCTCTGAAGTTTCCTGTAGACTGCTAAGCTGTGTTTAATATTTACACCAAGTGTTGTGGACTTGAGTTTCTCTCTGTACCTGTTTGAATCACCATGTAATAATATAGACTTTACCACTTATAAAATTGTGTCCTGTAGTTGTCTTGTTCCACGCGAAGAGTCTCCTGAGTTATCCCCTATAATTATTACAACTGCCTGCTTTCACCGCCTCCCAAAGCGATGTGAGAAAACAGTTTAGTAGACTTGTTATTGGCAAAGCAGCTGGGCCTGATGGCCTCAGTGCACATGTCCTCAGAGCATGTGCAAACCAACTGTGTACTGTCTTCCAGGATCTGTTTGTCTCGATCCTTCAATTACAGGGTGTACCAGAACTGTGGAAACCAACTGCTTGGTGCCGGTTCCTAAGACCACTTTTCCAAGTTCCCTACAAGACTATCGTCCAGTGGCCTTAACATCACATGCTATGAAGTCCTTGGAGCGAATAATACTCGCCTACTTGTGTCTGATGTTGAGGGCTTTTACTGACCCCTACAGTTTGCGTACCAGCAGAGATTGGGGTGGGTGATGCTGTAGTGTCTCTGCTACATACAGTACATTCATTCTTGGACAATGATGGATCTGTAGTTTACGCCATGTTCACTTCTCAAGTGCTTTCAATACCTTCAAGCCGCCCTTACTACATAATAATTTGACTGATATGGTGGTAGATGAGAGGATGGTGAACTGGATAAGCGACTACCTGACAGACAGGCCGCAGTTTGTAAGGATGGGGGAGGTGGTACCTGGCAGTGTGCGGAACAGTGTTGGAGCCCCTCAGGGTGCAATGCTGTCGCCCTTCCTCTTCACATTGTATACAGCTGAGTTTCAGTATAAATCAGATTTGTGTCACCTCCAAAAATTCTCAGAAGACTCAGTGACTGTAGGGGGCATTGTGGGGGGCCGGGGGGAGGAGGAATATAGAAGGGTGGTTTCTGACTTTTGTGGATTGGTGCCGGACTAACAGTCTAGAACTAAATGTAAAAAAAAAACAAGGAGTTGGTGGTAAGTTATAGAAAGAAAAAGGAGAATTACTTACCGATCACTATTGCTGACCAGGAGGTTGAGATTGTTGAGAGCTACAAATATTTGGGGGTTCACCTTGACAGCAAACTCGATTGGAGGTGTCATACAGAAAAGGTTTACAAGAAGGGAATGAGCAGACTGTACTTTCTTCGGAAGCTCAGGTCATTCAATGTGTGCAGTAAAATGCTGGAAATGTTCTACCAGTCCATTGTGGCAAGGGACATTTTTTTTTTTTGCTATCATATGCTGGGGTAGTAGTGTGCGAGTATCTGACGCTAATAAGCTCAACAAACTTATCAAGAAGGCAAGCGCGGTTATTGGCCTCCTTCTGGACTCTTTTGAGGAGGTATTGGAGGATAGAATTCAGAAGAAGTGTAGGGATATAATGAACAATAATACACACCCACTAAGCAAGCTGTTCTTGAAGCAGAAGAGCACATTCAGCAGCCATCTAATCCTACTAAGGTGTAAGAAGGAGAAATTCGGGAAATCGTTTGTATCTACTGCTATGGGGATGTATAATAATTTCCTAAGGGTGGTAGACAACAATGACTGATTGCTGGTGTACAATGTCAATTAACAGTGACTTATATACCTAAACTACCCACATTTATTTGTTATGTAATGTTGGTATACTTGTGCAAGATTTGTGTCCTAATATTTTATGTACTGCTGTTTGAATTGCTGCTGTAATACCGTAATTTCCCCCGGGATCAATAAAGTGTATCATATCGTATTGTATACACTCACCGGCCACTTTATTAGGTACACCATGCTAGTAACGGGTTGGACCCCCTTTTGCCTTCAGAACTGCCTCAATTCTTCGTGGCATAGATTCAACAAGGTGCTGGAAGCATTCCTCAGAGATTTTGGTCCATATTGACATGATGGCATCACACAGTTGCCGCAGATTTGTCGGCTGCACATCCCAAAGATGCTCCATACAAGGCAGGATGGATCCATGCTTTCATGTTGTTTACGCCAAATTCTGACCCTACCATCCGAATGTCGCAGCAGAAATCGAGACTCATCAGACCAAGCAACGTTTTTCCAATCTTCTACTGTCCAATTTCGATGAGCTTGTACAAATTGTAGCCTCAGTTTCCTGTTCTTAGCTGAAAGGAGTGGTACCCGGTGTGGTCTTCTGCTGCTGTAGCCCATCTGCCTCAAAGTTCGACGCACTGTGCGTTCAGAGATGCTCTTAGGCCTACCTTGGTTGTAACGGGTGGCGATTTGAGTCACTGTTGCCTTTCTATCAGCTCGAACCAGTCTGCCCATTCTCCTCTGACCTCTGGCATCAACAAGGCATTTCCGCCCACAGAACTGCTGCTCACTGGATTTTTTTTCTTTTTCGGACCATTCTCAGTAAACCCTAGAGATGGTTGTGCGTGAAAATCCCAGTAGATCAGCAGTTTCTGAAATACTCAGACCAGCCCTTCTGGCACCAACAACCATGCCACGTTCAAAGGCACTAAAATCACCTTTCTTCCCCATACTGATGCTCGGTTTGAACTGCAGGAGATTGTCTTGACCATGTCTACATGCCTAAATGCACTGAGTTGCCGCCATGTGATTGGCTGATTAGAAATTAAGTGTTAACAAGAAGTTGGACAGGTGTACCTAATAAAGTGGCCAGTGAGTGTATACTCCGGAATTAGTCCTTGAAAGGACTATTGGTTAAGCTGGATTTAAGTAGTTTAAAATGGTAGACCTCACACTGACTAAAAAATCCCCAAATCTGACACTATCTCAGCAGCAGCTCTCCCTACACTGTCTGAGACCGGAGCAGAATGTGCCGAGCAGGGTGGCATCCAGTCTCTTATATCCCTGATGATGCTATGCAGCCAGCCAATCACTGCAAGACATCAACAAAGATGGCTGTGGTGTTACAGTGCCTGGCAGACAATCTCTGCATCTTAATTGGGTCTCTAACGACTGCCAAAAATGCAGAGTGGAGACCCGAGTTCCCACCAAGTAATCCCGGAAATGCTCAAAGCTCGTCGAGTACACCAAGTACAATGATGCTTGGGCGAGTAACGAGTAGTGGCAAGCAAGTACGCTCATCACAACTCAAAACGCTGCATCACGTCCGATCTCAATTCCAACTAATTCTGCATTGAAAAAGTAAAATGGTGCTCCTTCCCTTCCGAGCTTTGCTGTGCGCCCAAACAGTGGTTTACCCCCACATATGGAGTATCAGCATACTCAGGACAAATTGCACAACAACTTTTGATGTACAATTTCTCCTGTTACCCTTGGAAAAAGAAAAATTTGGGGCGAAAAGATCATTTTTGTGAAAAAATATGATTTTTTATGTTTACGTCTCTACGTTATAAACTTCTGTGAAGCACTTGTGGGTTCAAAGTACTCACAACACATCTAGATAAGTTCCTTAGGGGGTCTAATTTTTAAAATGGTGTCACTTGTTGGGGGTTTCCACTGTTCAAGCACATCAGGGGCTCTCCAAACGCAACATGGTGTCTGATCTCAATTCCAGCCAATTTTGCATTGAAAAGTCAAAAGGCGCTCCTTCCGTTCCGAGCTCTGCCTTGCGCCCAAACAGTAGTTTACCCCCACATATGGGGTATCAGAGTATTCAGAACAAATTGTACAACAATTTTTGGGGTCTAATTTCTCCTGTTACCCTTGGTAAAATAAAACTAATTGGATATGAAGTAAATTTATTGTGAAAAAAGTTAAGTTTTCATATTTTTTATACATTCTAAAAATTCCTGTGAAGCATCTGAAGGGTTAATAAACTTCCTGAATTTGGTTTCGAGCACCATGAAGGGTGCAGTGTTTAGAATGGTGTCACTTTTGGGAATTTTCTATCATATAGACCCCTCAAAGTGATGCCAAATGTGATGTGGTCTCTAAAAACAAAATGATCTTGTAAAAATGAGAAATTGATGCTCAACTTTTAACAATTATAACTTCCTAACAAAAAAAAATTTGGTACCAAAGTTGTGCTGATGTAAAGTAGACATGTGGTAAATGTTACTCATTAAGTATATTTTGTGACATATCTCTGTGACTTAAGGGCATAAAATTTCAAACTTGGAAAATTGCGAAATTTTCAAAATTTTCACCAAATTTCCATTTTTTTCACAAATCTACGCAAGTCATATCAAATATTTTTTACCATTAATGTGAAGTAAAATATGTCTCGAGAAAACATTGACCGAATCACCAGGATCCATGGAAGCTTTCCAGAGTTATTATCTCATAAAGGGACAGGTGTCAGAGTTGTAAAAATTGGCCCGGTCATTAACATGCTCCAAGCCTCAACAAGAAAATGCAAATGGAAATATCACCCGTGCTTGCAAGCAGCAAGCGGGAAATAAATCAACACTCAGGTCCTGGAGTGGCCATTAACACCGGGGTAGGTGGCCACTCATCTGCAAAGCAAACTACTGAGACCTTTTGCAAACAGATGCAGTGCAACGGTCTGCAGACTCTCACACATCTGCATCACTAACCTTGTCATGCTTGTGGTCTGGGTTCTCTCCCGGTCCTCCCGGTTCCCTGTCAGTTATACTTACGCCCTCGACTGAGTGTGTTGACCCTCATGTGCCTGTGCTTTTTGCTTGATCTTGTGCTTAATCTTTTGGCTCTGACCTAGCTTGTCCCTTTGATTTTGATTTGGTTTTCGGTGTCCGTACTGTTTGTTTGCTCATTTGGTATATTGACTCTTGCCTGGCTTTTTCACTACCCGCTCTGTCTTTCCCCTCTGGTACCACAATGATATCTCTGGTTCTGACCCAGACCTGGCCCTGATTACGTCCTTGCCTGTCCCCTCTGGTAACTGTTGTCCTCTAGTTGTTACCTCCTCTTGTCCGACAGCTCTCCTTCTTTTCCCATCAGAGCCTAGCTCTCTGGAGCTCCGGCAGTTGTCTCCACCCCCAGCCACTCCCCCTGGTGGTCACGGGCTTCAGGTCCTGTCCGCCTGAAGCACATCTCTTTGCCATCGCCGCTCCATATCTCTGGGATCCTAAACTGACCCCAGAATCTTTCATTCTGGGCACTCGCATTGGGCTAGTCTGTAAGTACCATGCAGAGTACATGACAATAAGAGGTGTGGAATGAACGAACCAGCCTGGGGGTGTTCACCTCTGATGGAGAAACCCACATCCTTTCCTCTGGACCATAACCCCAACAATGCACAACGCCGGAGGCAAGAATCTACAATCCTTGAAATTTGAATCTCTATGTCTCCATCAACCATAATTGGGGGAGGTGGTAGGGGTGAGGACTCAAGGGGTTCCATATATCTCTTGGGCAAACACCTATGAAAAATGTTGTAGACTTTAAGAGCCTGAGATAGCACAAGACTAAATGCTGCTGGACCAATGATGGTGGTTATCTTATAGGGACCAATAAATCTAGGTCCCAACTTCCACAAAGGAACCCTCAACCTCAAATTCCTGGTAGACAACCACACAAAGTCATTAACATTCAGGTCCGGATCTAGCATGCATTTACTGACAGTCATATGTTTTTACCTGTCTTCCTTGACCTTGTTAGGAACAGGTAGTGGCAAAACAGGACAAGACAGACGGGTGTACGGTACCTTAAAACATGCAAAAACACTGCAGGAAGCCACTTGTTCAACCACATCCAGATGCAACCCTGGCCATCAAAAACAACGAGAAAGGAGGTCCGCAGTTGCCTTACCACCTGGGTGCCAGCAAGCACAGAGTTAAGAAATTCTATAGTTACCTTGCAGCGCAATTTAGACTGCACAAATAACCTTCCCGAAAGGCAGGAGGCAGGGGCGTCCCCCTGAGCTTCCAACACCTTGCTCTCCAGGTCTGTGTACAAGGCAGAGATGCCTATCCCCCTTCTGCAAAATTGGGGCAGAGTCCTCCAAATCAGACAAAAATGCCGGTAAGGACCCTGTAGATACAGCAGAAGGGGAAATGTTTAGGCAGTTACCATCACAGTAATCTCCCCCACTTTACAATCTCTCTGGATTGCCAATCCACAATTGGATTATGCTTCACCTACAAGGACAAATCCAGAACCATTGGACAATGGAGACCCTTCAGGACATAACAAGGGATTTCTTCATAATGAAAAGACCCTCTTATTTTATGAACCTCTTATGTTAGGAGCCTCTTATGTTATGAACAATTTGTGTCAGTGTTCTCTGTGCAAGTGGTGCTGAGATGATGGTGCAAATAGGAATACATTTAGTCAAGTTAGAGAAAACAAAACCATGAGTTTTAGCAAACTCAGCATCCACCATACTGACTCCAGTTCCAATGTCTACAAACACAGACATTTTTTCAGACCTGCTCTCCAGCACCACCTCTGCTGTCAGGAAAAAATGAGAATTGCAGGTTGAAGACAAACACACCTCTTGATTATCAAGCTTAAGGTTCCCAATGGTTAATCAAGTCTCTTTTTGCTTTGCAATTGAAGGACATGCCCCAATAAAATACCCCTTCTTCCCATAAAAAAACACACACCCTTTTTCTTGCAAATGTCGGGTGAAACAGGCAATGTGAATGCACCTCCCAACTGCTTAGGTTCATCTGATGCCGCAAGTATAGGTTCACCCCCGGATCTTTCCTCCAACACCAGGATCTTGTCCCAGAAAGAGGGTTCAGAAGCAGGTGGTCTTACCCACCTGTCCCTCAGGTGTTATCCACCCGAATAGCCAAGGACATGGCAGCCTCCAGTGAGTTGGCTTCTGAAGGAATTGGCTTCTGAGAGCCAGGTCATTCCATTTATTATCAATAGCCCACCTACGGAACTCAGAGCTATACATCTCTGCTGAATGATTTCCTTGCTAAATGTGACACAGCCTGAATTCAGCCAAGGAAATGTGGTCAGGATCATCATAGATAAGGGCTAGGGCCCTGAAAAACTCTTACACAGACTGCAGACATAGAGAATCCTGTGGTAGAGTAAAAGCCCAGGACTAAGGTTCCCCCTGTAACAGTGAAACAACTATTCCTACTCATTGCTCCTCATCCCCAGAGGAGTAAGGATGCAGTTTAAAGTACAATTTGCATGCCTCTTTAAGCATAAAAAACTTGTCCCTATATCCAGAAAACCTGTCTAGGAGGGCAATTTTGGGTTTAGCTGGACCCGCCTACCTGCACCGTCCCCCACAATAGGAGCCTCCCACCAATGCTGTTGCTGCTGAACCTCAGAACAAAGGTCAGTCACCTCCAGCGTCAACCTCTACAGCTGCTCTGCTAACAAAGAAGCGGGATCCATGAACCCAGCAAAAGAGAAAAAAAACCCACACAGAAAAAACTCATCAAAAAAAAAAACCACATGTCCGTTTTCTTTTCTTTTACAAACGTGAACGGCGGGTGATAATGTCACGCATAGCGTAGGACAGACTAAATGCAACACAAAGTGATAAGGAGAAGGGGGACCCAACACTAGGGAAGTAGGGAGTGGAGACTGCTAGACAGATCTACCATCATCCTGTCTGTTTTATCTTCCCTATATAGGTTCCGCACCCATCGCCGAGCAGAATACTTAATCCCTGCCTGACCCTGGAAATAAGCCCTACACCAGTGAGGACAAGATGAGCTCTAGTCAATTCTACCTACTGCTAAAGACAACTGGGATAGACAAACGAATCAAGGAAACACTTAGCTTGAGGAGACTCAGAGAGAAACACCAACATCCTCCAAACTCCAAAAATTACGATAACAGACTATTACAGCTCCAAGTCTCAACAGGAAAATGAATATGGAAATATTACCCTTGCTTGCAACCAGCAAGCAGGAAGTATATCAACACTCAGGTCAAGGTGTGGCCATTAGCACCAGGGGAGGCGGCAACTCTTCTCAAAGCACACTACTTAGACCTTCTGCAGACAGATGCAGTGTAACGGTCTGCAGCCTCTAACACATCCGTGACAAAGGGATTGGATTGGTGCCTACATTCACTAGTCATTATGCGACATGTGCTTTATGTGCTTGGTGAGTTGTCCTCAATTTTGATAAAATTGGTGAATTGTGAATTGGGCACTATTTTCTTTGCCCTTTCATCTGTTTTTAGGCCAGAGGTTCAGTCATGTATGAAATAACCAAAGGACCTGTGCTTACACTCTGTTGGTCTAGCACTCTAGGTTCTCTGCTGCTCAAGTCTCTGGTACATGGCTTACGCTATGACATCATATTGACAGCTCTATAGCCAATCACTCAACTCAGCAGCTCAGCAGAAGCAAGCAGCACAAGCCACTGAGTTCAGTGATTGGCTGCAGAGCTATCAACATAACATCACTGCTAGAGACAATCAACGGAGATGCGACTAAGAGGCACAGTGCATAACTGAGGGAGAGTAAGTACAGCTCAATTTATAATTTTACGCATTATTAAGCCTCTGGCGTTTTACTTTTCATAACGTGACAACCCATTAAAATGTTTATATCTTAGAACATTATTGATGTATCTCTCTTTATCAGTTTTAATGAAAGGTTCGTATTAATATCAATGTATTTAGAATAAATTTTTCTCTAAATGTTCATGTCCAAATCTTTTCTATTGCTATAAAATAGAAATAATTTTAAATAAAATCTGCTTTGTGATTCATTTTCTTACATTCTGGTATAACCAATATGATGAACCTATATTTTCCTGATTTTACCTTAAGTCATTAAAAATCAAATGGATGGGAATATACCCTGGCCACAGTTTGCATTAGCAAAGAGGTTATATTCATAATACATGTGTATATGTCATATTACGCTAATCAGGTTCAAGATGCAAAGCTTGTTGTGGCCAAACGTGATGAATAAAACAATATGAATATTACTTTACTCATGAATAGCTCACATGAATACATAAAGAAAACCTTTCCAGAAAAGCACAGGTAGCAAAATGCACTTCAATGTGTTTTAAGTTTAAAAAACTAATTTAAAATAATGTCAGCATCTTTTCATGGTAGAATATAAGGATCAGCATCTTTAAATTATTTAAGAGGTCCTCTGAGAGTCGGTTGTGCTTATAACGTCAGATTTACTCAAAGACATGGAAAGAGCAAAAGCAAAGTGTTGAATAAGGACTTCCTGTGCAATCTTCACAGTCATATTTTTACAGTGCATAATTGCAACAGGCTGTGAAATTCACATATTTTTGTTAAGAGGGTAAAGATGCTTATACATTCAGCTTTGTTTTGGCAAGCAACTGCTTTTCAAGTCACTTAAAATGTGAAAACATCTACATTATAACTACAGGCATGTGAAAGTGTGTGTAACTCATCAGGATCACAAAAAGCAAAGCTGCCTTTGATGCTTTGTATATGTTGCATACAGATTTTTCTCTGTATTTTTGGCAATTGTGAGCAACTGGTCAATATGTTGTTATCCATTTCTTTTCTTAACATCTGAATTTCTGTCCAGAGGAGCTACTATTTATTACAATGGCTACTCAGGGTTTTTAAAATGGATTTTCTCCAAAATGATCCTCAAAAAATGATTGAAAAACTCTTGGAAAACTCTTCAATTTCATTTCTGTGGGAAATACCCTTTGAAGTTAATACAAGGAGATTTTTTTTTACTTTTTTCCTGATGAGGTTTTGAAAACTGCCTCATAAGAAAAGAAAAGTGTAATTTTTTTAAGAATATTCTGATGAAAACCTCTGCAAACTAGGCACTATCCAATCAAAAGCTGCAAAGAACGTTTGAGTGCCCTGGATGAAGCTGCACCTCCTATACATAGAAGAACTCGGCTCAGATGTCGACAGCCGTGGCACACGCTGCAAACACGTTTCCTGCAGCGGTGCTCCAGGTGCGCCGAACGTCTGTGGAGAAAATCTAATCTACCCGAAGATTTCATCCATTATAAGTTCATGCTAAAAACATACAACTCTGCCCTTCACCTCTCCAAACAAACCTATTTCAACACCCTCATCACCTCACTGTCAAATAACCCTAAACGTCTCTTTGACACTTTCCAGTCCCTACTCAACCCAAGAGAGCAGGCCCCAACCACAGATCTCCGCGCTGACGATCTGGCCAATTACTTCAAAGAAAAAATTGACCACATTCGACAGCAAATCATCTCCCAATCTCTTCAAACCATGCACTGTCCTCCCTCCCCCACTGCATCTAGTTCACTCTCTGACTTTGAACCAGTTACAGAAGAAGAAGTAAGCAGGCTCCTTGCATCTTCTCGCCTGACGACTTGCACCAGTGACCCCATTCTGTCACATCTCCTCCAGTCCCTTTCCCCGGCTGTCACCTCTCACATAACAAAAATATTCAACCTTTACCTCACTTCCGGTATTTTTCCCTCCTCATTTAAGCATGCCATCATACATCCATTACTTAAAAAACCCTCCCTCAATTAAAATTGTGCCGCTAATTATAGACCTGTCTCTAATCTTCCCTTCATCTCTAAACTCCTCGAACGCCTGGTCCACTCCCATCTTACCCGCTATCTCTCAGATAACTCTCTTCTCAACCCTCTTCAATCTGGCTTCTGCTCTTTACACTCTACTGAAACTGCCCTCACTAAAGTCTCTAATGACCTATTAACAGCTATATCTAATGGTCACTACTCCATGCTAATTCTCTTGGATCTCTCCGCAGCATTCGACACTGTGGATCATCAGCTCCTCTTCACTATGCTCCGCTCCATCGGCCTCAAGGACACTGTTCTCTCTTGGTTCTCCTCCTATCTCTCTGACCGATCCTTCACTGTATGTTTTGCTGGTTCCTCCTCCTCTCACCTTCCCCTTACTGTTGGGGTTCCTCAAGGATCAGTCCTAGGCCCCCTCCTCTTCTCTTTGTATACTGCCCCTATTGGACAAACAATCAGTAGATTTGGTTTCCAGTACCATCTCTATGCTGACGACACCCAATTATACACCTCTTCTCCTGTTATCACGCCGACCTTTTTAGAAAACACCAGTGATTGTCTTACCGCTGTCTCTAACATCATGTCCTCCCTCTATCTGAAACTGAACCTATCAAAAACTGAACTCCTCGTGTTCTCTCCCTGTACTAACCTACCTTTGCCTGACATTGCCATCTCCGTGTGTGGGTCCACCATTACTCCGAAGCAACATGCCCGCTGCCTTGGGGTCATCCTTGATTCCGAGCTTTCATTCACCCCCCACATCCTATCACTGGCTCGCTCTTCTTATCTGCATCTCAAAAACATTTCTAGAATTCGCCCTTTTCTTACTTTCGACTCTGCAAAAACTCTTACTGTCTCACTTATTCATTCTCGTCTAGACTATTGTAACTCTCTCTTAATTGGCCTCTCTCTTACCAAACTGTCCCCACTCCAATCTGTCCTGAATGCTGCTGCCAGAATCATATTCCTCACCAACCGTTACACCGATGCCTCTACCCTGTGCCAGTCATTACACTGGCTACCCATCCACTCCAGAATCCAGTACAAAACTACTACCCTCATCCACAAAGCACTCCATGGCTCAGCACCACCCTACATCTCCTCTCTGTTCTCAGTCTACCACCCTACCCGTGCCCTCCGCTCCGCTAATGACCTCAGGTTAGCATCCTCAATAATCAGAACCTCCCACTCCTGTCTCCAAGACTTTACACGTGCTGCGCCGATTCTTTGGAATGCATTACCTAGGTTAATACGATTAATCCCCAATCCCCACAGTTTTAAGCGTGCCCTAAAAACTCATTTGTTCAGACTGGCCTACCACCTCAATGCATTAACCTAACCATCCCTGTGTGGCCCATTCAAAAAAAACAACAAAAAACAATCAGGTTCCTCGCATCATGTTCTCATACACTTTATGCAGTTAATAGAACTCTGTGTCTGTATTGCTACACACTTAGGCAGTGAACTGGTTCATGCAGCTTTACATGAACACCCGAGCATTACACTATGGCTGGTCCAAATAACTAAAACAATTGTTACCATTCACCTCTCGTGTCTCCCCTTTTCCTCATAGTTTGTAAGCTTGCGAGCAGGGCCCTCATTCCTACTGGTATCTGTTTTGAACTGTGATTTCTCTTATGCTGTAATGTCTATTGTCTGTAAAAGTCCCCTCTATAAGTTGTAAAGCGCTGTGGAATATGTTGGCGCTATATAAATAAAAATTATTATTATTATTTGAGGTAAAAAAAACAACAACAAAAAAACCCTCTTTCAAAGCTTTATAAAATCACGGGACCACTTCCGGAAAAGAAAAAGTCTTGAAAAAACTCTCAGAAGGTTTGTTCACACATTTTTTAGGTGGATTTTGAGTGGGTCCTATAGAGCTTACACTCTATAGGGGAAAGAGAGTGAGCATACTGCTTGCCGTTACAGCTTACACACTACAGAAGAGAGAGAGGACAACATTGATCAAAAGAGCTTTCACTCTATGGGAGAGAGAGAGACAGGACCCCTCTGATCATAACAGTTTACACTGTACAAGCGAGAAAGAGAGGACTCTAATGACCATAATAGACTATGCTTTGCTGGAGAGAGAGAACCTCATTTCCTAGGGTTGAGCGAAACGGGTCGTTCATTTTCAAAAGTCGCCGACTTTTGGCAAAGTCGGCGTCTCATGAAACCGAGCCGATCCCAGCGTTGCATCGGCCATGTGGTACGCGACTTTCGCGCCAAAGTCGCGTTTCAATGACGCGAAAAGCGCCATTTCTCAGCCAATGAAGGTGAACGCAGAGTGTGGGCAGCGTGATGACATAGGTCCTGGTCCCCACCATCTTAGAGAAGGGCATTGCAGTGATTGGCTTGCTGTCTTCGGCGTCACAGGGGCTATAAAGGGGCGTTCCCGCCGACCGCCATCTCACTGCTGCTGCTCTGAGCTTAGGGAGAGGTTGCTGCCGCTTCATTAGAAGCAGGGAGAGCGTTAGGCAGGGTCCATTAACCACCAAACCGCTTGTGCTGTAGCGATTTCCACTGTCCAACACCACCTTCGGTGTGCAGGGACAGTGGAAGCTACATTTTTTTTTCTCTCAGCGCTGTAGCTCATTGGGCTGCCCTAGAAGGCTCCCTGATAGCTGTATTGCTGTGTGTACGCCACTGTGCAAACCAACTGCTTTTTTCAAAGCACATATCCTCTTGTTCCTTCCTTTCTGCACAGCTATCTTTTTTGTTTGTCCACACTTTTTATTTAATTTGTGCATCAGTCCACTCCTTATTGCTGCCTGCCATACCTGGCTGAGATTACTGCAGGGAGATAGTAATTGTAGGACAGTTTCTTTTTTTTTTTTTTTTTGTGTGAGATTAAGATTGGCATTTCTGCTAGAGTGCCATCCCTGTGTGTGCCATCTCTCACTCAGTGGGCCATAGAAAGCCTATTATTTTTTTTGCTTGATTTGGGTTCTAAAATCTACCTGAAAAAAAATCACTACATCAATCAGTGGGAGATTAATATTGCCCTTTCTGCTTGTGTGCCACTCCTGACTCCTGTGTGTGCCATCTCTCACTCAGTGGGCCATAGAAAGCCTATTTATTTTTTATTATTTTGTTTCTAAAGTCTCCCTGAAAAATAAAAAAAAAATAAAACAGTGGGAGATTAATATTGCCCTTTCTGCTTGTGTGCCACTCCTGACTCCTGTGTGTGCCATCTCTCACTCAGTGGGCCATAGAAAGCCTATTTATTTTTTATTATTTGGTTTCTAAAGTCTCCCTGAAAATGAAAAAAAAAAGAAAACAGTGGGAGATTAATATTGCCCTTTCTGCTTGTGTGCCACTCCTGACTCCTGTGTGTGCCATCTCTCACTCAGTGGGCCATAGAAAGCCTATTAATTTTTTTGCTTGATTTGGGTTCTAAAATCTACCTGAAAAAAAATCACTACATCAATCAGTGGGAGATTAATATTGCCCTTTCTGCTTGTGTGCCACTCCTGACTCCTGTGTGTGCCATCTCTCACTCAGTGGGCCATAGAAAGCCTATTTATTTTTTATTATTTTGTTTCTAAAGTCTCCCTGAAAAATAAAAAAAAATAAAACAGTGGGAAATTAATATTGCCCTTTCTGCTTGTGTGCCACTCCTGACTCCTGTGTGTGCCATCTCTCACTCAGTGGGCCATAGAAAGCCTATTTATTTTTTATTATTTTGTTTCTAAAGTCTCCCTGAAAAATAAAAAAAAAATAAAACAGTGGGAGATTAATATTGCCCTTTCTGCTTGTGTGCCACTCCTGACTCCTGTGTGTGCCATCTCTCTCTCAGTGGGCCATAGAAAGCCTATTTATTTTTTATTATTTGGTTTCTAAAGTCTCCCTGAAAATGAAAAAAAAAAAGAAAACAGTGGGAGATTAATATTGCCCTTTCTGCTTGTGTGCCACTCCTGACTCCTGTGTGTGCCATCTCTCACTCAGTGGGCCATAGAAAGCCTATTCATTTTTTTGCTTGATTTGGGTTCTAAAATCTACCTGAAAAAAAACACTACATCAATCAGTGGGAGAAAAATATTGGCCTCAGTCAGGGCTTGTGTGCCACTCCTGACTCCTGTGTGTGCCATCTCTCACTCAGTGGGCCATAGAAAGCCTATTAATTTTTTATTAGTTGGTTTCTAAAGTCTCCCTGAAAAAGAAAAAAAAAAGAAAACAGTGGGAGATTAATATTGCCCTTTCTGCTTGTGTGCCACTCCTGACTCCTGTGTGTGCCATCTCTCACTCAGTGGGCCATAGAAAGCCTATTTATTTTTTATTATTTTGTTTCTAAAGTCTCCCTGAAAAAGAAAAAAAAAATAAAACAGTGGGAGATTAATATTGACATTTGTGCTTGAGTGACAGTCCTGCGTGTGTGGCATCTCTGTGATTTGGTGCCACAGAAAACAGAGTGTGTAACATTGTGCCTGATTTTCCTTGTGGTCTCACCAACCTGTTAAGGGATATTGAAATCATACTGAAGTTATAGCTCACCGTGTAAGTTGTTTGACAGCAACAAATAAAGTTACTTTGGTTAAGATTTTAAAATAATGAGGAAGTCTGGTGCAAGAGGTCGTCGTGGGCGTTCATTGTCAGCTGGTAATGATGGTAGTGGTAGTGGAGCATCAGGTGGTCGTGGGGATAAAAATATTCCACCTAAGTCTGGAGCTGTGGAGCCAGTTTCGTCGTCTGGCTACACAAGGCCTCGAACGCTCTCTTTTCTGGGAGTACGAAAACCGCTTTTAAAGGCGGAGCAGCAACAGCAAGTTTTGGCTTACATTGCAGACTCAGCCTCTAGCTCTTTTGCCTCCTCTTCTGAAACTGGTAAATGTAAAAGCAGCGCGTCACTTGTGGATGTTCACGGTCAGGGACAAGTCGCTTCCTTGTTCTCTTCAGCAAAAACTACAACAAGAGAGAAGGATGCAGCAGGCGACACAACGGGTTACTCCATGGAGCGCTTTACACATACCGTCCCTGGCTTAGAAAGTGAAACACTTAACAGGCCATGCCCATTACAAGTAGATTCTGACATGGAGTGCACTGATGCACAGCCACAGCCAGAGTACTATGCTGCTCCTTTGACTCAGACCACCACATTGCCCTCTCAGGGTACTGATCCACAATCAGACCCTGATGAGACTATGTTGCCCCGCCACGAACGCTATACCACCGACCGACACAGTGACACAGACGAAGTTGCACACGAGCTCGAAGAGGAGGTAATAGATGACCCTGTTGTTGACCCCGATTGGCAGCCATTGGGGGAACAGGGTGCAGGCGGCAGTAGTTCAGAAGCGGAGGTGGAGGAGGGGCCGCAGCAGGCATCAACATCGCAACAGGTTCCATCTGCCGGGCCCGTATCTGGCCCAAAACGCGTGTCAAAGCCAAAACCTGTTGGAGGACAGCGTGGCCATCCGGTTAAAGCTCAGTCTGCAATCCCTGAAAAGGGATCCGATGCTAGGAAGAGTGTAGTCTGGCATTTTTTTAAACAACATCCAATTGATCAGCGCAAAGTCATCTGTCAAAAATGTTCAACTAGCTTAAGCAGAGGTCAGAATCTGAAAAGTCTAAATACTAGTTGCATGCATAGACACTTAACCACCATGCATTTTCAAGCCTGGACTAACTACCAAACGTCCCTTAAGGTTGTAGCACCCTCGGCCAATGAAGCTAGTCAGCAACGCAACATCCCTTCCGTCACTGTAAGGCCACCATTTTCCGCACCACCGGCAGTATCTGTGCAGGTTTCTTTGCCAGCCAAAAGCAGTCAGGGTCAGGGAATCACCAGTTTTGTAGGAGGAAATATTGCATCTAGGGCACCGGCGGAAACAATACCGTCTCCAACCGTCTCTCAGTCTGCCATGTACACCGACACACCAGAAAGTTCCACGATCTCCAGCTCTCCAGTCCAGCTCACCCTACATGAGACTCTGGTTAGAAAAAGGAAGTACTTATCCTCGCATCCGCGTACACAGGGTTTTAATGCCCACATAGCTAGACTAATCTCGTTAGAGATGATGCCCTACCGGTTAGTTGAAAGCGAAGCTTTCAAAGTCCTGATGGAGTACGCTGAACCATGATACGAGCTACCCAGTCGACACTTTTTTTCCAGAAAAGCCATCCCAGCCCTGCACCAGCATGTTAAACAGCGCATCGTCCATGCACTCAGGCAATCTGTGAGTACAAAGGTGCACCTGACTACAGATGCATGGACCAGTAGGCATGGCCAGGGACGTTATGTGTCCATCACGGCACACTGGGTGAATGTGGTGGATGCAGGGTCCACAGGGGACATCAATTTCGGGACAGTTGTGCCTAGCCCACGGTCTAGGAAACAGTTGGCTGTAGGCGTTCGCACCCCCTCCTCCTCCTCGTCCTCCTGCAGAAGCTACAGCTCTTCCACAGACCGCAGTCGGCCAACCACTCCATCGGCAGATGACACTGTTGCACACCAGTTGTCCCATTATGGGCCAGCTACTGGCAAGCGTCAGCAGGCTGTATTGGCTATGAAGTGTTTGGGCGACAACAGACACACCGCGGAAGTTCTGTCCGAGTTCTTGCAACAAGAAACACAGTCGTGGCTGGGCACAGTAGATCTTGAGGCAGGCAAGGTAGTGAGTGATAACGGAAGGAATTTCATGGCTGCCATCTCCCTTTCCTAACTGAAACACATTCCTTGCCTGGCTCACACCTTAAACCTGGTGGTGCAGTGCTTAATGAAAACTTATCCTGGGTTCTCCGACCTGCTCCTCAAAGTGCGTGGACTTTGCTCACATATCCGACGTTCGCCTGTACACTCCAGCCGTATGCAGACCTATCAGCGGTCTTTGAACCTTCCCCAGCATCACCTAATCATAGACGTTGCAACAAGGTGGAACTCAACACTGCACATGCTTCAGAGACTGTGCCAACAGAGGCGGGCTGTTATGTTTTTGTGGGAGGATACACATACACGGGCAGGCAGTAGGATGGCAGACATGGAGTTGTCAGGTGTGCAGTGGTCGAAGATACAAGACATGTGTCAAGTCCTTCAGTGTTTTGAGGAATGCACACGGCTGGTTAGTGCAGACAACGCCATAATAAGCATGAGCATCCCCCTAATGCGTCTGCTGATGCAAAGTTTGACGCACATAAAGGATCAGGCGTCTGCACCAGAGGAAGAGGAAAGCCTTGATGACAGTCAGCCATTGTCTGGTCAGGGCAGTGTACAGGACGAGGTAGCGGGCGAAGAGGAGGTGGAGGACGAGGAGGATGATGGGGATGAGTATTTTTAATGCGGAAGCTTTCCCGGGGGCACTGGAAATTGGTTGCGTGGCAAGGCCGGGTTCTGGTTTTTTGAGGGACACAAGTGACGTAGATTTGCCTGAAACTGCCCCTCAACCAATCACAACCGGAGATTTGACAACTGGAACTTTGGCCCACATGGCGGATTATGCCTTACGTATCCTAAAAAGGGACACACGCATTACGAAAATGATGAACGATGACGATTACTGGTTGGCCTGCCTCCTCGATCCACGCTATAAAGGCAAATTGCAAAATATTATGCCACATGAGAACTTGGAACTAATATTAGCAACCAAACAATCAACTCTTGTTGACCGTTTGCTTCAGGCATTCCCAGCACACAGCGCACGTGATCGTTCTCACACGAGCTCCAGGGGGCAGCAGACTAGGAGTGTTAGGGGTGCACACATCAGAAGTGGCGTTGGACAGAGGGGTTTTCTGACCAGGTTCTGGAGTGATTTTGCTATGACCGCAGACAGGACAGGTACTGCTGCATCAATTGAAAGTGACAGGCGACAACATTTGTCCAGTATGGTTACTAACTATTTTTCATCCCTTATCGATGTTCTCCCTCAACCGTCATTCCCATTTGATTACTGGGCATCAAAATTAGACACCTGGCCAGAATTGGCAGAATATGCATTGCAGGAGCTTGCTTGCCCGGCAGCAAGTGTCCTATCAGAAAGAGTATTCAGTGCTGCAGGTTCAATATTAACCGAAAAAAGGACTCGTCTGGCTACCCAAAATGTTGACGATCTAACATTCATTAAAATGAACCACAACTGGATTTCGAAATCTTTTGCCCCACCTTGCCCGGCCGACACCTAGCTTTCCTATGAAAAGCTCTTGCCTGTGGACTACTGTGAATTACTTTTCTAATGTCTAATTTTCTGCAGCTGATTGTCCGGCATACGACATGTTTACACCTCCCTAAATGGCCAAACTCCCCACACGGGGCCGTGGTATCGCGACTTGGCGCAAGCACCCGTGAGACTGCTGTTTGTCTGAAGAGGTGGGTGTGCTTGCTTTTGGTCGACGGCATTGCTACTGGGTCCCTCATAGTACAATAAAGTGTCTCTGGCGGTGGTGGTGCGCACCCAACGTCAGACACACTGTTGTAACATGAGGGGCCCTGGGCCTGTACCGCCGGCCACAAGAGAGTTCACCCACCCCCAGGTCAAACATTGCTCTACCACTTCCACAGTTATCTCTCACACTTCTACCAATGTTTAGTCTATGCGCTGACATCCTTCCATACCTGCCACTGACAATACCATTGTGTTGACATGTATGATGGTACTTAACATAGTCAGAGGCAGTGTCCTCTATTTACCACAGTAAATACTTTGCGCTAAATTAGTAGGTCTGAAACAACGCAGAGGATCCCACCCCTGAACCTAATGATTGCACCCTTTAGTGTTTTTGTTTTGTTTTAATGCGAGACATTCACATTTAATTGTTGTTTTTGACTACTAACTGGCAGACACTCATTACAATCGGCCTCCGTTGACCAGACCACTGCTGCCCGTGTACCCCTGGAAACAATTATAAAGTGCCTACAGCCAGCCCATTTTATTGTGTTAGGCCTTCGAAGCCTGTCTGCGGTCCCTCCTTCCACTAGGCCTCCACTGACCAGACCACTGCTGCCCATGTACCCCTGGAAACAATTATAAAGTGCCTACAGCCAGCCCATTTTATTGTGTTAGGCCTTCGAAGCCTGTCTGCGGTCCCTCCTTCCACTAGGCCTCCACTGACCAGACCACTGCTGCCCGTGTACCCCTGGAAACAATTATAAAGTGCCTACAGCCAGCCCATTTTATTGTGTTAGGCCTTCGAAGCCTGTCTGCGGTCCCGCCTTCCACTAGGCCTCCACTGACCAGACCACTGCTGCCCGTGTACCCCTGGAAACAATTATAAAGTGCCTACAGCCAGCCCATTTTATTGTGTTAGGCCTTCGAAGCCTGTCTGCGGTCCCTCCTTCCACTAGGCCTCCACTGACCAGACCACTGCTGCCCGTGTACCCCTGGAAACAATTATAAAGTGCCTACAGCCAGCCCATTTTATTGTGTTAGGCCTTCGAAGCCTGTCTGCGGTCCCTCCTTCCACTAGGCCTCCACTGACCAGACCACTGCTGCCCGTGTACCCCTGGAAACAATTATAAAGTGCCTACAGCCAGCCCATTTTATTGTGTTAGGCCTTCGAAGCCTGTCTGCGGTCCCTCCTTCCACTAGGCCTCCACTGACCAGACCACTGCTGCCCGTGTACCCCTGGAAACAATTATAAAGTGCCTACAGCCAGACCATTTTATTGTGTTAGGCCTTCGAAGCCTGTCTGCGGTCCCTCCTTCCACTAGGCCTCCACTGACCAGACCACTGCTGCCCGTGTACCCCTGGAAACAATTATAAAGTGCCTACAGCCAGCCCATTTTATTGTGTTAGGCCTTCGAAGCCTGTCTGCGGTCCCTCCTTCCACTAGGCCTCCACTGACCAGACCACTGCTGCCCGTGTACCCCTGGAAACAATTATAAAGTGCCTACAGCCAGCCCATTTTATTGTGTTAGGCCTTCGAAGCCTGTCTGCGGTCCCTCCTTCCACTAGGCCTCCACTGACCAGACCACTGCTGCCCGTGTACCCCTGGAAACAATTATAAAGTGCCTACAGCCAGCCCATTTTATTGTGTTAGGCCTTCGAAGCCTGTCTGCGGTCCCTCCTTCCACTAGGCCTCCACTGACCAGACCACTGCTGCCCGTGTACCCCTGGAACCTAATTTACAGTGCATAGAGCCTATTTTTTTATTTTTTTTAATATTAATAAAGCCATGATGGACTACGCTGTACCACGCTATGAGCTACCCAGTTGACAATTCTTTTGCGAGAAAAGCCATCCCACCCCTCCACCAGCATGTTAAAGACCGCATTGTCCTTGCATTCTGTCAATCTGTGAGTCCAAAGGTACACCTGACAACAGACACATGGACCTGTAGGCATGGCCACGGAAGGTTACGTGTCCTTTGTGGCGCAATGGGTTAATGTATTGGATGCATGGTCCACACAGGGGACAGCCTGCTAAGTCTGTCTGCAGTCCCTAATTCAAGTTGTCCTCAACTGAATACAGCTGAGCTTCTACCTTCTGGCTCTGATTAACTGCTGTTTTTTTAAAAATTGGTGGTTCCGGCCTACTAACGGTGTCTGCCCCTCCCTGGTGTTGTCCTCAACTGAATAAAGCTGAGCTTCTACCTTCTGGCTCTGATTAACTGCTGTTTTTTTAAAAATTGGTGGTTCCGGCCTACTAACGGTGTCTGCCCCTCCCTGGTGTTGCCCTCAACTGAATAAAGCTGAGCTTCTACCTTCTGGCTCTGATTAACTGCTGTTTTTTAAAAAATTGGTGGTTCCGGCCTACTAACGGTGTCTGCCCCTCCCTGGTGTTGTCCTCAACTGAATAAAGATGAGCTTCTACCTTCTGGCTCTGATTAACTGCTGTTTTTTTAAAAATTGGTGGTTCCGGCCTACTAACGGTGTCTGCCCCTGCCTGGTGTTGTCCTCAACTGAATAAAGCTGAGCTTCTACCTTCTGGCTCTGATTAACTGCTGTTTTTTTAAAAATTGGTGGTTCCGGCCTACTAACGGTGTCTGCCCCTCCCTGGTGTTGTCCTCTACTGAATAAAGCTGAGCTTCTACCTTCTGGCTCTGATTAACTGCTGTTTTTTAAAAAATTGGTGGTTCCGGCCTACTAACGGTGTCTGCCCCTCCCTGGTGTTGCCCTCAACTGAATAAAGCTGAGCTTCTACCTTCTGGCTCTGATTAACTGCTGTTTTTTAAAAAATTGGTGGTTCCGGCCTACTAACGGTGTCTGCCCCTCCCTGGTGTTGTCCTCAACTGAATAAAGATGAGCTTCTACCTTCTGGCTCTGATTAACTGCTGTTTTTTAAAAAATTGGTGGTTCCGGCCTACTAACGGTGTCTGCCCCTGCCTGGTGTTGTCCTCAACTGAATAAAGCTGAGCTTCTACCTTCTGGCTTTCAGCCTATACTATCAGATATTAAACTGCATTTGGCCTACTAGTGTGGTTGGGCCCTTGAAACAGTGTCTGCTGCTCTTGGGTTTGCTACTCCACTGAACAAAGCAATGCCGCCTGTTTAGTCCTGTTACCAATTTTGAACTGCATTTAGCCTACTTTATTCTTTGGCCCTATATCTGTTTCCTCTTCATCCTGCCCATTGCCCAGCCACTGCTAGATGAGTCTGCTGGTACATTGACCTAGACCACTACATTCCCCTTGCACTCTACACAGCCAGAATCTGACCCTGCTGAAAGTAAGGTTCCCCTTCCCGCATGTTATACCACCTTACACAGGGACAAAGAGGAAGGTGCAGATGAAAGTGCAGGTTCCTTCATCAGGTGGAAGGGGGCATACTCGTTGGCGACGTCACTGGCACAGGGCCCCTCAGAGTACGCAAAAGTGTCGCTGCTGGTGGGAGGCGCCCCCGCCATGCAAACACACCGCCGTACTTTGAGGGGCCCTATGCCAGTGCCAATGCGAACGAGTGGGCCCCCCCTGCTTGCTCAGGATCACAGCACTTGCAACGTTGAAATACTTACCTCTCCCTGCTCCACCGCCGTGACGTAGTCCGCGTTTCCTGGGCCCACGAAAAACTTGAGCCAGCCCTACTCCCCCCACAACTTTTGCCAAATGACCCCCAATTTCCAATGCCCAACTATTATTATAAGGTTAATTAAGATTGACAAGCTTCAGAAACAAGAATGGATGTTTTTGGCATTAAAATGGGCACTGTAGGTGTTTTCCTGGCCTCCACTCACTGCCGACTATGCTTCCCCATTGACTTGCATTGGGTTTCGTGTTTCGGTCGATCCCCGACTTTCAGCGATAATCGGCCGACTGCACTCGACTCGACTCTGGACAAAGTCGGGTTTCACAAAACCCGACTCGATCTTAAAAAAATGAAAGTCGCTCAACCCTATCATTTCCCATAAAAGCTTAGATACTACAAACGAGAGAGATATAGTGTTAGGGCTGGCGGAACACACTGAGTATATTTAAATATAATTATTGGTGCGTTCACAGCCCGGGGTCCACCATGCAGGAGACGAACCTGCTGCTAGCAAATGGCAGCACCATATAGCTGTATAAGCAAACTCTGTTACTTCACAGAGTTGCACAGAAGGGAAAATGCTGTGCCCTATTAGCATCACAGGTGAACACAGCTGCCTAAGGGTTTGTTTCCACGGCCAGGATGGCCGGCGGTATCGCCGCAGCGGCGAAGCCCCTCCCCCTTTCTGGGACGCGATCATGCCAGATGTGTTAACTCTTCACATCCGGGATGATCGCTCTCTCCCATAGGGCCCTGTGATATGCCTTGCGGGGACGCTGCGTCCCCGCAAGGTGTACGGACATGCTGCGATCTGAAAAGACGCGCAGCATGTCCGGAGTCGCAGGGCCGCCGCGTGCGGGTTTCCACGCATAGTGGAGACGGGATTTCATAAAATCCCCTCCACTATGCTGGAACATCTGGACGCTGCGTGTTTGACGCTGCAGCTCTGCGCAGCATCAAACAAGCAGCGTTTCCTGACTGTGGAAACATACCCTAATAGAGCAAAAGCAATCAGTGGTCAGGGAGTAGCAATCACACAAACACCTCCTCTCTGGTAGAGCAGGAATTCTAATGGCTTTACACCAGCCCTGAATTCACCATACAAACTCCTCACCGGAGGTGCCAGTGTTCTAGTGGCTTATTTCAGCCAGACCCCGACCACAAGCAGACAAGCAAAAGCTCATGACATGAGATGATCCTAGCGCATGGCCGTGCAGCCATGCAAACCTTTTATAGCTGCAGCAACTTCAGGACCTTCCTAGAGGACCAATGGGAGCTACCACAGTACCTGAGCAACTTCAGGAGATTCTAGAGGACCAATGGGAGCTGCTGCAGCACCTGAGCATGTGACCCCTGACCTCCAATGAGAAGTCTTACCTTGGGCATGCTCAGAAAGGGAAAAGCAGGAGTTAGTCCCAGAGACGTCTGCTCGACACTGACCAGTACTGGCTACAATGGCTGAGCCTGGAAAGGAAGCAGTAACCATCCGCACAGTATCAGGCTGAGCCAGACGCTGAGACCTACGTCTTTGCTGAGAAGGCTCCACTGCGGCTGGAGAAGAATGGGAGACCACAGCAGAGATGGTTTGAGACTCCCCTGTACAGAGGCGAGAACTTGACCCCTAACATAAAATGACTCAGAAAATTGAAATCTACTTTGAAATACAAAGTGTGCCACGCTGGTCCTGGGGCTGGCTGGAACTTTTCAGCCTGGGTGGCAATCACAAGGCAGTGGCCCTCCTCTGTCCTGCTTATCTCTGGCCACTGAATTAAAGCAACAGAGATAACAGGCTTTAAAAACAGGCTGGTACATAGATATGGGAGCAGAATCAAGCTTACTGCATACATAGATACTCTAAGGGTATGTGCACACGTCCGGATTTCTTGCAGAAATTTCCTGAAGAAAACCGGAAATTTTCTGCAAGAAATCCGCATTTTTTTTTTTGCGTTTTTTTTCCGTTTTTTTCGCGCTTTTTTTAGCATTCTGCAAGCGTAATTAGCTTGCAATAATGCTAAAGTTTTCCAAGCGATCTGTAGCATCGCTTGGAAAACTGACTGACAGGTTGGTCACACTTGTCAAACATAGCGTTTCACAAGTGTGACCAACTTTTTACTATAGATGCTGCTTTTGCAGCATCTATAGTAAAAGATAGAATGTTTAAAAATAATAAAAAAAATAAAAAAAATGCTTATACTCACCTGCAGACAGCTGATCTCCTCACCGGCGTCCGTTCCGTATAGCTCGTGTGTGCGCGCAGGACCTTCCATGACGTCGCGGTCACGTGAGCGGTCACATGACCGGTCTCGACCAATCACAAGACGGTGACGTCATCGGCAGGTCCTTCACCGCACACCAGCTACAGGAACCGAAGCGAGCAGTGGAGAGGCGGGAAAACATCGAAGGTGAGTATAGGACTATTTTTTATTTTAATTCTTTTTTTTTGACCAATTATATGGTGCCCAGTCCGTGGAGGAGAGTCTCCTCTCCTCCACCCTGGGTACCAACCGCACATAATCTGCTTACTTCCCGCATGGTGTGCACAGCCCCGTGCGGGAAGTAAGCAGATCAATGGACTCCCAGGTGTGCGGAATCCCCTGCAATTCCGCATTTTAATGAACATGTTGCTTTTTTTTCCGCGATGCGATTTTTTCGCGGAAAAAAAGGCTACATTTGCACAAAAAATGCGGAATACACTGAAAATAATGGGAGGCATATGTAAGCGTTTTTTTCACGTTTTTATCACGTTTTTATAGCGAAAAAACGCGAAAAAAACGCGAAAAATACTGAACGTGTGCACATGGCCTAACAGAAGCAAGCTGACTACATAGACAGAGAACAGAACCAAGATTGCTACTTAGATAAGGGAGCATAACCGTGATTATTATGTAGATAAGGGAGCAAAACCGAGCTTACTACAGAGATGAGGAAGCAGAATGGAGCTTACTACAGAGATATGGTAGCAGAACCTAGCTTACTACAGAGATAAGGGAGCAGAACTAAGCTTCAGCATACATATGGTACCAGAATATAGACTACTACATTGACACTGTACCAGAACCAATTTCTCCTGAGTGAGAGTGAATTTTGCAAACTATCGATGTAGTGGCCAGTACATTATGCCCAGCCCGTGCTTCTGGAGACACACACCTGTAAATTTGACGGGCTCTCATCACTACAGAAATGTCAAACATGTGGGTGCTAAATGTGGTTTAGGCACATTGGGGCTCATGAGGGAGGGGGGCAATTGGAATTCAGAGCAGATAATTCACTGAATTTCAACAGATGACGGACCTAAGTGATATATACTTGAATTATAGCAAAAGGCGTTGTTCGCCGAAACAATCGGATGACCTCTCAAAGGAGTTAACCCTTTGTGTTTCTTCGGTAAGGAATAGAAGGTAGCAATAGTGGGATATTTAGGGAGCTTGAAATTAAATTCGTATTTCGAGATCAGGACATCATCCAGAGCTTTTGTGAGGATATTTAGAAGGGTGGTGGAGTAAATAGGCGTTGGGTCCCCACTGCAATATACCATACCTGTCCATCGTTCTGTCACATGCCGTAATCCCTGTCTGGGGGATAATTAGTTTTCAACCTGGGCGGTGCCAAGATGCAACCATCCAGGCTGAGAACCTGGTGAATGAGATGCTGCGAGTGCAGCCTCAGTGACTAGCGATGATGTCACTGAGGCTGCGTTCCCAGTCTGGATGAACTGCGGTGACCTCGATGAGATTACCGCTAGTACCGTGAGAAAGTCGCACAGTGCAGAGGCAAGTTCACCTCATTGAAATTCTCCCAGTAACATTCTCCCAGTGAGCCCGCCTATGCACTCGGCGACTTTGTTGTTTTTTATTTTTGGTTTATTACAGGTGAACGAGGGCTTTGGTGGAATTAGATGAGGTCGTAAGTATGGTTTAATTAAGATTATTAAAGGAGTCTGTGTCATTCTTTTTATTAAAGCAATTTATTCTGGCTGTGTATTTACTGGACAAATCTAATAGATGTGCCTTTTCTGGGCAGCTGCGGGTTGCTATTTTTAGGCTGTGTGGCCAATATCCATGGCCCCTTATCAGCCTGAGAATACCAGCTGCCAGCTGTCTGCTTTAGCAAGGCTGGTTGTCAAAAATGGAGGGGACCCCATGCGTTTTTTTAAATTATTTATTTCAATAATTAAAAAATATGATATGGGGACCCCTCTATTCTTGATATCTAGCGTTGCTGAAGCTGACAGCTGAGAGTTGCAGCTGTGAGCTTTGCCTTGTTAGTTATCAAAAATAGGGGGAACCCACACAGGGTTTTTTTTGTAATTATTTATTTACAGCACAGGAACGACTAGTGAATTCTCCCATCATCCGCTCTTGGTTTCACTGTTATTAGCGGCAGCAAGTGTCAGCTGATGGGAGCTGTAGGGATCAGTGTAGGTCTCCTTTCTTGGGAGCCCTGATACCACATGCAACACCTTTACCTGTTTTCATGCAGAGCCACACTCAGGTGGTACACATATCAGTTTCATAGACTACCATTGTCAGAAAAATGTAAGTATCGTAACATGGGTAGTGTTGAGCATTCCGATACCGCAAGTATCGGGTATCGGCCGATACTTGCCGTATCGGAATTCCGATACCGAGATCCGATACTTTTGTTGTATCGGGAATCGGTATCGGGACCATATTAATGTGTAAAATAAAGAATTAAAATAAAAAATATTGATATACTCACCTCTCCGACGCAGCCTGGACATCACCGCTGGAAACCGGCAGCCTGCTTTGTTTAAAATGAGAGCGTTCAGTACCTTCCATGACGTCACGGCTTCTGATTGGTCGCGTGCCGCTCATGTGACCGCCACGCGACCAATCACAAGCCACGACATCATCCCTCAGGTCCTAAATTCCCTTCTAACACTTCCAACCAGGAGTGTTCACATTTCCAAAAATTATTGGCAAACACCACCAAAGTGGCATCAATTTCACCACAGTAGAAATAGTATAAGAAGAACCGACAGGTCTTTCACTATGCCCAATCCAGCACACAGACAACCAACCAAGCGTGATGACATTTCCAAAAATTATTGGCAGACAATACCAAAGTGGCATCAATTTAACCACAGTATAAATAGTATATGAGGGACCGACAGGTCTTACACTACACCCAATCCAGCAGATTCACACCCAACCTGGAGTTTTCACATTTTAAAAAATGAGAGTTTGACCCAACCATAGGGGAATAAATGTCACGAGAATAGAAATAATATAATTGGGACAGACATTTCTTCCACTACAGCCAATTCAGCAGATGAAAACTAACCATGACTGTTCACATTTCCACAAATTTATGTTAACATCAGCAGCAGCCATAGCAGGCACAGTAGACACATTAAAGATAGTGCAGTTACATAACATTAATGCAGCAGACAGAAAATGTAATATCATCTAGTCTGTACAGTCTGCGATTGAGGTGCAAAAGTCCTTGGAGATCCATGACTTGTTCATCTTGATGAAAGTAAGGCTGTCTACACTTTCAGGGGACAGCTGGCTGCGCTTATCCATCAAGATACCACCAGCAGCTCTAAAGACACGTTCTGAGAGAACACTGACTGCCAGTCACAATAAAACCTGCAAGGCATGTGATTTACGCTCAAGCCACTCATACATTATGGAGGACCAAAATGTGAAAGGGGCCAAAACCTCCCTGATGGTATTGAAATTCAGTTCTAGATACTCCTTAACTATTCTCTACATTCATTCACCACGTGTAAGACTTGGACTCTGTTGTGCTTGTGCACTAGTTGGTCTAAAAAAAAGTGTCAAAGTACTCACAGAAATTGCTTCTTCCACTTACACTACTGCTGCTGCTGCGGCTAATGTTTTGGCATTGAAAAATTGACATGCCGGAGATTGGAAGTCTGGGATGGGAGGTGGAGCCACATATTCATCACTGTAATGAGCGGTACCACGTGACCGCTCACACAGGACAAGCTGCCGGCACTGAGAGGAGACATCGCGGGAGCTGGGTGAGTATTTTAATGCCAGCGGGCGGGCGCACAGGGGGTGGGAGGCTGGAGGTGACCAGGAACTTTATTTTAAACACAAAAAAATAAAAACACTTTCTTTTTCATTCCTTCTTTCCAGCGAATGCTGCTGGGGAGAAGGAATGAATGCCGGGTTCACCACCACACGCAGAGGGGACAGCGTTTAACTCTAGCTCTGTCTCCTGCATGGTCCGTGTGGTCCTCAGTTGGCACATGGACAGCACACGGACAGCACACGGATGGCATCCGTGTGCGGTACGTGTTGACACGCACCCATTGACTTTAATGGGTCCGTTTGATCCGTGCGCTCCCATGAACACTGACATGTCTCCGTGTTTTTCAAACGGACACATGGTCCATGAAAACATGAGGCATAGAAGAAAACTATTAACACTAGATAAGTGATTTTTGCTTGTTATTTATGGTGTTGAGCTACAGGGAATTTGGTCTAATTGTGGGTTTGACCACGTGTTGGGTAAAGTGCAATAGGAGATATATTCTGAGTTATGAAGAGATGGCTTTTGCTATCTCTATAACATCCTATATTGTGTGATACAGATCTCAGGATAAAAGGTATAACAACCAACCTATGGAGAAACGAGCTTGTATATTGGAAGTACTCGTTAAAGGTCATATGTGTGATGATACTGTGCAAAGACTGCTAATTATATAGTATGTGGACAGGCTGTATCTGTGGTATATATTATCATTACAGTGACAGATATTAGCCTGCAGGTGGGCATTTATGTAATATCTTCTATACCGTAATATACAATACTATGCTGCTAGGCTGATAACCATCTGCATTCATAGCATTTACCGCTATAAAGGATAAAACGCATAGCCTTAATAAAACGAGTATATATACTGGAAGCATTCGCTAGAGGGTATTTGTGCAATAAAACTACGCAAGAAATTGCTATTTATAAATCATGTTGACAGGTTGCACCTGTGGTATGCATTATCATTCCATTGACTAGTATTAGTTGGCTGATGGGCATTTGTGCAATATTCTTCATATCGCCATATGTAACATTATCTTGCTAGGCTTACAACCACCTGTATTTGCGGTATCTCCTGCTATCCCAGTGACTGGTAACAGCGCGCGGGGAGGCACTTGTGTTATTTTGTATATTACTAACTGAGGTACTCAACATTATCAAATATGCCCTAAGTACACAATATCTATTTCAATAGCACATATTCCATAAATCTCTACTACATACTTAGTTAATTACTCCCCTTACCCACATTGGTTATATATTTTTTGCTGTCCTTTCTTCTTCCCTCCCTCCCTCCCTCCCCCAACCCTATACAGGTGGACGAGGTAGGGTAAGTAGGTAGGGATTTGGAGGTATAGCCGACGAGAGCGGGGGCGCCACTGGCGTGTTTATTTAGGGGTGCCAACCTCCGCAGTCAGGCAGGGGCAGCATTTCTAGGGCCTGTGAGGGCTAACTAGATTAGACTATCCACAGCAATTTATTTATACCCCTTTCCCGAATTTAAACTGTAGGTATTTATCACAAGTTACTATAAGGGCTATTCTATTGTTGCACAGGTCAACTTACTTCATTTTGCTGTGGCCGTTATATATCCCTATTGGTCATCACCTCCCTTTTCATTTCCGAGCGGCACTTGTTGCGTTGAAACGGGCCTTTTCTATCTGTCCTGCTGACAAGTAGGGCACTGTAGAGTTTATCAGGACCAGCCGACGTTGAGTGGGGGCGCCATTTTGTGAACAAGGTAGGGTGCCAACCTCCGCTGCCAGGAAGGGTGCAACAGGGAAATATAGGGATAACTAGAAGCCCATTTTTCTATATTAAGTGTAGGTCTGTGTTGGTTTGTCTTTTACCATTTTAAATGATGTTTCCAATAAAGTATTTTTAGGTATTAGTTGATTGTAAGTTTATGTGTTTGAACACTATACCAACCTATATTAGTACATTTGACTTGTGCACTAGTTGGTCTAAAAAAAAGTGTCAAAGTACTCACAGAAATTGCTTCTTCCACTTACACTACTGCTGCTGCTGTGGCTAATGTTTTGGCATTGAAAAATTGACATGCCGGAGATTGGAAGTCTGGGATGGGAGGTGGAGCCACATGTTCATCACTGTAATGAGCGGTACCACGTGACCGCTCACACAGGACAAGCTGCCGGCACTGAGAGGAGACATCGCGGGAGCTGGGTGAGTATTTTAATGCCAGCGGGCGGGCGCACAGGGGGTGGGAGGCGGGAGGTGACCAGGAACTTTATTTTAAACACAAAAAAATAAAAACACTTTCTTTTTCATTCCTTCTTTCCAGCGAATGCTGCTGGGGAGAAGGAATGAATGCCGGGTTCACCACCACACGCAGAGGGGACAGCGTTTAACTCTAGCTCTGTCTCCTGCATGGTCCGTGTGGTCCTCAGTTGGCACATGGACAGCACACGGACAGCACACGGATGGCATCCGTGTGCGGTACGTGTTGACACGCACCCATTGACTTTAATGGGTCCGTTTGATCCGTGCGCTCCCATGAACACTGACATGTCTCCGTGTTTTTCAAACGGACACATGGTCCATGAAAACATGCTGACATGTGCAGAGACACATTGATTTTAATGTGTCTAAGTGAGTCAGTGTCTCCGGTACGTGAGAAAACTGTCACCACACCTACTGGAGCCACTGACATGTGAAACAGGCCTTGAGGTTGTGTAAAAGTGTGTTTTGACACTCCAGCATTTGCGGGTCCCTTTCCAGGGCGGGAAGCATCTGGCAAAATTTGGTTTTATAACGTGGATCTAACAGAGTGGCAACCCAGTAGTCTGTAGTATTCCTAATCATAACTATACAGGGATCATGTTGCAGATAGTGCAGCAAGAAAGCACTCTTATGTCGGGCTCTACCATGAGATTCAAGCCCATGCTGTGTTAGTGGCTGGGTTACAATGATGCTTGTTTCCTATGTCTCCTCCCACCAACCAATAAAAACAGAGGAGGATTATCCTCTTCATCTGATAGTTGCTCTTTGCTGCTGCCACAGTCACTGCAACGTGTGCAGAGTGGAATTCCACCATGTCAGCACATCGCATATCAACCTGTTAACTGGCATGTACATAGACCTCTGTGGTGCGAAAGGCGGAAATGAGCACACAGCTTCTGTGCTTTCTGGAGCAGCTAACCCAGGCCAGGATAGTGAGGGAGAAATTGCTATACCACCAGTATGAAGACGTGACTCTTGCAAGGCACATGCGTAAGGTTTCCCCGGCATAGGTTTGTGTCGTTATTAATGTGAGCGAGTGTGCTCATTACTCGAGATTTTCAAGCATGCTCGGGTGTTCTACGAGGATTTTGGGCGTGCTCAGAGATTATTTTTGAGTGGTCGCAGCTGCATGATTTACGATAGCTAGACAGCCTGAATACATGTGGGAATTCCCAAACAAACAGGCAACCCCCACATGTATTCAGGCTGTATAGCAGCCACAAATAATGCAGCTGTGGCATCTCAAACATAATCTCCAAGCACACTCAAAATATTAGGAGCATACCCAAGCATGCTCGGAAATCTTGAGTAATGAACACACTCGCTCATCACTAACTGTCATCACACACAGCCTTCCCTGGCTCCAGTTTCAGTGGAGAAAGCCACTGCTGTAAATTGGCCTGGATAGCTGTCCACAACTCTTGAGCTGTGTGACTGCGACCTTCAAGTCATACTTATTTGAACACTGCCTGATTAGGTTGAGTCATGGATGCGCAATACGGAGGTGGTAGGGTGTCAGGATTCAAACCCACCAGGCATCAGCTCTTCTCGCTGAGCTATTCAGCTTGCTGGACATTTCTTTCTTAATCCAGATACATGTACCTGTGATGTTTCTGATTGTCTCCATCCCAAGTTCCTGATTGTATCCACCTGATTGAATACCTTAGTTTAACCTGGCAGTGCACTTCCCTCATTGCGAGATTATTGAGCCACAAGCCTTTAGTCAAGCTTCCTTTCACCTGATGATCCTGTTAACTACATTGCTGCTCCTGTGTACTGAACCCTGGCTAATCCTGACTATACTCCCTGCTAGAGCTGAGCGACTTTTAAGTTTTTAGGATCGAGTCGGGTTTCGCGAAACCTGAGTTTGTCAAAAGTCGGGTCGGGTGAAATCGGCCGATTATTGAGAAAAGTCGGGGATCCGACTGAAACACGAAACCCAATGCAAGTTAATGGGGAAGCAAAGACGGCATTGAGTGGAGGACAGGAAACTACCTACAGTGCCCATTTTAATGCCAAAAACATTAATTCTTGTTACTTAAGCTTGTCAATCTTAATTTGCCTTATAATAATAGTTAGGCATTGAAAATTGGGGGTCATTTGGCTAAAGCTGTGGGGGGTAAGGCTGGCTCTAGTTTTCCGTGGGCCCGGAAAACGCGGACTATGTCACGGCGGTGGAGCAGGGAAAGGTAAGTATTTCAACTTTGCAAGTACTGTGATCCTGAGCAAGAAGGGGGGGCACACTTGTTCACATTGGCACTGGCACAGGGCCCCTCCAAGCACGGCGGTGTGTTGGACGGTGGGGGCGCCTCCCACCAGCAGATACACTTTTGCATACTATGAGGGGCCCTGTGCCAGTTACGTCGCCAACGAGTATGCCCCCCCACCTGATGAAGGTACCTGCACTTTCATCTGCACCTTCCTCTTTGTCCCCGTGTAAGGTGGAATAGTATGCGGGAAGGGGAACTGTTGTGAATTCCGCTCTTGGGCTCCCTCCGGTGGTTGTAAGTGGCACTTTTGTGAGTTCTGCTCTTGGGCTCCCTCCGGTGGTTTTAAGTGGTACGGCTGCTCCTTGGATTTAGCAGTCTGCAGCTGCTTCCACTGATCATCTATTCTGGCTCGGCTATATAGCCTGGCTCTATCCTTCAGCCAGGGCCAGTTGTCAATGGTTCCTGCTTGGATTCACATCTCTGCTTGGATTTCCCTGATATTCTGACCAGTTCAGCAAAGATAAGTCCTTGCTTGTTCTTTTGCTGTCCACATAGTGTGGACTTAACCGTTCTGCACATTCTATGTTTTTTCTTGTCCAGCTTGTCACTATGGATTTATTCAGTTAAGCTGGAAGCTCTGGGTAGCAGATTTACCCTCCACACCTTTAGTCAGGTGTGGAGATTTTTGTAAACTCTGTGGTGGATTTTTCTAGTTTTTTAATACTGACCGCACAGTATTCTGTCCTGTTCTATCTATCTAGCTAGTATTGGCCTCCTTTGCTACATCCTTGTTTCATTCTGCGTATGTAATTTCCCTCTCCACTCACAGTCAATATTTGTGGGGGGCTGCCTATCTTTTGGGAATTTTCTCTGAGGCAAGATAGCTTTCCTGTTTCCATCTTTAGGGGTAGTTAGTCCTCCGGCTGTGATGAGGTGTCTAGGGAGTGACAGGAACATCCCACGGCTACTTCTAGTGTTGTGCTAAGCTCAGGAACTGCGGTTAGTACAGGTACCACCTCCTCCAGAGCTCATCCCATGTTGCTCCTAAACCACCTGTTCATAACAGTACAACTGGCCAAAAATGAATTAAATGCATCTCAAAAGAAGGAAAAAAAAGTTTAGAGCCATTTTTTTTTTGCAGTCTGTTTTGTCTTTTTTTTCCTCTTAATCTCTGGGTGGTTCAGGGTTTTGAGACTGGCATGGATGTTCAGGGTTTATTTTCTCGTGTGGATCAACTTGCTGCAAGAGTGCAGAGTATCCAAGATTATGTTGTCCAGACTCCGGCTTTAGAGCCTAGAATTCCAACTCCTGATTTGTTTTTTGGGGACAGATCCAAGTTTGTGAACTTTAAAAATAACTGCAAATTGTTTTTTGCTTTGAGACCCCGTTCCTCTGGTGGTCCCATTCAGCAGGTTAAAATCGTCATCTCTCTGCTGCGTGGTGACCCTCAGGACTGGGCATTCTCCCTTGAATCAGGGGATCCGGCATTGCTTTATGTAGACGCATTTTTTCAAGCGCTCGGATTATTGTATGTTATGGTTCTCAATGGCAAGAGAACATAGCCCAGCAAACATACGAACTAGCTCTTGGAAGGATGGAAACTAAACTGACCATGAACTAAACCTGCCGCACAACTAACAGTAGCCGGGTAGCGTAGCCTGCGTTTTATCCCTAGACGCCCAGCGCCGGCCGGAGGACTAACTAATCCTGGCAGAGGAAAATATAGTCCTGGCTCACCTCTAGAGAAATTTCCCCGAAAGGCAGACAGAGGCCCCCACAAATATTGGCGGTGATTTTAGATTAAATGACAAACGTAGTATGAAAATAGGTTTAGCAAAATTGAGGTCCGCTTACTAGATAGCAGGAAGACAGAAAGGGCACTTTCATGGTCAGCTGAAAACCCTATCAAAATACCATCCTGAAATTACTTTAAGACTCCAGTATTAACTCATAACATCAGAGTGGCAATTTCAGATCACAAGAGCTTTCCAGACACAGAAACGAAACTACAGCTGTGAACTGGAACAAAATGCAAAAACAAACAAGGACTAAGTCCAACTTAGCTGGGAGTTGTCTAGCAGCAGGAACATGCACAGAAAGGCTTCTGATTACAATGTTGACCGGCATGGAAGTGACAGAGGAGCAAGGCTAAATAGCGACTCCCACATCCTGATGGAAACAGGTGAACAGAGAGGATGATGCACACCAGTTCAATTCCACCAGTGGCCACCGGGGGAGCCCAAAATCCAATTTCACAACAGTACCCCCCCCTCAAGGAGGGGGCACCGAACCCTCACCAGAACCACCAGGGCGATCAGGACGAGCCCTATGAAAGGCACGGACCAAATCGGAGGCATGAACATCAGAGGCAGTCACCCAAGAATTATCCTCCTGACCGTATCCCTTCCATTTGACCAGATACTGGAGTTTCCGTCTGGAAACACGGGAGTCCAAGATTTTTTCCACAACGTACTCCAACTCGCCCTCAACCAACACCGGAGCAGGAGGCTCAACGGAAGGCACAACCGGTACCTCATACCTGCGCAATAATGACCGATGAAAAACATTATGAATAGAAAAAGATGCAGGGAGGTCCAAACGGAAGGACACAGGGTTAAGAATCTCCAATATCTTGTACGGGCCGATGAACCGAGGCTTAAACTTGGGAGAAGAAACCCTCATAGGGACAAAACGAGAAGACAACCACACCAAGTCCCCAACACAAAGCCGAGGACCAACCCGACGCCGGCGGTTGGCAAAAAGCTGAGTCTTCTCCTGGGACAACTTCAAATTGTCCACTACCTGCCCCCAAATCTGATGCAACCTCTCCACCACAGCATCCACTCCAGGACAATCCGAAGATTCCACCTGACCAGAAGAAAATCGAGGATGAAACCCCGAATTACAGAAAAAGGGAGACACCAAGGTGGCAGAACTGGCCCGATTATTGAGGGCAAACTCCGCTAAAGGCAAAAAAGCAACCCAATCATCCTGATCTGCAGACACAAAACACCTCAAATATGTCTCCAAGGTCTGATTCATCCGCTCGGTCTGGCCATTAGTCTGAGGATGGAAAGCAGACGAGAAAGACAAATCTATGCCCATCCTAGCACAGAATGCTCGCCAAAATCTAGACACGAATTGGGTACCTCTGTCAGAAACGATATTCTCCGGAATACCATGCAAACGGACCACATTTTGAAAAAACAGAGGAACCAACTCGGAAGAAGAAGGCAACTTAGGCAGGGGAACCAAATGGACCATCTTAGAGAAACGATCACACACCACCCAGATGACAGACATCTTCTGAGAAACAGGAAGATCCGAAATAAAATCCATCCTTAAGGATACCTGTAGGTTCAGAATTACCAGGGGAGTCAGGCTCAAAACTCCTAGAAAGGGCATCCGCCTTAACATTCATAGAACCCGGCAGGTAGGACACCACAAAATTAAACCGAGAGAAAAACAACGACCAGCGCGCCTGTCTAGGATTCAGGCGTCTGGCGGACTCAAGATAAATTAGATTTTTGTGGTCAGTCAATACCACCACCTGATGTCTAGCCCCCTCAAGCCAATGACGCCACTCCTCAAAAGCCCACTTCATGGCCAAAAGCTCCCGATTCCCAACATCATAATTCCGCTCGGCGGGCGAAAATTTACGCGAGAAAAAAGCACAAGGTCTCATCACGGAGCAATCGGAACTTCTCTGCGACAAAACCGCCCCAGCTCCGATTTCAGAAGTGTCGACCTCAACCTGAAAAGGAAGAGCAACATCAGGCTGACGCAACACAGGGGCGGAAGAAAAGCGGCGCTTAAGCTCCCGAAAGGCCTCCACAGCAGCAGGGGACCAATCAGCAACATCAGCACCCTTCTTAGTCAAATCAGTCAATGGTTTAACAACATCAGAAAAACCAGCAATAAATCGACGATAAAAGTTAGCAAAGCCCAAAAATTTCTGAAGACTCTTAAGAGAAGAGGGTTGCGTCCAATCACAAATAGCCTGAACCTTGACAGGATCCATCTCGATGGAAGAGGGGGAAAAAATATATCCCAAAAAGGAAATCTTTTGAACCCCAAAAACGCACTTAGAACCCTTCACACACAAGGAATTAGACCGCAAAACCTGAAAAACCCTCCTGACCTGCTGGACATGAGAGTCCCAGTCATCCGAAAAAATCAAAATATCATCCAGATACACAATCATAAATTTATCCAAATAATCACGGAAAATGTCATGCATAAAGGACTGAAAGACTGAAGGGGCATTTGAAAGACCAAAAGGCATCACCAAATACTCAAAGTGGCCCTCGGGCGTATTAAATGCGGTTTTCCACTCATCCCCCTGCTTAATTCGCACCAAATTATACGCCCCACGAAGATCTATCTTAGAGAACCACTTGGCCCCCTTTATGCGAGCAAACAAATCAGTCAGCAGTGGCAACGGATATTGATATTTAACCGTGATTTTATTCAAAAGCCGATAATCAATACACGGCCTCAAAGAGCCATCTTTCTTAGACACAAAGAAAAAACCGGCTCCTAAGGGAGATGACGAAGGACGAATATGTCCCTTTTCCAAGGACTCCTTTATATATTCTCGCATAGCAGCATGTTCAGGCACAGACAGATTAAATAAACGACCCTTAGGGTATTTACTACCCGGAATCAAATCTATGGCACAATCGCACTCCCGGTGCGGAGGTAATGAACCAAGCTTAGGTTCTTCAAAAACGTCACGATATTCAGTCAAGAATTCAGGAATCTCAGAGGGAATAGATGATGAAATGGAAACCACAGGTACGTCCCCATGCGTCCCCTTACATCCCCAGCTTAACACAGACATAGCTTTCCAGTCAAGGACTGGGTTATGAGATTGCAGCCATGGCAATCCAAGCACCAACACATCATGTAGGTTATACAGCACAAGAAAGCGAATAATCTCCTGGTGATCCGGATTAATCCGCATAGTTACTTGTGTCCAGTATTGTGGTTTATTGCTAGCCAATGGGGTGGAGTCAATCCCCTTCAGGGGTATAGGAGTTTCAAGAGGCTCCAAATCATACCCACAGCGTTTGGCAAAGGACCAATCCATGAGACTCAAAGCGGCGCCAGAGTCGACATAGGCATCCGCGGTAATAGATGATAAAGAACAAATCAGGGTCACAGATAGAATAAACTTAGACTGTAAAGTGCCAATTGAAACAGACTTATCAAGCTTCTTAGTACGCTTAGAGCATGCTGATATAACATGAGTTGAATCACCGCAATAGAAGCACAACCCATTTTTTCGTCTAAAATTCTGCCGTTCACTTCTGGACAGAATTCTATCACATTGCATATTCTCTGGCGTCTTCTCAGTAGACACCGCCAAATGGTGCACAGGTTTGCGCTCCCGCAGACGCCTATCGATCTGGATAGCCATTGTCATGGACTCATTCAGACCCGCAGGCACAGGGAACCCCACCATAACATCCTTAATGGCATCAGAGAGACCCTCTCTGAAATTCGCCGCCAGGGCGCACTCATTCCACTGAGTAAGCACAGCCCATTTACGGAATTTCTGGCAGTATATTTCAGCTTCGTCTTGCCCCTGAGATAGGGACATCAAGGCCTTTTCCGCCTGAAGTTCTAACTGAGGTTCCTCATAAAGCAACCCCAAGGCCAGAAAAAACGCATCCACATTGAGCAACGCAGGATCCCCTGGAGCCAATGCAAAAGCCCAATCCTGAGGGTCGCCCCGGAGCAAAGAAATCACAATCCTGACCTGCTGAGCAGGAGCTCCAGCAGAGCGAGATTTCAGGGACAAAAACAACTTGCAATTATTTTTGAAATTTTGAAAGCAAGATCTATTCCCCGAGAAAAATTCAGGCAAAGGAATTCTAGGTTCAGATATAGGAACATGAACAACAAAATCTTGTAAGTTTTGAACTTTCGTGGTGAGATTATTCAAACCTGCAGCTAAACTCTGAATATCCATTTTAAACAGGTGAACACAGAGCCATTCCAGGAATAGAAGGAGAGAGAGAGAGAAAGGCTGCAATATAGGCAGACTTGCAAGAGATTCAATTACAAGCACACTCAGAACTGAGAAAAAAAAAAAAAAAAAATCTTCAGCAGACTTCTCTTTTCTCTCCTTTCTCTGTCAATTAATTTAACCCTTTATGGCCGGTCAAACTGTTATGGTTCTCAATGGCAAGAGAACATAGCCCAGCAAACATACGAACTAGCTCTTGGAAGGATGGAAACTAAACTGACCATGAACTAAACCTGCCGCACAACTAACAGTAGCCGGGTAGCGTAGCCTGCGTTTTATCCCTAGACGCCCAGCGCCGGCCGGAGGACTAACTAATCCTGGCAGAGGAAAATATAGTCCTGGCTCACCTCTAGAGAAATTTCCCCGAAAGGCAGACAGAGGCCCCCACAAATATTGGCGGTGATTTTAGATTAAATGACAAACGTAGTATGAAAATAGGTTTAGCAAAATTGAGGTCCGCTTACTAGATAGCAGGAAGACAGAAAGGGCACTTTCATGGTCAGCTGAAAACCCTATCAAAATACCATCCTGAAATTACTTTAAGACTCCAGTATTAACTCATAACATCAGAGTGGCAATTTCAGATCACAAGAGCTTTCCAGACACAGAAACGAAACTACAGCTGTGAACTGGAACAAAATGCAAAAACAAACAAGGACTAAGTCCAACTTAGCTGGGAGTTGTCTAGCAGCAGGAACATGCACAGAAAGGCTTCTGATTACAATGTTGACCGGCATGGAAGTGACAGAGGAGCAAGGCTAAATAGCGACTCCCACATCCTGATGGAAACAGGTGAACAGAGAGGATGATGCACACCAGTTCAATTCCACCAGTGGCCACCGGGGGAGCCCAAAATCCAATTTCACAACAATTGTATGACGAACCTAACTCTGTGGATCATGCAGAAAAAACCTTGTTGGCCCTGTGTCAGGGTCAGGAAGCAGCAGATCTATACTGCCAGAAATTTAGAAAATGGTCTGTGCTCACTAAATGGAATGAGGAGGCTCTGGCAGCAATTTTCAGAAAGGGTCTTTCTGAAGCCCTTAAAGATGTTATGGTGGGGTTCCCCACGCCTACTGGTTTGAGCGAATCTAAGTCTCTAGCAATTCAGATTGATCGGTGCCTGCGCGAGCGCAAAGTCATGCACCATATGGCAGTGTCCTCTGAGCAGAGTCCTGAGCCTATGCAATGTGATAGGATTTTGACTAGAGCAGAACAGCAGGGATTCAGACGTCAGAATAGGCTGTGTTTTTACTGTGGTGATTCTGCTCATATTATTTCTGATTGCCCTAAGCGTACTAAGAGGGTCGCTAGGTCTGTTACCATCAGTACTGTACAGCCTAAATTTCTCTTATCTGTGACCCTGATTTGCTCATTATCGTCCTTTTCTGTCATGGCATTTGTGGATTCAGGCGCTGCCCTGAACTTAATGGACTTGGAATTTGCCAGACGCTGTGGTTTTTCCTTGCAGCCTTTGCAGAGCCCTATTCCTTTGAGAGGGATTGATGCTACGCCGTTGGCCAAGAATAAACCTCAGTATTGGATGCAGCTGACCATGTGCATGGCTCCAGCACATCAGAAAGATTGCCGTTTCCTGGTGTTGCATAATTTGCATGATGTTGTTGTACTGGGTTTTCCATGGTTACAGGTGCATAATCCGGTGCTGGATTGGAAATCTATGTCTGTGACTAGTTGGGGTTGTCAAGGGGTACATAGTGACGTTCCTTTGATGTCAATTTCCTCTTCCCCCTCTTCTGAAGTTCCTGAGTTTTTGTCGGATTTTCAGGATGTATTTGATGAGCCCAAGTCCAGTTCCCTTCCTCCACATAGGGACTGTGATTGTGCTATTAATTTGATTCCTAGCTGTAAGTTCCCTAAGGGCCGACTTTTCAATCTGTCTGTGCCAGAGCATGCCGCCATGCGGAGTTATGTTAAGGAGTCTTTGGAGAAGGGGCATATTCGGCCATCTTCATCACCATTGGGAGCGGGATTCTGTTTGTTGCCAAGAAGGATGGCTCCTTGAGACCCTGTATTGATTATCGCCTTCTTAATAAGATCACGGTCAAATTCCAATACCCCTTACCTTTGCTTTCTGATTTGTTTGCTCGGATTAAGGGGGCTGGTTGGTTTACTAAGATTGACCTTCGAGGGGCATATAATCTTGTTCGTATTAAACAGGGTGACGAATGGAAAACTGCATTTAATATGCCCGAAGGCCATTTTGAATACCTTGTGATGCCTTTCGGGCTCTCTAATGCTCCTTCTGTATTTCAGTCCTTCATGCATGATATTTTCCGCAATTATCTTGATAAATTCATGATTGTGTATTTGGATGATATTTTGATTTTTTCCGATGATTGGGAGTCTCATGTGAAGCAGGTCAGGATGGTATTCCAGATCCTTCGTGATAATGCTTTATTTGTGAAGGGGTCTAAGTGCCTATTTGGAGTTCCGAAGGTCTCTTTTTTGGGTTTTATTTTTTCTCCCTCATCTATAGAAATGGATCCTGTTAAGGTCCAAGCCATTCATGACTGGATTCAACCCACATCTGTGAAGAGCCTACAGAAATTTTGGGGCTTTGCTATTTTTTATCGACGTTTCATTGCCAACTTTTCCAGTGTGGTTAAGCCCCTGACCGATTTGACGAAGAAAGGCACTGATGTGACAAATTGGTCCTCTGCGGCTGTTGAGGCCTTTCAGGAGCTTAAATGCCGATTTACTTCTGCCCCTGTGTTGCGTCAGCCGGATGATTCTCTTCCTTTTCAGGTTGAGGTTGACGCTTCTGAGATTAGGGCAGGGGCCGTTTTGTCTCAGAGGAGCTCTGATGGTTCTTTGATGAAACCGTGTGCTTTTTTTCCAGAAAGATTTCGCCTGCGGAGCGCAATTATGATGTCGGCAATCAGGAGTTGTTGCCTATGAAGTGGGCATTTGAGGAGTGGCTACATTGGCTTGAGGGAGCCAAGCACCGCGTTGGGGTCTTGACTGATCATAAGAATCTGATTTACCTCGAGTCGGCCAAGCGGCTGAACCCTAGACAGGCTCGATGGTCCCTGTTTTTCTCCCGTTTTGATTTTGTGGTCTCGTATCTTCCGGGATCTAAGAATGTTAAGGCTGATGCCCTCTCTAGGAGTTTTTTGCCTGATTCTCCTGAAGTCCTTGAGCCGGTTGGCATTCTTAAGGAAGGGGTGATTCTTTCTGCCATCTCCCCTGATTTACGGTGGGTGCTTCAGGAATTTCAGGTTGATAAACCTGACCGCTGTCCAGTGGAGAAGCTGTTTGTTCCTGATAGATGGACAAGTAAGGTAATTTCTGAGGTTCATTGTTCGGTGTTGGCTGGCCATCCTGGAATTTTTGGAACCAGAGATTTGGTTGCTAGGTCCTAGGTTTGTGACCGGTTCTCTAAAATGGTCCATTTGGTACCTTTCCCTAAATTGCCCTCCTCCTCTGCTTTGGTTCCATTGTTTTTTCAGCATGTGGTTCGTTTGCATGGCATTCCGGAGAATATTGTGTCTGACAGAGGTTCCCAGTTTGTTTCTAGGTTTTGGCGGGCCTTTTGTGCTAGGATGGGCATTGATTTGTCTTTTTCTTCGGCGTTCCATCCTCAGACAAATGGCCAAACTGAGCGAACTAATCAGACCTTGGAAACCTATTTGAGATGCTTTGTGTCTGCTGACCAGGATGATTGGGTGGCTTTCTTGCCATTGGCCGAGTTTGCCCTTAATAATCGGGCTAGTTCAGCTACTTTGGTTTCGCCTTTCTTTTGTAATTTTGGTTTTCATCCTCGTTTTTCTTCCGGGCAGGTTGAGCCTTCTGATTGTCCTGGTGTGGATTCCGTGATGGACGGGTTACAGCGGATTTGGACTCATGTGGTAGACAATTTGACGTTGTCTCAGGAAAAGGCTCAACGTTTTGCTAACCGTCATCGGTGTGTTGGTACCCGGCTTCGGGTGGGGGATTTAGTCTGGTTATCTTCTCGTCATGTTCCTATGAAGGTTTCTTCCCCTAAGTTCAAGCCTCGGTTTATTGGTCCTTATAAGATTTCTGAGATTATCAATCCGGTATCTTTTCGTTTGGCCCTTCCAGCCTCTTTTGCCATACATAGTGTTTTCCATAGATCTTTGTTACGGAGATATGTGGTGCCCGTTGTTCCCTCTGTTGATCCTCCTGCCCCGGTGTTGGTTGAAGGGGAGTTGGAATATGTGGTGGAGAAAATTTTGGATTCTCGTTTTTCGAGGCGGAGGCTTCAGTATCTTGTCAAGTGGAAGGGTTATGGCCAGGAGGATAATTCTTGGGTTGTTGCCTCTGATGTCCATGTCGCCGATTTGGTTCGTGCTTTTCACTTGGCTCCTCCTGATCGGCCTGGGGGCTCTGGTGAGGGTTCGGTGACCCCTCCTCAAGGGGGGGGGTACTGTTGTGAATTCCGCTCTTGGGCTCCCTCCGGTGGTTGTAAGTGGCACTTTTGTGAGTTCTGCTCTTGGGCTCCCTCCGGTGGTTTTAAGTGGTACGACTGCTCCTTGGATTTAGCAGTCTGCAGCTGCTTCTACTGATCATCTATTCTGGCTTGGCTATATAGCCTGGCTCTATCCTTCAGCCAGGGCCAGTTGTCAATGGTTCCTGCTTGGATTCACATCTCTGCTTGGATTTCCCTGATATTCTGACCAGTTCAGCAAAGATAAGTCCTTGCTTGTTCTTTTCCTGTCCACATAGTGTGGACTTAACCGTTCTGCACATTCTATGTTTTTTCTTGTCCAGCTTGTCACTATGGATTTATTCAGTTAAGCTGGAAGCTCTGGGTAGCAGATTTACTCTCCACACCTTTAGTCAGGTGTGGAGATTTTTGTAAACTCTGTGGTGAATTTTTCTAGTTTTTTAATACTGACCGCACAGTATTCTGTCCTGTTCTATCTATCTAGCTAGTATTGACCTCCTTTGCTACATCCTGGTTTCATTCTGCGTATGTCATTTCCCTCTCCACTCACAGTCAATATTTGTGGGGGGCTGCCTATCTTTTGGGAATTTTCTCTGAGGCAAGACAGCTTTCCTGTTTCCATCTTTAGGGGTAGTTAGTCCTCCGGCTGTGACGAGGTGTCTAGGGAGTGACAGGAACATCCCACGGCTAATTCTAGTGTTGTGCTAAGCTCAGGAACTGTGGTTAGTACAGGTACCACCTCCTCCAGAGCTCATCCCATGTTGCTCCTAAACCACCTGTTCATAACAGGGAACCTGACTTTCATCAGTGTCAGATTCTGGCTGTGTAGAGTGCAAGGGGAATGTAGTGGTCTGGGTCAATGTACCAGCAGACTCATCTAGCAGTGGCTGGGCAATGGGCAGGATGAGGAGGAAACACAGTTAGTAGGCCCAAACAATAAAGTAGGCTAAATGCAGTTCAAATGTGCTAACAGGACTAAACAGGCGGCATTGCTTTGTTCAGTGGAGGACAACTAGTGTTGAGCGATACCTTCCGATACTTGAAAGTATCGGTATCGGATAGTATCGGCTGATATCCAAAAAATATCGGATATCGCCGATACCGATACTCGATACCAATACAAGTCAATGGGACACAAGTATCGGAAGTGATCCTGGATGGTTCCCAGGGTCTGAAGGAGAGGAAACTCTCCTTCAGGCCCTGGGATCCATATTCATGTGTAAAATAAAGAATAAAAATAAAAAATAAAGATATACTCACCCCTCCGGCGGCCCCTGGACCATAGCTCTGTAACCGGCAGCCTCCGTTCCTAAGAATGAGCGCGTTAAGGACCTTTGATGATGTCACGGCTTGTGATTGGTCACGTGACTGCTCATGTGACCGCTCACGCGACCAATCACAAGCCGCGACGTCATCGAAGGTCCTTCACGCACTCATTCTTAGGAACGGAGGCTGCCGGTTACAGCGGTTACAACCAGGGCGCGTCAGAGGGTGAGTATATGCCTATTTTTATTTTTATTCTTTATTTTCCACGTGAATATGGATCCCGATACCGATTCCCGATATCGCAAAAATATCGGAACTCGGTATCGGAATTCGGAAATATCGGCCGATACTTGCGGTATCGGAATGCTCAACACTAAGGACAACTGTAATAAGTGGCAGGCACAGTTAGTAGGGCCAAATAATAAAGTGGGCCAAATGCAGTTCAAAATTGGTAACAGGAGTAAACAGGCGGCACTGCTTTGTTCAGTGGAGGAGAACAACAAGCAGCGGCAGACACAGTTAGTAGGCCCAACCAAACAAGTAGGTCAAATGCAGTTTAATATCTGATATAGCCTGAAAATTGAAGCTCAGCTTTGTTCAGTGGAGGAGAACAACAAGCAGCGGCAGACACCGTTAGTAGGCCCAACCAAACAAGTAGGCCAAATGCAGTTAAATATCTGATATAGCCTGAAAATTGAAGCTCAGCTTTGTTCAATGGAGGAGAACAACAAGCAGCGGCAGACACCGTTAGTAGGCCCAACCAAATAAGTAGGCCAAATGCAGTTAAATATCTGATATAGGCTGAAAGCCTGAAAATTGAAGCTCAGCTTTGTTCAGTGGAGGAGAAAAGCAAGGAGCAGCAGACACCGTTAGCAGGCCTAACCAAACAAGTAGGCCAAATGCAGTTTAATTTGTGATATAGGCTGAAAATTGAAGCTCAGCTTTGTTCAGTGGAGGAGAAAAGCAAGGAGTGGCAGACACCATTAGTAGGCCCAACCAAACAAGTAGGCCAAATGCAGTTTAATATGTGATATAGGCTGATAATTGAAGCTCAGCTTTGTCCAGTGGAGGAGAACAACAAGCAGCGGCAGACACCGTTAGCAGGCCCAACCAATCAAGTAGGCCAAATGCAGTTTAATATCTGATATAGGCTGAAAGCCTGAAAATTGAAGCTCAGCTTTGTTCAGTGGAGGAGAAAAGCAAGGAGCGGCAGACACCCTTAGTAGGCCCAACCAAACAAGTAGGCCAAATCCAGTTTAATATCTGGTATAGCCTGAAAATTGAAGCTCAGCTTTGTTAAGTGGAGGAGAACAACAAGCAGCTGCAGACACCGTTAGTAGGCTGTTGTGAATTAGACTTTTTGGCTCCCTCTTGTGGTTACTAGTGATATTACTCTGGGAGTTTCTTCCCTCAGTTTGCACCCACCTGGGCCGTTAGTCCAGGGGTGTTGCTATATAAACTTCCTGGATCCTTAGTCCAGTGCCTGGCATCGTTGTAATCAGATCCTTTCTGTTTGCTCCTATCTGCTGGTCCCGGTTCGTGCTAAATTAAGCTAAGTCCTGCTTCTTTGTTTTTTGGGTTATTTGCTTGCTCTCATTTTTGTCCAGCTTGTACTAAATGTGATTCCTGACCTTGCTGGAAGCTCTAGGGGGCTGGTGTTTTCCGCCCGGGCCGTTAGACGGTTCGGGGGTTCTTGAATTTCCAGCGTGGATATTTTTGATAGGGTTTTTGCTGACCATATAAGTTATCTTACTATATTCTGCTATTAGCTAGTGGGCCTCTCTTTGCTAAATACCTAGCTCATTCTTACGTTTGTCTTTTCCCCTTACCTCACCGTTATTATTTGTTGGGGGCTTGTATCCAACTTTTGGGGTCTTTTCTCTGGAGGCAAGAAAGGTCTTTCTTTTCCCTTCTAGGGTTAGTTAGTTCTCCGGCTGGCGCGAGACGTCTAGAATCAACGTAGGCACGTTCCCCGGCTGCTGTTATTTGTGGTGCTAGGATTAGATATATGGTCAGCCCAGTTACCACTGCCCTATGAGCTGGTTTTTGTGTTTGCAGACTTAGTAAATATTTCTGAGACCCTCTGCCATTGGGGTCATAACAGTATGCCAGGCCAACATTGAATGTTTATGCATTGCAGAAGTGGGATAATAAGAATGGAAATTCTGAGGTTTTTTTTTTCCTCTCTTTCTCCCCTTTACCTTTGAGTGGCTTGTGCTTGCTGCAGACATGAATGTCCAGACCTTGATTACAAGTGTAGACCAGCTTGCTGCTCGTGTGCAGGGCATACAAGATTTTGTTACCAGTAGTCCTATGTCTGAACCTAAAATACCTATTCCTGAACTGTTTTCTGGAGATCGATTTAGGTTTAGGAATTTCAAGAATAATTGTAAATTGTTTCTTTCTCTGAGACCCCGTTCATCTGGAGATTCAGCTCAGCAAGTTAAAATTGTTATTTCTTTTTTACGGGGCGACCCTCAGGATTGGGCTTTCTCGCTAGCGCCAAGAGATCCGGCATTGGCAAATATTGATGCGTTTTTTTCTGGCGCTCGGATTGCTTTACGAGGAACCCAATCTTGAAGTTCAGGCAGAAAAAGCCTTGCTAGCTATTTCTCAGGGCCAGGATGAAGCTGAAGTGTATTGCCAAAAATTTCGGAAATGGTCCGTGCTTACTCAGTGGAATGAGTGTGCTCTGGCCGCAAATTTCAGAAATGGCCTTTCTGAAGCCATTAAGAATGTGATGGTGGGTTTCCCCATTCCTACAAGTCTGAATGATTCCATGGCGCTGGCTATTCAAATTGACCGGCGTTTGCGGGAGCGCCAAACCGCTAATCCTCTGGTGGTGTTGTCTGAACAAACACCTGATTTAATGCAATGTGATAGAATTCAGACTAGAAATGAGCGGAAAAATCATAGACGTCAGAATGGGTTGTGTTTTTACTGTGGTGATTCTACACATGTTATATCAGCATGCTCTAAACGCCTAACAATGGTTGTTAGTCCTGTCGCCATTGGTAATTTGCAACCTAAATTTATTTTGTCTGTGACTTTAATTTGCTCATTGTCTTCTTACCCTGTTATGGCGTTTGTGGATTCAGGTGCTGCCCTGAGTCTTATGGATCTGTCATTTGCCAAGCGCTGTGGTTTTGTTCTTGAACCGTTGGTAAATCCTATTCCTCTTAGAGGTATTGATGCTACGCCATTGGCGGAAAATAAACCGCAGTTTTGGACGCAGGTAACCATGTGCATGACTCCTGAACATCGGGAGGTGATTCGTTTTCTGGTTCTGCATAAAATGCATGATTTGGTCGTTTTGGGGCTGCCATGGTTACAGACCCACAATCCAGTCTTGGATTGGAAGGCAATGTCTGTGTCAAGTTGGGGCTGTCAGGGAATTCATGCTGATTCCCCGCCGGTGTCTATTGCTTCCTCTACTCCTTCGGAATTTCCTGAGTATTTGTCTGATTATCAGGATGTGTTCAGCGAGTCCAGATCCGTGCTCTGCCTCCTCATAGGGACTGTGACTGCGCCATAGATTTGATTCCAGGTAGTAAATTTCCTAAGGGAAGATTATTTAATCTGTCTGTACCTGAGCATGCCGCAATGCTTTCGTATATCAAGGAGTCTCTGGAGAAGGGGCATATCCGTCCATCCTCTTCCCCTCTTGGTGCGGGATTCTTTTTTGTGGCCAAGAAGGACGGATCTTTGAGACCTTGTATTGACTATCGGCTTCTGAATAAAATCACTGTTAAATTTCAGTATCCTTTGCCTCTGTTGTCGGACTTGTTTGCCCGGATTAAAGGTGCCAAGTGGTTCACCAAGATAGATCTTCGTGGTGCGTACAACCTTGTGCGCATTAAGCAAGGAGATGAATGGAAGACTGCATTTAACACGCCCGAAGGTCATTTTGAGTACTTGGTGATGCCTTTTGGGCTCTCTAATGCTCCCTCAGTGTTTCAGTCCTTTATGCATGATATTTTCCGGAAGTATCTGGATAAATTTATGATTGTTTATCTGGATGATATTCTGGTTTTCTCTGAAGATTTGGACTCACATGTGGAGCAGGTCAGGATGGTGTTTCAGGTTTTGCGTGAGAATGCTTTGTTTGTTAAGGGCTCAAAGTGTCTCTTTGGAGTACAGAAGGTTCCCTTTTTGGGGTTTATTTTTTCCCCTTCTGCTGTGGAGATGGACCCAGTCAAGGTCCGAGCTATTCATGAGTGGACTCAACCCACGTCAGTTAAGAGTCTTCAGAAGTTGTAGGGTTTTGCTAACTTCTACCGTCGTTTTATCGCTAATTTTTCTAGCGTTGTTAAACCTTTGACGGATATGACCAAGAAAGGTTCTGATGTTGCTAACTGGGCTCCTGCAGCCGTGGAGGCGTTCCAGGAGTTGAAACGCCGGTTTACTTCGGCGCTTGTTTTGTGCCAGCCTGATGTCTCACTTCCCTTTCAGGTCAAAGTGGATGCTTCTGAGATTGGGGCAGGGGCCGTTTTGTCACAGAGAGGCCCTGGTTGCTCGGTAATGAGACCATGTGCTTTATTTTCTAGGAAGTTTTCGCCTGCTGAGCGGAATTATGATGTTGGCAATCGGGAGTTGCTGGCCATGAAGTGGGCATTTGAGGAGTGGCATCATTGGCTCGAGGGTGCTAAGCATCGTGTGGTGGTCTTGACTGATCACAAAAATTTGATGTATCTCGAGTCTGCTAAACGCCTGAATCCTAGACAGGCCCGCTGGTCATTGTTTTTCTCCCGTTTTGACTTTGTGGTCTCGTATTTACCTGGTTCAAAGAATGTGAAGGCTGATGCTCTTTCAAGGAGCTTTGTGCCTGACTCTCCTGGAGTCGCAGAACCAGTTGGTATTCTTAAAGAGGGAGTTATTTTGTCAGCCATTTCTCCTGATTTGCGACGCGTGTTGCAGAGATTTCAGGCTGGTAGACCTGACTCTTGTCCACCTGACAGACTGTTTGTTCCTGATAAGTGGACCAGCAGAGTCATTACCGAGGTTCATTCCTCGGTGTTGGCAGGTCATCCGGGAATTTTTGGCACCAGAGATCTGGTGGCTAGGTCCTTTTGGTGGCCTTCCTTGTCATGGGATGTGCGGTCATTTGTGCAGTCCTGTGGGACTTGTGCTCGAGCTAAGCCTTGCTGCTCTCGTGCCAGCGGGTTGCTCTTGCCCTTGCCTGTCCCGAAGAGGCCTTGGACACACATTTCCATGAATTTCATTTCTAATCTCCCGGTGTCTCAGGGTATGTCTGTCATCTGGGTGGTATGTGAACGCTTTTCGAAAATGGTCCATTTGGTGCCTTTGCCTAAGCTGCCTTCCTCTTCCGATCTGGTTCCTGTGTTCTTTCAGAATGTGGTTCGCTTACACGGCATTCCTGAGAATATTGTGTCTGACAGAGGATCCCGGTTTGTTTCCAGGTTCTGGCGATCCTTTTGTGCTAGGATGGGCATTGATTTGTCGTTCTCGTCTGCCTTTCATCCTCAGACTAATGGACAAACGGAGCGAACTAATCAGACTCTGGAGGCTTATTTGAGGTGTTTTGTTTCGGCAGATCAGGATGATTGGGTGACCTTCTTGCCGTTGGCTGAGTTTGCCCTTAATAATCGGGCTAGTTCCGCTACTTTGGTTTCGCCATTTTTCTGCAACTCTGGTTTCCATCCTCGTTTTTCCTCGGGACATGTGGAGCCTTCTGACTGTCCTGGGGTAGATTCTGTGGTGGATAGGTTGCAGCAGATCTGGAATCATGTGGTGGACAACTTAAAATTGTCACAGGAGAAGGCTCAGCGTTTTGCCAACCGCCGCCGCGGTGTGGTCCCCGACTTCGTTTTGGGGATTTGGTGTGGCTGTCTTCTCGATTTGTTCCTATGAAGGTCTCCTCTCCTAAATTTAAGCCTCGCTTCATCGGTCCTTACAAGATATTGGAAATCCTTAATCCAGTGTCCTTTCGCTTGGATCTTCCGGTGTCGTTTGCCATTCACAACGTGTTCCATAGGTCCTTGTTGCGAAGCTACGTTGTGCCTGTGGTTCCTTCTGCTGAGCCTCCTGCTCCAGTGTTGGTTGAGGGCGAGTTGGAGTACGTGGTGGAGAAGATCTTGGATTCTCGTCTCTCCAGACGGAGACTTCAGTATCTGGTCAAGTGGAAGGGCTATGGTCAGGAGGATAATTCCTGGGTGGTTGCCTCTGACGTGCATGCGGCCGATTTAGTTTGTGCCTTTCACGCTGCTCATCCTGATCGCCCTGGTGGTCTTAGTGAGGGTTCGGTGACCCCTCCTTAAGGGGGGGGTACTGTTGTGAATTAGACTTTTTGGCTCCCTCTTGTGGTTACTAGTGATATTACTCTGGGAGTTTCTTCCCTCAGTTTGCACCCACCTGGGCCGTTAGTCCAGGGGTGTTGCTATATAAACTTCCTGGATCCTTAGTCCAGTGCCTGGCATCGTTGTAATCAGATCCTTTCTGTTTGCTCCTATCTGCTGGTCCCGGTTCGTGCTAAATTAAGCTAAGTCCTGCTTCTTTGTTTTTTGGGTTATTTGCTTGCTCTCATTTTTGTCCAGCTTGTACTAAATGTGATTCCTGACCTTGCTGGAAGCTCTAGGGGGCTGGTGTTCTTCCCCCGGGCCGTTAGACGGTTCGGGGGTTCTTGAATTTCCAGCGTGGATATTTTTGATAGGGTTTTTGCTGACCATATAAGTTATCTTACTATATTCTGCTATTAGCTAGTGGGCCTCTCTTTGCTAAATACCTAGCTCATTCTTACGTTTGTCTTTTCCTCTTACCTCACCGTTATTATTTGTTGGGGGCTTGTATCCAACTTTTGGGGTCTTTTCTCTGGAGGCAAGAAAGGTCTTTCTTTTCCCTTCTAGGGTTAGTTAGTTCTCCGGCTGGCGCGAGACGTCTAGAATCAACGTAGGCACGTTCCCCGGCTGCTGTTATTTGTGGTGCTAGGATTAGATATATGGTCAGCCCAGTTACCACTGCTCTATGAGCTGGTTTTTGTGTTTGCAGACTTAGTAAATATTTCTGAGACCCTCTGCCATTGGGGTCATAACAGTAGGCCCAACCAAACAAGTAGTCCAATTGCAGTTAAATATCTGATATAGGCTGAAAGCCTGAAAATTAAAGCTCAGCTTTGTTTAGTGGAGGAGAAAAGCAAGAAGCGGCAGACACCGTTAGTAGGCCCAACCAAACAAGTAGGCCAAATGCAGTTAAATATCTGATATAGGCTGAGAGCCTGAAAATTGAAGCTCAGCTTTGTTTAGTGGAGGAGAAAAGCAAGGAGCGGCAGACACCATTAGTTGGCCCAACCAAATAAGTAGGCCAAATGCAGTTACATATCTGATATAGGCTGAAAGCCTGAAAATTGAAGCTCAGCTTTGTTCAGTGGAGGGGAAAAGCAAGGAGCGGCAGACACCATTAGTAAGCCCAACCAAACAAGTAGGCCAAATGCAGTTTAAATTTGGTTACAGGGGTACACAGGCGGCATTGGTTTGTTCAGTGGAGGTCAACTGTAAGGAGTGGCGCAGACAGACTTAGTAAGCCTAAAATAAAAAAGTAGGCTCAATGCAGTTCAAAATTGCTTACAGGGGTACACAGGCGGCATTGGATAGTTCAGTGGAGGTCAACTGTAAGGAGTGGTGCAGACAGACTTAGCAGGCCTAAAATATAAAAGTTGGCTCAATGCAGTTTAAAATTGGTTACAGGGGTACACAGGCGGCATTGGTTTGTTCAGTGGAGGTCAACTGTAAGGAGTGGCGCAGACAGACTTAGTAGGCCTAAAATAAAAAAGTAGGCTCAATGCAGTTCAAAATTGCTTACAGGGGTACACAGGCGGCATTGGATAGTTCAGTGGAGGTCAACTGTAAGGAGTGGTGCAGACAGACTTAGCAGGCCTAAAATAAAAAAAGTAGGCTCAATGCAGTTTAAAATTGGTTACAGGGGTACACAGGCGGCATTGGTTTGTTCAGTGGAGGTCAACTGTAAGGAGTGGCGCAGACAGACTTAGTAGGCCTAAAATAAAAAAGTAGGCTCAATGAAGTTTAAAATTGCTTACAGGGGTACACAGGCAGCATTGGATAGTTCAGTGGAGGTCAACTGTAAGGAGTGGTGCAGACAGACTTAGTAGGCCTAAAATAAAAAAGTAGGCTCAATGCAGTTTAAAATTGCTTACAGGGGTACACAGGCGGCATTGGATAGTTCAGTGGAGGTCAACTGTAAGGAGTGGCGCAGACAGACTTAGTAGGCCTAAAATAAAAAAGTAGGCTCAATGCAGTTTAAAATTGGTTACAGGGGTACACAGGCGACATTGGTTTGTTCAGTGGAGGTCAACTGTAAGGAGTGGCGCAGACAGACTTAGAAGGCCTAAAATAAAAAAGTAGGCTCAATGCAGTTTAAAATTGCTTACAGGGGTACACAGGCGGCATTGGACAGTTTAGTGGAGGTCAACTGTAAGGAGTGGCGCAGACAGACTTAGTAGGCCTAAAATAAAGAAAGTAGGCTCAATGCAGTTTAAAATTGGTTACAGGGGTAAACAGGCGGCATTGGTTTGTTCAGTGGAGGTCAACTGTAAGGAGTGGCGCAGACAGACTTAGTAGGCCTAAAATAAAAAAGTATATATAATAAATAGCTTGGCACTCAACTTGTATGTGATGATAATGAAAGAAAGGTAAATATTTATTACTTGAATGGCAGTCCAGTAAAAAACGTTTCGGTCATAATCATAAGACCTTCCTCAGTAAACTGCATTACAAACATATAACAAAACAATAATGGGTATACAAAATAACAGAGAATAGATTCACAACAAGATAAATCTCACAATATTAGTGTGACATGTGACAAAGTGGAAGGGAGGGAAGATAGGAATAGGACAAGATAATAATTTTGACGTACCCGACTGCTAATATGAAATGGAATATCACTGGACATAGATAGAATCATATATAATGATTGTGGTGGACCTTCCGGGAAAAAGAGATAAAAATGGACATAGTTTCCCTATGGTAGTGATGGAATGAATGGTAGACAAGTGTTCTAGTAGAAATATACTAACCAAATGAGCTGGGTAAGTATACCTAGCATGCCACGCGTCTGGTGGAGTAGAATTTGGTGAGGATAGGAACTGTAAGACAACATATGAATATACTATAGAAATTGATGTCCTAGAGTGAATAAATATCACCAGAAGAATATGAGAATTCTTACCTAGCACAATAATGCTGGAATATATGTGTCCGTTCTATCAGGAACTAGGACGTACTGGATATATAGATATGGCACAGGATATTCCACAGTGGAAGGAGACAGCATCTCATAAATAGACAATCAGTGGTCAGTGTTTTTGGCCTAAGAATAAGGTAGTCTGGCGTTATGCGCATAGGTTACCTGCTGTACCCAGTAGTAATGTGAGAAAATGACTCACCCATTAGTGTGGGGCTCATATGGAAAATATCCTGGAATAGGGTAGCCTATATCTGTGGCTCCTATGATACAATGGAGTATAAGTTATAGTCTATACGGATTGTGGGAGAGAAACTAACATAAAAGAGTAACCAACCTGGATAAGGCAGATGCAGGGTGCACATCAACGCGGTGTCCGCCGCTAGTTGAATGTGCAGGGGCCAAAAAATCTATACTGAAATAGTGGTGGGGCGGGACAATGTTACCGCCAAACCGGAAGTGCGTCACTCATTGAGGCTAACTATGTCAATCTCTGTGGGACCGCCTATTGCTTGGGGATCTAACCGCTAGTGCGGTTGCTTGTAAAACACTCCTGAGGGCTTATGGGAGATGTAGTTTAGTTGAGCGTACTGACCGGAAGTGCGTCATCCTGTGAGACGCTTACTTCCTGTTTAGGAGACGCTGAAGCTGTGATCATGGTAACCGTAGTGCGGTCACATGATGTCTATTTGTGGCGATATTAGGGGCCATAAAACAGTATTATTATGATGTAATAAAGTCATGGATACAATATTTAGGTAAATGAAGTGGCATGGTTATAAAAAGAACAAAAAGAAGAACAAAATGCAGTCGGGCAGGGGACATGAGGGTAGGAGGGTCCGAGGGTGGGGAGGGATCAAGAAGTGACTTGCGTGTCGATAATCAATAAAGGCGACTCTGTAGAGAAAGATAAGTCAATTAGTACAAATGGCCACAGAACTTAAAATAAACAGTAATTATACGATAATAACGTTACAATGGGATACTGTTGTGAATTTGGATTCTGGGCTCCCCCGGTGGCTACTGGTGGAATTGAACTGGTGTCTTCATCTTCTCTGTTCACCTGTTCCCATCAAGATGTGGGAGTCGCTATATAACCTTGCTGCTCTGTTAGTTGCTTGCCGGTCAACAATGTTATCAGAAGCCTCTCTGTGCTTGTTCCTGCTCCTAGACAACTACTAGATAAGTTGGACTCTTGTCCATGTTTGTTTTTGCATTTTGTTCCAGTTCACAGCTGTAGTTTCGTTACTGTGTCTGGAAAGCTCTTGTGAACGGGAATTGCCACTCTGGTGTTATGAGTTAATGCCAGAGTTTTAAAGTAATTTCTGGATGGTGTTTTTTGATAGGGTTTTCAGCTGACCATGAAAGTGTCCTTTCTGTCTTCTGCTATGTAGTAAGTGGACCTCAAATTTGCTAAACCTATTTTCATACTACGTTTGTTATTTCATCTCAACTCACCGCCAATACATGTGGGGGGCCTCTGTCTCCTTTCGGGGTATTTCTCTAGAGGTGAGCTAGGACTAATATTTTCCTCTGCTAGCTTTATTTAGTCCTCCGGCTGGGCTGGGCATCTAGAATCAACGTAGGCATGCTACCCGGCCACTGCTAGTTGTGCGTTAGGTTTAGTTCATGGTCAGCTCAGTTCCCATCTTCCAAGAGCTAGTTCCTATATATGCTTATGCTATGTTCTCTTGCCATTGAGATCATGACAGTTTGACCGGCCCGCAAAGTGTTAATTGTTTGGGCTGAAGCAGGAGAAAAAGAAGTGTTGAAGGGAAATTTTTTTTTTTTTTTTCCCCTCAGAGTTTTGCTGCCTAGCCCTTAATTGCTGTCTAGCTGCTTCTTACCTCCTCTTAACCCTTGAATGGCTCTGTGTCCACCTGTTTGTAATGGATCTTCAGAGTGTAACTGCAGGTTTGAATAATCTCGCCACGAAGGTACAAAATTTGCAAGATTTTGTTTGTCATGCACCTGTATCTGAGCCGAGAATTCCTTTGCCGGAATTTTTCTCGGGGAATAGATCCGGGTTTCAGAATTTTCGAAATAATTGCAAATTATTTTTGTCTCTGAAATCTCGCTCTGCCGGAGACCCTGCACAGCAGGTCAGGATTGTGATTTCCTTGCTCCGGGGCGACCCTCAAGACTGGGCTTTTACATTGACACCAGGAGATCCTGCGTTGCTCAATGTGGATGCGTTTTTTCTGGCCTTGGGGTTGCTTTATGACGAACCTCATTTGGAGCTTCAGGCAGAAAAAACTTTGATGTCCCTATCTCAGGGGCAAGATGAAGCGGAAATTTACTGCCAAAGATTCCGTAAATGGTCTGTGCTTACTCAGTGGAATGAGTGCGCCCTGGCGGCGACTTTCAGAGAGGGTCTCTCTGATGCCATTAAGGATGTTATGGTGGGGTTCCCTGTGCCTGCGGGTCTGAATGAGTCCATGACAATGGCTATTCAGATCGATAGGCGTTTGCGGGAGCGCAAACCAGTGCACCATCTGGCGGTGTCCACTGAGAAGTCGCCAGAGAGTATGCAGTGTGATAGAATTCTGTCCCGAAGCGAGCGGCAGAATTTTAGACGGAAAAATGGGTTGTGTTTCTATTGTGGTGATTCTACTCATTTAATATCAGCATGCTCTAAGCGCACTAAAAAGCTTGGTAAATCTGTTTCCATTTGCACCTTACCGTCTAAATTTATTCTATCTGTGACCCTGATTTGTTCTTTGTCATCTATTACCACGGACGCCTATGTCGACTCTGGCGCCGCTTTGAGTCTTATGGATTGGTCCTTTGCCAAACGCTGTGGGTATGATTTAGAGCCTTTGGAGACTCCTATTCCTCTGAAGGGGATTGACTCCACCCCATTGGCTAATAATAAACCACAATACTGGACACAAGTAACTATGCGTATTAATCCGGATCACCAGGAGATTATTCGCTTTCTGGTGCTGTATAATCTACATGATGATTTGGTGCTAGGATTGCCTTGGCTGCAATCTCACAACCCAGTCCTCGACTGGAGAGCTATGTCTGTGTTGAGCTGGGGATGTAAGGGGGCTCATGGGGATGTACCTGTGGTTTCCATTTCATCATCCATTCCCTCTGAAATTCCTGAGTTCCTGTCTGACTATCGTGACGTCTTTGAAGAATCCAAGCTTGGTTCGTTACCTCCGCACCGAGAGTGCGATTGTGCCATAGATTTAATCCCGGGTAGTAAATACCCAAAGGGTCGTTTATTTAATCTGTCTGTGCCTGAACATGCTGCTATGCGAGAATATATAAAGGAGTCCTTGGAAAAGGGACATATTCGTCCATCGTCATCTCCCTTAGGAGCCGGTTTTTTCTTTGTGTCAAAAAAAGACGGCTCTTTGAGACCATGTATTGATTATCGGCTTTTGAATAAAATCACTGTTAAATATCAATACCCATTGCCGTTGCTGACTGATTTGTTTGCTCGCATAAAGGGGGCCAAGTGGTTCTCTAAGATTGACCTTCGTGGGGCGTATAATTTGGTGCGAATCAGGCAGGGGGATGAGTGGAAAACCGCATTTAATACGCCCGAGGGCCACTTTGAGTATTTAGTGATGCCTTTTGGTCTTTCTAATGCTCCGTCAGTTTTCCAGTCCTTTATGCATGATATTTTTCGCGATTATTTGGATAAATTTATGATTGTGTATCTGGATGATATTCTGATTTTTTCGGATGACTGGGACTCTCATGTCCAGCAAGTCAGGAGGGTTTTTCAGGTTTTGCGGTCTAATTCTTTGTGTGTGAAGGGTTCTAAGTGTGTTTTTGGGGTACAGAGGATTTCCTTTTTGGGATATATTTTTTCCCCCTCTTCCATTGAAATGGATCCTGTCAAGGTTCAAGCTATTTGTGATTGGACGCAGCCCTCTTCTCTTAAGAGTCTTCAGAAATTTTTGGGCTTTGCTAACTTTTATCGTCGATTTATTGCTGGTTTTTCGGATATTGCTAAGCCATTGACCGATTTGACTAAGAAGGGTGCTGATGTTGCTGATTGGTCCCCTGATGCTGTGGAGGCCTTTCGGGAGCTTAAGCGCCGTTTTTCCTCTGCCCCTGTGTTGCGTCAGCCTGATGTTGCTCTACCTTTTCAGGTTGAGGTCGACGCTTCTGAGATCGGAGCTGGGGCAGTGTTGTCGCAGAAAAGTGACTGCTCCGTGATGAGGCCTTGTGCCTTCTTTTCCCGTAAATTTTCGCCCGCTGAGCGGAATTATGATGTTGGGAATCGGGAGCTTTTGGCCATGAAGTGGGCTTTTGAGGAGTGGCGCCATTGGCTTGAGGGGGCCAGACATCAGGTGGTGGTATTGACTGACCACAAAAATTTGATTTATCTTGAGACCGCCAGGCGCCTGAATCCTAGACAGGCGCGCTGGTCATTATTTTTCTCTCGGTTTAATTTTGTGGTGTCATACCTACCGGGTTCTAAGAATGTTAAGGCGGATGCCCTTTCTAGGAGTTTTGAGCCTGACTCGCCTGGTAACTCTGAGCCCACAGGTATCCTTAAGGATGGAGTGGTATTGTCAGCCGTTTCTCCAGACCTGCGGCGGGCCTTGCAGGAGTTTCAGGCGGAGAGACCTGATCGTTGCCCACCTGATAAACTGTTTGTTCCTGATGATTGGACCAGTAGAGTCATCTCTGAGGTTCATTCTTCTGCGTTGGCAGGTCATCCTGGCATTTTTGGTACCAGGGATTTGGTGGCAAGGTCCTTCTGGTGGCCTTCCCTGTCACGAGATGTGCGAGGCTTTGTGCAGTCTTGTGACGTTTGTGCTCGGGCCAAGCCTTGTTGTTCTCGGGCTAGTGGATTATTGTTGCCCTTGCCTATTCCTAAGAGGCCTTGGACGCACATCTCGATGGATTTTATTTCAGATCTGCCTGTTTCTCAGAAGATGTCTGTCATCTGGGTGGTGTGTGACCGTTTTTCTAAGATGGTCCATTTGGTTCCTCTGCCCAAGTTACCTTCTTCTTCCGAGTTGGTTCCTCTGTTTTTTCAAAATGTTGTTCGTTTGCATGGTATTCCTGAGAATATCGTTTCTGACAGAGGGACCCAATTCGTGTCTAGATTTTGGCGGGCATTCTGTGCTAGGATGGGCATAGATTTATCTTTTTCGTCCGCTTTCCATCCTCAGACGAATGGCCAGACCGAGCGGATTAATCAGACCCTGGAGACATATCTGAGGTGTTTTGTGTCTGCTGACCAGGATGATTGGGTTGCTTTTTTGCCATTGGCGGAGTTCGCTCTCAATAATCGGGCCAGCTCTGCCACTTTGGTGTCCCCGTTTTTCTGTAATTCGGGGTTTCATCCTCGATTTTCCTCTGGTCAGGTGGAATCTTCGGATTGTCCTGGAGTGGATGCTGTGGTGGAGAGATTGCATCAGATCTGGGGGCAGGTGGTGGACAATTTGAGGTTGTCCCAGGAGAAGACTCAGCTTTTTGCCAACCGCCACCGTCGTGTTGGTCCTCGGCTTTCTGTTGGGGATTTGGTGTGGTTGTCTTCTCGTTTTGTCCCTATGAGGGTCTCTTCTCCTAAGTTTAAGCCTCGGTTTATCGGCCCGTATAAGATATCGGAGATTCTTAACCCTGTTTCCTTCCGTTTGGACCTCCCTGCATCCTTTTCTATTCATAACGTTTTTCATCGGTCATTATTGCGCAGGTATGAGGTACCGGTTGTGCCTTCCGTTGAGCCTCCTGCTCCGGTGTTGGTTGAGGGTGAGTTGGAGTACGTTGTGGAGAAAATCTTGGACTCTCGTGTTTCCAGACGGAGACTCCAGTATCTGGTCAAGTGGAAGGGATACGGCCAGGAGGATAATTCTTGGGTGAATGCATCTGATGTTCATGCCTCCGATCTGGTTCGTGCCTTTCATAGGGCCCATCCTGATCGCCCTGGTGGTTCTGGTGAGGGTTCGGTGCCCCCTCCTTGAGGGGGGGGTACTGTTGTGAATTTGGATTCTGGGCTCCCCCGGTGGCTACTGGTGGAATTGAACTGGTGTCTTCATCTTCTCTGTTCACCTGTTCCCATCAAGATGTGGGAGTCGCTATATAACCTTGCTGCTCTGTTAGTTGCTTGCCGGTCAACAATGTTATCAGAAGCCTCTCTGTGCTTGTTCCTGCTCCTAGACAACTACTAGATAAGTTGGACTCTTGTCCATGTTTGTTTTTGCATTTTGTTCCAGTTCACAGCTGTAGTTTCGTTACTGTGTCTGGAAAGCTCTTGTGAACGGGAATTGCCACTCTGGTGTTATGAGTTAATGCCAGAGTTTTAAAGTAATTTCTGGATGGTGTTTTTTGATAGGGTTTTCAGCTGACCATGAAAGTGTCCTTTCTGTCTTCTGCTATGTAGTAAGTGGACCTCAAATTTGCTAAACCTATTTTCATACTACGTTTGTTATTTCATCTCAACTCACCGCCAATACATGTGGGGGGCCTCTGTCTCCTTTCGGGGTATTTCTCTAGAGGTGAGCTAGGACTAATATTTTCCTCTGCTAGCTTTATTTAGTCCTCCGGCTGGGCTGGGCATCTAGAATCAACGTAGGCATGCTACCCGGCCACTGCTAGTTGTGCGTTAGGTTTAGTTCATGGTCAGCTCAGTTCCCATCTTCCAAGAGCTAGTTCCTATATATGCTTATGCTATGTTCTCTTGCCATTGAGATCATGACAGGATACACTCCTAAGTAAAGGCTAGGGGGTCATACTCCCTATTTAGGCCCTTTGGAGTAAGGGTTTGTAACTCATGGATCCAATAGGCCTCCCTCTTTTTGAGGAGGTGGATTCTATCGCCCCCCCGTCTGGGTACTGGAACATGTTCTAGGACTTGGAACCTTAATTGTGATATTGTGTGACCTTTAGCAATAAAATGGCTCGGGAGTGGTAGTAGTAAGTTCTGACATCGAATGGTGGATTTATGCTTAGAAATACGAGATTTAATCGGTTGAGTTGTTTCTCCGATATATAATAGGCCACATGGGCATTTTATAGCATAGATTACAAATGAGGAGTCACATGTCGAATAGCCTTTTATCTTATACCTTTTGCCCGAGTGGGGATGATAGAAACAGTCACCCCGGATGACATTGTTACACTGGTTACAGTTCAGGCACGGGAATGTGCCATTTTTTGGTTGGATGAGAAAACGTTGTGTTTAGTCCTTATTAACCCCAAAGTCAGCTTTGACTAAGGAATCCCGGATGTTTGAGGGACGTTTGAAACATGGAAGAAAATGCTCCTTAAATTCATGATTGGACGGATGAGCAGTGCGTAGTATATTCCAGTGTCGTCTGATAGTGTGATGTAAAATGTGTACGTATGGATGATACACATGGACGAATGGAACCCTTTTGTTAGATAAAGGGCGTGTAGATGTAGGGGGGTTGATGGCTTCTGTTAATAGATTGGGGGGGTAACCCCTTTCTCTAAATTTAGAGTACATCTCGTCAGTCCTAGTTTGGAGGAGGCTGGGTTCAGTGACTATCCTCTGTATCCTCTTGAACTGTGATCTGGGGATAGACTTTTTAGTTGCCAACGGATGTGAACTTTGAAAGTGTAGAAGACTGTTCCTGTCTGTTGGTTTTGTATAGAGGTCAGTCTTAAGTTTTCCTAGTTCATCTCTGATGACCATGGTGTCAAGAAAGCTTACCTTTTGTGTGTTACTGGTTATGGTAAATGTAAGTCCCGGCCAGGCGGTATTTAAAGTATTAAAGAAAAGGTCAAGAGTTTGTGGTGTGCCGGTCCATAGACAAAAAACGTCGTCTATGTAACGCTTCCAGAAGGGGCAGTAGGCCTGAAAGAGAGGATCTGGGTCTACGACTTCCTCTTCAAATAGGGCCATGTAGCTGTTAGCGTATGGCGGGGCTACATTAGACCCCATGGCGGTGCCCTTCGTTTGGAGGAAAAATTTATCCTCAAACATAAAGAAATTTTTGGTCAGTACTATAGTGAGAAGATCTATGCAGAGACTAATGACCTCAGGATTAAGCTGTGAACCAGTAAGTAGGTGTTTGACGCTATAGATCCCTTGCTGATGTGGGATCGAGGTATAAAGGTCTTTGACGTCTAGTGATACTAACAAGAGATCTTCTGGAAGTGGACCAAGTCCCTGTAGTTGGTGTAAAAAGTCACCCGTATCGAGAAGGAAAGAGGGCAATGTACGAATGAGTGGAGTGAGGTTTTTTTCCAGGAAGATCGCAAGTGGGGAGAGTATGGACTCAGTGGAAGCCACTATTGGGCGTCCTGGGGGACGTTCCAGGTTTTTATGTACCTTGGGCAGGATATAAAATACCGGAGTGATGGGGTGGTTTTTAATCAGATATTCCCGTGTTTTTTCGTCAATAACACCTCTCTCTACATAGGGAACCAGGGTGTCCCTAATGTGGTCTCTGATCGAGGTAGAAGGATCGGCGGGTAATGGTTGATAGACAGTGTTGTCATTAAGTTGTCTATAGATTTCTGTTACATAGTCCGATCTGTTCATGACTACAATAGCCCCGCCCTTATCGGCTGGCTTGATGATAATATCTTTATCGCTTCGTAGTGTTTCTAAGGCTTGGAAGTCGGGGGCACTGAGGTTAGGAGAAGTGTGTAGTTTTCGTGCCTCAATGTCCTGACGTAGTTTGGAGAAGGATTGATCAACGAAACCTATAAAGGTCTCGACAGCATGAGATGCCTTGGGTGGTCTATATGTACTTTTAGTGCGTAGGCCTAGGCTATGTGAGGAAATTAAGGGGCCCTCCATATGGGAGGAAGAGACAGACATAGTATCAGAGGACTCAAAATGTGCTAGTAGTCTCAAACGTCGGTAAAAACGATGTAAGTCCATATCCATGTGGAACGTGTCAAATTTGTATGAGGGGCAGAAGGAGAGGCCTTTCTGCAGCACGTTGTGTTCCGCTATGCTGAGAGTCCTGGATGATATGTTTATAACCAACGGTGATTTACCTGGGACCGAGTCACTCTGTAGAAGTCTGTATCTCTTTTTTTGTTGGCTCCTGCGGGTCCTCCTCTTCTTCTTTGCTGTCGTCGTCTTCTCTGGCCTAAAAAATTGCTGGGACCACTGTAGTTGTCGCGTCTATCCGATTCTGAACCTGAAGTAGAAGGATCGTTAGAGGAGTGGTAATCTGACCTAGTGGTATTAGAACGAAGATTAGATCTATCCTGCCAGCGATAGACCCGATTGTTTTTGTAATCGTCTGAGTCCCTTTGGAATTTTATTCTCTTTCTATTTTCAGTGTCCCGTCTATGCTGGTCAGTGACTGTTTTGATCTTGATTTTCAGAGCGTCTAACTCCTCTGCTGTACTAGAGGAGGACAGCTGTGTCTCAATGTTTTTAATGATTTCTTTGTTGGAAGCTATGGCTCCCTGAAGATGTTCCACAGTAAGAGTCATTAAGTCAAATGAGCACTTATTTAGTATTTGCTCATATTTCAGGCAAAACTCTGGACAGTCACTGAACAAAGTAGGGCGGATAGGGACCCGGAGGCCTCTTGGAATTCTTTTCACACGTAAATATTCTGTTAGGGTGGCACAATGGAGTTCCAGATTAATCTGGCGGCGCTGTTCACGTTCTAGATCCCTCCCTCTGGTTTCTCTCGGAGGAATCTTGAGAAAGTCACTGGGGAGATTCAACTTAGACAATATATTATTGGTTTCATCCGGATTATAAGAAAATGTCAGAGATGACATGCTGTACAGCGTGCTCACGTAAAGGAAAGTCAATAGTGAAGTATAGCGTGGCACAGCTGTGTTGGTGCTCAAGATAGGTTGCCCACACCAGTAACGTATATATAATAAATAGCTTGGCACTCAACTTGTATGTGATGATAATGAAAGAAAGGTAAATATTTATTACTTGAATGGCAGTCCAGTAAAAAACGTTTCGGTCATAATCATAAGACCTTCCTCAGTAAACTGCATTACAAACATATAACAAAACAATAATGGGTATACAAAATAACAGAGAATAGATTCACAACAAGATAAATCTCACAATATTAGTGTGACATGTGACAAAGTGGAAGGGAGGGAAGATAGGAATAGGACAAGATAATAATTTTGACGTACCCGACTGCTAATATGAAATGGAATATCACTGGACATAGATAGAATCATATATAATGATTGTGGTGGACTTTTCCTCCAGAGGGAGGGATCTAGAACGTGAACAGCGCCGCCAGATTAATCTGGAACTCCATTGTGCCACCCTTACAGAATATTTACGTGTGAAAAGAATTCCAAGAGGCCTCCGGGTCACTATCCGCCCTACTTTGTTCAGTGACTGTCCAGAGTTTTGCCTGAAATATGAGCAAATACTAAATAAGTGCTCATTTGACTTAATGACTCTTACTGTGGAACATCTTCAGGGAGCCATAGCTTCCAACAAAGAAATCATTAAAAACATTGAGACACAGCTGTCCTCCTCTAGTACAGCAGAGGAGTTAGACGCTCTGAAAATCAAGATCAAAACAGTCACTGACCAGCATAGACGGGACACTGAAAATAGAAAGAGAATAAAATTCCAAAGGGACTCAGACGATTACGAAAACAATCGGGTCTATCGCTGGCAGGATAGATCTAATCTTCGTTCTAATACCACTAGGTCAGATTACCACTCCTCTAACGATCCTTCTACTTCAGGTTCAGAATCGGATAGACGCGACAACTACAGTGGTCCCAGCAATTTTTTAGGCCAGAGAAGACGACGACAGCAAAGAAGAAGAGGAGGACCCGCAGGAGCCAACGAAAAAAGAGATACAGACTTCTACAGAGTGACTCGGTCCCAGGTAAATCACCTTTGGTTATAAACATATCATCCAGGACTCTCAGCATAGCGGAACACAACGTGCTGCAGAAAGGCCTCTCCTTCTGCCCCTCATACAAATTTGACACGTTCCACATGGATATGGACTTACATCGTTTTTACCGACGTTTGAGACTACTAGCACATTTTGAGTCCTCTGATACTATGTCTGTCTCTTCCTCCCATATGGAGGGCCCCTTAATTTCCTCACATAGCCTAGGCCTACGCACTAAAAGTACATATAGACCACCCAAGGCATCTCATGCTGTCGAGACCTTTATAGGTTTCGTTGATCAATCCTTCTCCAAACTACGTCAGGACATTGAGGCACGAAAACTACACACTTCTCCTAACCTCAGTGCCCCCGACTTCCAAGCCTTAGAAACACTACGAAGCGATAAAGATATTATCATCAAGCCAGCCGATAAGGGCGGGGCTATTGTAGTCATGAACAGATCGGACTATGTAACAGAAATCTATAGACAACTTAATGACAACACTGTCTATCAACCATTACCCGCCGATCCTTCTACCTCGATCAGAGACCACATTAGGGACACCCTGGTTCCCTATGTAGAGAGAGGTGTTATTGACGAAAAAACACGGGAATATCTGATTAAAAACCACCCCATCACTCCGGTATTTTATATCCTGCCCAAGGTACATAAAAACCTGGAACGTCCCCCAGGACGCCCAATAGTGGCTTCCACTGAGTCCATACTCTCCCCACTTGCGATCTTCCTGGAAAAAAACCTCACTCCACTCATTCGTACATTGCCCTCTTTCCTTCTCGATACGGGTGACTTTTTACACCAACTACAGGGACTTGGTCCACTTCCAGAAGATCTCTTGTTAGTTTCACTAGACGTCAAAGACCTTTATACCTCGATCCCACATCAGCAAGGGATCTATAGCGTCAAACACCTACTTACTGGTTCACAGCTTAATCCTGAGGTCATTAGTCTCTGCATAGATCTTCTCACTATAGTACTGACCAAAAATTTCTTTATGTTTGAGGATAAATTTTTCCTCCAAACGAAGGGCACCGCCATGGGGTTTAATGTAGCCCCGCCATACGCTAACAGCTACATGGCCCTATTTGAAGAGGAAGTCGTAGACCCAGATCCTCTCTTTCAGGCCTACTGCCCCTTCTGGAAGCGTTACATAGACGACGTTTTTTGTCTATGGACCGGCACACCACAAACTCTTGACCTTTTCTTTAATACTTTAAATACCGCCTGGCCGGGACTTACATTTACCATAACCAGTAACACACAAAAGGTAAGCTTTCTTGACACCATGGTCATCAGAGATGAACTAGGAAAACTTAAGACTGACCTCTATACAAAACCAACAGACAGGAACAGTCTCCTACACTTTCAAAGTTCACATCCGTTGGCAACTAAAAAGTCTATCCCCAGATCACAGTTCAAGAGGATACAGAGGATAGTCACTGAACCCAGCCTCCTCCAAACTAGGACTGACGAGATGTACTCTAAATTTAGAGAAAGGGGTTACCCCCAATCTATTAACAGAAGCCATCAACCCCCCTACATCTACACGCCCTTTATCTAACAAAAGGGTTCCATTCGTCCATGTGTATCATCCATACGTACACATTTTACATCACACTATCAGACGACACTGGAATATACTACGCACTGCTCATCCGTCCATCCCTGAATTTAAGGAGCATTTTCTTCCATGTTTCAAACGTCCCTCAAACATCCGGGATTCCTTAGTCAAAGCTGACTTTGGGGTTAATAAGGACTAAACACAACGTTTTCTCAGCCAACCAAAAAATGGCACATTCCCGTGCCTGAACTGTAACCAGTGTAACAATGTCATCCGGGGTGACTGTTTCTATCATCCCCACTCGGGCAAAAGGTATAAGATAAAAGGCTATTCGACATGTGACTCCTCATTTGTAATCTATGCTATAAAATGCCAATGTGGCCTATTATATATCGGAGAAACAACTCAACCGATTAAATCTCGTATTTCTAAGCATAAATCCACCATTCGATGTCAGAACTTACTACTACCACTCCCGAGCCATTTTATTGCTAAAGGTCACACAATATCACAATTAAGGTTCCAAGTCCTAGAACATGTTCCAGCACCCAGACGGGGGGGGGGGGGGCGATAGAATCCACCTCCTCAAAAAGAGGGAGGCCTATTGGATCCATGAGTTACAAACCCTTACTCCAAAGGGCCTAAATAGGGAGTATGACCCCCTAGCCTTTACTTAGGAGTGTGTTGTGAATTTGGATTCTGGGCTCCCCCGGTGGCTACTGGTGGAATTGAACTGGTGTCTTCATCTTCTCTGTTCACCTGTTCCCATCAAGATGTGGGAGTCGCTATATAACCTTACTGCTTTGTTAGTTGCTTGCCGGTCAACAATGTTATCAGAAGCCTCTCTGTGCTTGTTCCTGCTCCTAGACAACTACTAGATAAGTTGGACTCTTGTCCATGTTTGTTTTTGCATTTTTGTTCCAGTTCACAGCTGTAGTTTCGTTACTGTGTCTGGAAAGCTCTTGTGAACAGGAATTGCCACTCTGGTGTTATGAGTTAATGCCAGAGTTTTAAAGTAATTTCTGGATGGTGTTTTGATAGGGTTTTTAGCTGACCATGAAAGTGTTCTTTCTGTCTTCTGCTATGTAGTAAGTGGACCTCAAATTTGCTAAACCTATTTTCATACTACGTTTTGTTATTTCATCTTAATTCACCGCCAATACATGTGGGGGGCCTCTGTCTCCTTTCGGGGTATTTCTCTAGAGGTGAGCTAGGACTTATTTTCCTCTGCTAGCATTATTTAGTCCTCCGGCTGGTGCTGGGCATCTAGAATCAACGTAGGCATGCTACCCGGCCACTGCTAGTTGTGTGTTAGGTTTAGTTCATGGTCAGCTCAGTTCCCATCTTCCAAGAGCTAGTTCCTATATATGCTGATGCTATGTTCTCTTGCCATTGAGATCATGACAGGAGTGTATCCCATTGTAACGTTATTATCGTATAATTACTGTTTATTTTAAGTTCTGTGGCCATTTGTACTAATTGACTTATCTTTCTCTACAGAGTCGCCTTTATTGATTATCGACACGCAAGTCACTTCTTGATCCCTCCCCACCCTCGGACCCTCCTACCCTCATGTCCCCTGCCCGACTGCATTTTGTTCTTCTTTTTGTTCTTTTTATAACCATGCCACTTCATTTACCTATATATTGTATCCTTGACTTTATTACATCATAATAATACTGTTTTATGGCCCCTAATATCGCCACAAATAGACATCATGTGACCGCACTACGGTTACCATGATCACAGCTTCAGCGTCTCCTAAACAGGAAGTAAGCGTCTCACAGGATGACGCACTTCCGGTCAGTACGCTCAACTAAACTACATCTCCCATAAGCCCTCAGGAGTGTTTTACAAGCAACCGCACTAGCGGTTAGATCCCCAAGCAATAGGCGGTCCCACAGAGATTGACATAGTTAGCCTCAATGAGTGACGCACTTCCGGTTTGGCGGTAACATTGTCCCGCCCCACCACTATTTCAGTATAGATTTTTTGGCCCCTGCACATTCAACTAGCGGCGGACACCGCGTTGATGTGCACCCTGCATCTGCCTTATCCAGGTTGGTTACTCTTTTATGTTAGTTTCTCTCCCACAATCCGTATAGACTATAACTTATACTCCATTGTATCATAGGAGCCACAGATATAGGCTACCCTATTCCAGGATATTTTCCATATGAGCCCCACACTAATGGGTGAGTCATTTTCTCACATTACTACTGGGTACAGCAGGTAACCTATGCGCATAACGCCAGACTACCTTATTCTTAGGCCAAAAACACTGACCACTGATTGTCTATTTATGAGATCCTGTCTCCTTCCACTGTGGAATATCCTGTGCCATATCTATATATCCAGTATGTCCTAGTTCCTGATAGAATGGACACATATATTCCAGCATATTGTGCTAGGTAAGAATTCTCATATTCTTCTGGTGATATTTATTCACTCTAGGACATCAATTTCTATAGTATATTCATATGTTGTCTTACAGTTCCTATCCTCACCAAATTCTACTCCACCAGACGCGTGGCATGCTAGGTATACTTACCCAGCTCATTTGGTTAGTATATTTCCACTAGAACACCTGTCTACCATTCATTCCATCACTACCATAGGGAAACTATGTCCATTTTTTTCTCTTTTTCCCGGAAGGTCCACCACAATCATTATATATGATTCTATCTATGTCCAGTGATATTCCATTTCATATTAGCAGTCGGGTACGTCAAAATTATTATCTTGTCCTATTCCTATCTTCCCTCCCTTCCACTTGGTCACATGTCACACTAATATTGTGAGATTTATCTTGTTGTGAATCTATTCTCTGTTATTTTGTATACCCATTATTGTTTTGTTATATGTTTGTAATGCAGTTTACTGAGGAAGGTCTTATGATTATGACCGAAACGTTTTTTACTGGACGGCCATTCAAGTAATAAATATTTACCTTTCTTTCATTATCATCACATACAAGTTGAGTGCCAAGCTATTTATTATATATACGTTACTGGTGTGGGCAACCTATCTTGAGCACCAACACAGCTGTGCCACGCTATACTTCACTAAAATAAAAAAGTAGGCTCAATGCAGTTTAAAATTGCTTACAGGGGTACACAGGCGGCATTGGATATTTCAGTGGAGGTCACCTGTAAAGATTGTCTGTCACAGTTAGTAGGCCAAAATAATAAAGTGAGGTAAATGTCTGCCAAAACAATTTTCAAAAATAAACAGGTGGCATACGTACAGGGGTGGGCTCCTCTGCTGAGTAACAGACAGTGGTAGTTGGTGCAAAGTATTAAATAGTCTAAATGGAGGCCAGGGCCCCTGTATATTTTAACTATCATCTATCATGTCTACAAATTTGTATTGGCAGTGCCATTGAAGGATTTATCAGCACAGACTACACTGTGGCGGAGCAGTGAGAGGTAAGTATTGCAAGTGGTAGAGCACTGTCCGACCTGGGGGGAACACTCTTTCATGGGCGGTGGTACTGGCACAGGGCCCCTCATATTCCTACGGTGTGTCTGACGTTGGTTGTGCACCACCACCGTCAGAGACACTTCATTGTACTATGAGGGACCCTGTGCCAGTGCCGCCGCCCAAGTGTGGGCACACCCACCTGTCCAGGCAAACGGCACTCGCACGGGTGCTTGTGCTAGGAGGTGACCACGGCCCTGTGGGGGGAGTCAGCCCATTTAGGGAGGTATAAAAATGGCCTTTGGTAGACATTCTGCAGCTGCAAATGGAATTGGAGCAGTCAGTAAGAGGAGGCCAAAAGCAAGACATTTTTCAGGCAAGCTATGTGTTAGCAGGGGAAGGTGGGGCAAAATAATTAGAAATCCATGATTGGTTCATTTTAATGAAGGTTAGATCATCAACATTTTGGGGAGCCAGAAGAGTCCTTTTTTCGGTCAGTGTTGAACCAGCACTGAACACTCTTTCTGATAGCACACTAGCAGCTGGGCAAGCGAGCTCCTGTAATGCATATTCTGCCAATTCAGGCCAGGGGTCTATTTTAGATGCCCAGTAATCAAAGGGGAATGACGTGTGAGGGAGAACATCGATAAGGGAGGAAAAATAGTTCGTAACCATACTGGACAAATGTTGTCTCCTCTCACTTTGAATTGATGCAGCAGTACCTGTCGTGTCTGCGGTCATTGCAAAATCACTCCACAGCCTGGTCATAAAACCCCTCTGTCCAATGCCACTTCTGATTTGTGCACCTCTAACACCTCTGCCATGTTGCCCCCTGCAGCTTGTGTGAGAACCATCACTGCCACTGTGCTGTGTGCTGGGAATGCCTAAACCAAATGGTCTACAAGAGTTGCTTGTTTAGTAGCCAATATTTGTTCAAGGTTCCCATGTGGCACGATATTTTGTAATTTCCCTTTGTAACATGGATCCAGGAGGCAGGCCAACCAGTAATCATCATTGGTCATCATTTTTATAATGCGGGGGTCCCTTTTTAGGATACGCAAGGCATAATCAGCCATGTGGGCCAATGTTCCAGGTGTCAATTCACTGCTTGTGCTGGGCTGAGGAGCACTTTCTTGCAAATCAACATCACTTGTCTCCCGCAAAAAGCCTGTACCTGACCTTGCAATGCCACCAGTTTCTATTGCCCCCTGAGAAGCATCCTCCTCCCATAAATATTCATCCCCATCATCCTCCTCCTCCTCCTCTTCGTCCACCACCTCGTCCAGGAGAGTTCCCTGAGCAGACAATGGCTGACTGTCATCAAGGCTTCCCTCTTCCTTGGCTGCAGACGCCTGCTCCTTAATGTGCATCAAACTTTGCATTAGCAGATGCATTAGTGGGATGCTCATGCTGATGATGGCGTCAGATGCACTTACCAGCCATGTGCATTCCTCAAAACACTGAAGGACTTGACAGAGGTCTTGTAGCTTCGACTACTGCACACCTGACAACTCCATGTCTGCCATCCAACTGCCTGCCCATGTATGTGTATCCTCCCACAAATACATTCCAGCACACCTCTGTTCGCACAACCTCTGAAGCATGTGCAGTGTGGAGTTTCACCTTGTTGCAACATTGATTATTAGGTGGTGCTGGGGAAGCTTCAGCGATCGCTGATAGTTCAGCATACGGCTGGAATGTACGGGCGACTGGCGGATGTGCGAGCAAAGACTTTGCACATTGATGAGCAGGGCTGGTAACCCCGGATAACTTTTCAGGAAGCACTGCAACACCAGGTTCAAGGTGTGAGCCAGGCAGAAAGGGCTATGGCAGCCATAAAATTCCTTCCGTTATCACTGACTACCTTGCCTGCCTCAAGATGTACACTGCCCAGCCATGACAGAGTTTCTTGCTGCAAGTACTCTGCCAGTACTTCTGCGGTGTGTCTGTTGTCGCCAAAAACACTTCATTTCCAACACAGCCTGCTGATGCTTACCACTAGCTGTTCCATAATGGGACACCTCGTGTGCAACACTGGCAGCTGCAGATGGAGTGGTAGGGCGACTGCGCTCTGTGGACGACCTTTCGCTTCTGGAGGAGGAGGAGGAGGAGGGGTGTCAAATGCCTACTGCCAACTGTTTCCTAGACCATGGGCAAGGCAGAACTGTCCCACTATGGCTGTCCCCTGTGGACCCTGCATCCACCACATTAACCCAGTGCGAAGTGATGGACACATAACGTCCCTGGCCATGCCTACTGGTCCATGCATCTGTTGTGAGGTGCACCTTTCTACTGACTGATTGCCTGAGTGCATGGACAATGCGGTCTTTGACATGCTGGTGTAGGGCTGGGATGGCTTTTCTCACAAAAAAGTGTCGACTGGGTAGGTCATAGCATGGTACTGCGTAGGCCATCAGGGCTTTGAAAGCTTCGCTTTCAACCAACCGGTAGGCACATCATTTCTAACGAGATTAGTTTAGCAATGTGGGTGTTCAAACCATGTGTACGCGGATGAGAGGATGCGTACTTCCTTTTCCTAACGAGAGTCTCTTGTAGGGTGAGCTGGACTGGAGAGCTGCGTATGTTGGAATTAGCGGGGGTGGTGGTGGACATGGCAGATTGAGAGAGGGTTGGTGATGGTATTCTTGATGTTGGCCTACATGCAGTGTTTCCTCCCAAGAACCTGGTGATTCCCTGACTGCCTTGGCCTTGCGACGATACCTCCACATTTGCTGCAGGTGGTGTCCTAAACGGTGGGCTTATAGTGAGGGAAGTAATGTAGCGTTGCTGAATACCTTCATTCTGAGTGGGTGCACCAACGTTACAGGATGTTTGGTAGTTAGTCCAGGCTTGCAAGTGCATGCTGGTTAAATGTCTACGCATGCACGTTGTATTTAAATTTAGGGGATTCTTCCCTCTGCTAAAGGTCTTTGAACATTTCTTACAGATAACTTTGCACTGATCGTTCGGATCTTGGTTAAAAAATTGCCACACTGCACTCTTCCTACTATCGCTGTTGTGAATTTGGATTCTGGGCTCCCCCGGTGGCTACTGGTGGAATTGAACTTGTGACATCATCTTCCCTGTTCACCTGTTCTGATTAGATCTGGGTGTCGCTATATAACCTGGCTTCTCTGTTAGATGCTTGCCGGTCAACAATGTTATCAGAAGCCTCTCTGTGCTTGTTCCTGCTCCCAGACATCTACTAGATAAGTTGGACATTCGTCCATGTTTTGTTTTTGTATTTTGGTTCCAGTTCACAGCTGCAGTTTCGTTACTGTGTCTGGAAAGCTCTTGTTGATCAGGAATTGCCACTCTGGTATTATGAGTTAATGCCAGAGTCCTAAAGTAATTTCTGGATGTGTTTTGTTAGGGTTTTCTACTGACCATGAAAGTATGCTTCCTGTCTTCTGCTATCTAGAAAGCGGACCTCAAATTTGCTAAAACTATTTTCCTGCTGCGTTTGTTGTTTCATCTCATATCACCGCCAATATATGTGGGGGGCTTCTGTCTCCTTTTGGGCATTTCTCTAGAGGTGAGTCAGGTCTTATATTTCCCTCTGCTAGCATTATTTAGTTCTCCGGCCGGCGCTGGGCATATAGGGATAAAAAGTAGGACATGCTACCTGGCTACTTCTAGATGATGCGGTAGGTTTAGTTCATGGTCAGTACAGTTACATCTTCCAAGAGCTTGTTCCTATAGAGGCTTATGCTAGTTCTCTGGCCATGGAGATCATGACAGTTTGACCGGCCCACTAAAGGGTTAAAATCCTTGGCTGAGAAAGGAGAGAAATAAGAAGTCTGCTGAGAGTTTTTTTTTTTTTTTTTTTCCTCTGTGCTCTTAATTGGATCACTTGCCAGTCTGTCTATGCTGCAGTCTTTCTTTTTTTTCTCTCTCCTTATAATCTTTGAATGGCTTTGTGTTCACCTGTTAATAATGGATCTTCAGAGTGTAACTGCAGGTTTGAATAATCTCACCACGAAAGTACAAAATTTGCAAGATTTTATTATTCATGCTCCGGTATCTGAGCCGAGAATTCCTTTGCCGGAATTCTTCTCAGGGAATAGATCTAGCTTTCAGAATTTTAGAAATAATTGTAAGCTATTTTTGTCCCTGAAATCTCGTTCTGCTGGAGACTCTGCACAGCAGGTTGGGATTGTGATTTCCTTGCTCCGCGGCGACCCTCAAGACTGGGCTTTTGCATTGGCACCAGGGGATCCTGCGTTGCGCAATGTGGATGCGTTTTTTTTGGCCTTGGGCTTGCTGTATGAGGAACCTCATTTGGAACTTCAGGCAGAAAAAACTTTGATGTCCCTATCGCAGGGGCAAGATGAAGCTGAAATTTACTGCCAAAGATTCCGTAAATGGTCTGTGCTTACTCAGTGGAATGAGTGTGCCTTGGCGGCTACTTTCAGAGAGGGTCTCTCTGATGCCATTAAGGATGTTATGGTGGGGTTCCCTGTGCCTGCGGGTCTGAATGAGTCCATGACAATGGCCATTCAGATCGATAGGCGTCTGCGGGAGCGCAAACCTGTGCACCATCTGGCGGTGTCCACTGAGAAGACGCCAGAAAGCATGCAGTGTGATAGAATTCTGTCCAGAAGCGAGCGGCAGAATTTTAGACGGAAAAATGGGTTGTGTTTCTATTGTGGGGATTCTACTCATGTTATATCAGCGTGCTCTAAGCGTACTAAAAAGCTTGATAAATCCGTTTCCATTGGCACTTTACAGTCTAAATTTATTTTGTCTGTGACCCTGATTTGCTCTTTGTCATCTATTACTACTGACGCCTATATCGACTCTGGCGCCGCTTTGAGTCTTATGGATTGGTCCTTTGCCAATCGTTGTGGGTATGATTTAGAGCCTTTGGAAACTCTTATTCCTCTGAAGGGGATTGACTCCACCCCATTGGCTAATAATAAACCACAATACTGGACACAAGTGACTATGTGTATTAATCCGGATCACCAGGAGACTATTCGTTTTCTAGTGCTGTATAATCTACATGAGGATTTGGTGCTGGGATTGCCATGGCTGCAGTCTCACAACCCAGTCCTTGACTGGAGAGCTATGTCTGTGTTGAGCTGGGGATGTAAGGGGACTCATGGGGACGTACCTTTGGTGTCCATTTCATCATCTATTCCCTCTGAAATCCCTGAGTTCCTGTCTGATTATCGTGACGTCTTTGAAGAACCCAAGCTGGGTTCACTACCTCCGCACCGTGAGTGCGATTGTGCTATAGATTTAATTCCGGGTAGTAAATACCCAAAGGGTCGTTTATTTAATCTGTCTGTGCCTGAACATACTGCTATGCGAGAATATATAAAGGAGTCCTTGGAAAAGGGACATATTCGTCCATCGTCATCTCCCTTAGGAGCCGGTTTTTTCTTTGTGTCAAAAAAAGACGGCTCTTTGAGACCATGTATTGATTATCGGCTTTTGAATAAAATCACGGTTAAATATCAATACCCATTGCCGTTGCTGACTGATTTGTTTGCTCGCATAAAGGGGGCCAAGTGGTTCTCTAAGATTGATCTCCGTGGGGCGTATAATTTGGTGCGGATCAGGCAGGGGGATGAGTGGAAAACCGCATTTAATACGCCCGAGGGCCACTTTGAGTATTTGGTGATGCCTTTTGGTCTTTCTAATGCCCCTTCAGTCTTCCAGTCCTTTATGCATGATATTTTCCGCGATTTTTTGGATATATTTATGATAGTGTATCTGGATGATATTCTGATTTTTTCGGATGACTGGGACTCTCATGTCCGGCAAGTTAAGAGGGTTTTTCAGGTTTTGCGGTCTAATTCTCTGTGTGTCAAGGGTTCTAAGTGCGTTTTTGGGGTTCAGAGAATTTCCTTTTTGGGATATATTTTTTCTCCCTCTTCCATTGAGATGGATCCTGTCAAGGTTCAAGCTATTTGTGATTGGACGCAGCCCTCTTCTCTTAAAAGTCTTCAGAAATTTTTGGGCTTTGCCAACTTTTATCGTCGATTTATTTCTGGTTTTTCGGATGTCGTTAAGCCATTGACCGATTTGACTAGACAGGGTGCTGATGTTGCTAATTGGTCCCCTGATGCTGTGGAGGCCTTTCAGGAGCTTAAGCGCCGTTTTTCTTCTGCCCCTGTGTTGCGTCAGCCTGATGTGACTCTTCCTTTTCAGGTTGAGGTCGACGCTTCTGAGATCGGAGCTGGGGCAGTGTTGTCGCAGAAAAGTTCTGACTGCGCCGTGATGAGGCCTTGTGCCTTCTTTTCCCGTAAATTTTCGCCCGCTGAGCGGAATTATGATGTTGGGAATCGGGAGCTTTTGGCCATGAAGTGGGCGTTTGAGGAGTGGCGCCATTGGCTCGAGGGGGCCAGACATCAGGTGGTGGTATTGACTGACCACAAAAATTTGATTTATCTTGAGACCGCCAGGCGCCTGAATCCTAGACAGGCGCGCTGGTCATTATTTTTTTCTCGGTTTAATTTTGTGGTATCGTACCTACCAGGTTCTAAGAATGTTAAGGCGGATGCCCTTTCTAGGAGTTTTGAGCCTGATTCACCTGGCAACTCTGACCCCACAGGTATTCTTAAGGAGGGAGTTATCTTGTCAGCTGTTTCTCCAGACCTGCGGCGGGCCTTGCAGGAGTTTCAGGCGGATAGACCGGATCGTTGTCCGCCTGATAGGCTGTTTGTTCCTGATGATTGGACCAGTAAAGTCATCTCTGAGGTGCATTCTTCTGCGTTGGCAGGTCATCCTGGAATTTTTGGTACCAGGGATTTGGTGGCAAGATCCTTCTGGTGGCCTTCCCTGTCACGAGATGTGCGAGGCTTTGTGCAGTCTTGTGACGTTTGTGCTCGGGCCAAGCCTTGTTGTTCTCGGGCTAGTGGATTATTGTTGCCCTTGCCTATTCCTAAGAGGCCTTGGACACACATCTCGATGGATTTTATTTCAGATCTGCCTGTTTCTCAGAAGATGTCTGTCATCTGGGTGGTGTGTGACCGTTTTTCTAAGATGGTTCATTTGGTTCCCCTGCCCAAATTGCCTTCTTCTTCCGAGTTGGTGCCCCTGTTTTTTCAAAATGTTGTTCGTTTGCATGGTATTCCTGAGAATATCGTTTCTGACAGAGGAACCCAATTTGTGTCTAGATTTTGGCGGGCATTTTGTGCTAGGATGGGCATAGATTTGTCTTTTTCGTCTGCTTTTCACCCTCAGACTAATGGCCAGACCGAGCGGACTAATCAGACCCTGGAGACATATCTGAGGTGTTTTGTGTCTGCTGACCAGGATGATTGGGTTGCTTTTTTGCCATTGGCGGAGTTCGCCCTCAATAATCGGGCCAGCTCTGCCACCTTGGTTTCCCCGTTTTTCTGTAATTCGGGGTTCCATCCTCGATTTTCCTCCGGTCAGATGGAATCCTCGGATTGTCCTGGAGTGGATGCGGTGGTGGAGAGATTGCATCATATCTGGGGGCAGGTGATGGACAATTTAAAGTTGTCCCAGGAGAAGACTCAGCTTTTTGCCAACCGTCACCGTCGTGTTGGTCCTCGGCTTTGTGTTGGAGATTTGGTGTGGTTGTCTTCTCGTTTTGTCCCTATGAGGGTCTCATCTCCTAAGTTTAAGCCTCGGTTCATCGGTCCGTATAAAATATTGGAGATTCTTAACCCTGTTTCCTTCCGTTTGGACCTCCCTGCATCCTTTTCTATTCATAACGTTTTTCATCGGTCGTTATTGCGCAGGTATGAGGCACCGGTTGTGCCTTCCGTTGAGCCTCCTGCTCCGGTGTTGGTTGAGGGTGAGTTGGAGTACGTTGTGGAAAAAATCCTAGACTCCCGTGTTTCCAGATGGAGACTCCAGTATCTGGTCAAGTGGAAGGGATACGGCCAGGAGGATAATTCTTGGGTCACTGCATCTGATGTTCATGCCTCTGATCTGGTTCGTGCCTTTCATAGGGCCCATCCGGATCGCCCTGGTGGTTCTGGTGAGGGTTCGGTGCCCCCTCCTTGAGGGGGGGGTACTGTTGTGAATTTGGATTCTGGGCTCCCCCGGTGGCTACTGGTGGAATTGAACTTGTGACATCATCTTCCCTGTTCACCTGTTCTGATTAGATCTGGGTGTCGCTATATAACCTGGCTTCTCTGTTAGATGCTTGCCGGTCAACAATGTTATCAGAAGCCTCTCTGTGCTTGTTCCTGCTCCCAGACATCTACTAGATAAGTTGGACATTCGTCCATGTTTTGTTTTTGTATTTTGGTTCCAGTTCACAGCTGCAGTTTCGTTACTGTGTCTGGAAAGCTCTTGTTGATCAGGAATTGCCACTCTGGTATTATGAGTTAATGCCAGAGTCCTAAAGTAATTTCTGGATGTGTTTTGTTAGGGTTTTCTACTGACCATGAAAGTATGCTTCCTGTCTTCTGCTATCTAGAAAGCGGACCTCAAATTTGCTAAAACTATTTTCCTGCTGCGTTTGTTGTTTCATCTCATATCACCGCCAATATATGTGGGGGGCTTCTGTCTCCTTTTGGGCATTTCTCTAGAGGTGAGTCAGGTCTTATATTTCCCTCTGCTAGCATTATTTAGTTCTCCGGCCGGCGCTGGGCATATAGGGATAAAAAGTAGGACATGCTACCTGGCTACTTCTAGATGATGCGGTAGGTTTAGTTCATGGTCAGTACAGTTACATCTTCCAAGAGCTTGTTCCTATAGAGGCTTATGCTAGTTCTCTGGCCATGGAGATCATGACATATCGCATACCTTTTCAGGCATTGCAAGCTGTGCTACTTTCAACGGATGGCCACGCTGTCCTAAAACTGTTTTAGTTTTAGACACACGTTTTGGGCCTGATACACGCCTGCCAGATGAAAGCTGTTGCGATGTTGATGCCTGCTGTGGATCATCCTCCTCCGCTTCAGAGCTACTGCCAGTGGCACCCTGTTCCCCCAATGGCTGCCAACCTGTGTCAACAACTGGGTTATCTATCACCTCCTCTTCAATGTCCTGTGCACTGTGCTCTGTGACACTGTGTAAGGTGCTATAGCGTTTGGGACGGGGCACCATAGTCTCATCAGGGTCAGATTCTGTCTCAGTACACTGCGAGGGCAATGTAGTGATCTGAGTCAATGGAACAGCATAATAATCTAGCTGTGGCTGTGCATCTGTGCTGTTATGACCTGGTGGTTAAGGAGCAACACTGTTATGACCTGGTGATTAAGGAGCAACATGGGACGAGCTCTGAGGAGGTGGTATCTGTACTGACCGCAGTTCCTAATCCTAACATCAACACTAGAAATAGCCGTGGGATGTTCCTGTCACTCCCTAGACACCTCGTCACAGCCACAAGAACTAACTACCCCTAAAGATGGAAACTGAAAGCTATCTTGCCTCAGAGAAAATCCCAAAAGGAAAGATAGCCCCCCACAAATATTGACTGTGAGTGGAGAGGGAAATGACATACACAGAAATGAAAACAGACTTTAGCAAAGGAGGCCAATACTAATCTAGATAGACAGAATAGGAAAGGATACTGTGCGGTCAGTATTAAAAGCTAAAAGTCCACGCAGAGTTTACAAAAATAATCTCCACACCGACTCACGGTGTGGAGGGCAAATCTGCTTCCCCAGAGCTTCCAGCTAGACTGAATATATAATGCTGACGAGCTGGACAAGAAAAAACCTAACATGAGCTGAGCAATAAGTCCACAGCAAATAGAAAACAAAAAGGACTAGCAAGAACTTATCTTTTGCTGAAATGGACAGGCCATCAGAGAAATCCAAGGAGAGATCTGAATCCAACCCAGGAACATTGACAGCTGGCATTGACTAAAGACCAGAGCCAGGTTAAATAGCAAAGCCAGGAGAGACGATCAGTGGAAGCAGCTGCTAACGCTAAACTCAAGGAGCAGCAGTTCCACTCGAACCACCAGAGGGAGCCCAAGGGCAGAATTCACAAAAGTACCATTCACAACCACCGGAGGGAGCCCAAGAACGGAATTCACAACAGTACCCCCCCTTGAGGAGGGGTCACCGAACCCTCACCCGAGCCCCCAGGCCAATCAGGACGAGCCAAGTGAAAAGCACGAACCAAATCGGCAGCATGGACATCGGAGGCAACAACCCAAGAATTATCCTCCTGGCCATAACCCTTCCAGTTGACCAGATACTGAAGCTTCCGCCTCGAAAAATGAGAATCCAAAATCTTCTCCACCACATACTCCAACTCCCAATCAACCAACACCGGAGCAGGAGGATCAACAGAGGGAACCATGGGCACCACATATCGCCACAACAAAGATCTATGGAAAACATTATGGATGGAAAAAGAAGCTGGAAGGGCCAAACGAAAAGATACCGGATTGATAATTTCAGAAATCTTATAAGGACCAAAAAAACGAGGCTTGAACTTAGGGGAAGAAACCTTCATAGGAACATGACGAGAAGATAGCCAGACTAAATCCCCAACACACCGATGACGGTTAGCAAAACGTTGAGCCTTTTCCTGAGACAACGTCAAATTGTCCACCACATGAGTCCAAATTTGCTGTAACCTGTCCACCACAGAGTCCACACCAGGACAGTCAGAAGGCTCAACCTGCCCTGAAGAAAAAAGAGGATGAAAACGAAAGTTACAAAAAAAGGCGAAACCAAGGTAGCCGAACTAGCCCGATTATTAAGGGCAAAGTCGGCCAATGGCAAGAAGGTCACCCAATCATCCTGATAAGCAGACACAAAGCATCTCAAATAGGTTTCCAAGGTCTGATTGGTTCGCTCAGTTTGGCCATTTGTCTGAGGATGAAATGCTGAAGAAAAAGACAAATCAATGCCCATTCTAGCACAAAAGGACCGCCAAAACTTAGAAACAAACTGGGAACCTCTGTCAGACACAATATTCTCCGGAATGCCATGCAAACGAACCACATGCTGAAAAAATAATGGAACCAAATCAGAGGAGGAAGGCAACTTAGGCAAAGGTACCAAATGGACCATCTTAGAAAACCGGTCACAAACCACCCAGATGACAGACATCTTCTGGGAGACAGGAAGATCCAAAATAAAATCCATGGAAATATGCGTCCAGGGCCTCTCAGGGACCGGCAAAGGCAAAAGCAACCCACTAGCATGGGAATAGCAAGGCTTAGCCCGGGCACAAGACCAACAGGACTGCACAAAAGAACGCACATCCCGCGACAAGGAAGGCCACCAAAAGGACCTAGCAACCAAATCTCTGGTACCAAAAATCCCAGGATGACCAGCCAATACTGAACAATGAACCTCAGAAATTACCTTACTAGTCCATCTATCAGGGCCAAACAGTTTCCCCACTGGACAGCGGTCAGGTTTATCAGCCTGAAACTCCCGAAGCACCCGCCGTAAATTAGGGGAGATGACAGGAAGAATCACCCCCTCCTTGAGAATACCAACCGGCTCAAGGACTCCCAGAGAATCAGGCAAAAAACTCCTAGAAAGGGCATCAGCCTTCACATTCTTAGATCCCGGAAGATACGAGACCACAAAATCAAAACGGGAGAAAAACAGAGACCATCGAGCTTGTCTAGGATTCAACCGCTGGGCAGACTCCAGGTAAATCCGATTCTTATGATCGGTCAAGACCACAATGCGATGCTTGGCTCCCTCAAGCCAATGTCGCCACTCCTCGAATGCCCACTTCATAGCCAACAACTCCCGATTGCCGACATCATAATTACGCTCAGCAGGCGAAAACTTTCTGGAGAAGAAGGCACACGGTTTCATCAAAGAGCCATCAGAACTTCTCTGAGACAGAACAGTCCCTGCCCCAATCTCAGAAGCGTCAACCTCGACCTGAAAAGGGAGAGAAACATCTGGCTGACGCAACACAGGGGCAGAAGTAAAACGACGCTTAAGCTCCTGAAAGGCCTCAACAGCCGCAGAGGACCAATTCATCACATCAGCACCCTTCTTCGTCAAATCGGTAAGGGGCTTAACCACACTGGAAAAGTTAGCAATGAAGCGGCGATAAAAATTAGCAAAGCCCAAAAATTTCTGAAGGCTCTTCACAGATGTGGGTTGAGTCCAATCATGAATGGCCTGGACCTTAACAGGATCCATTTCAATAGCCAAGGGAGAAAAAATGAAACCCAAAAAAGAACTTCTGAACTCCAAAAAGGCACTTAGACCCCTTCACAAACAACGCATTAGCACGAAAGATCTGAAATACCATCCTGACCTGCTTCACATGAGACTCCCAATCATCAGAAAAAAACAAAATATCATCCAAATATACAATCATGAATTTATCAAGATAATTCCGGAAGATATCATGCATGAAGGACTGAAACAGATGGAGCATTAGAGAGCCCGAATGGCATCACAAGGTATTCAAAATGGCCTTCGGGCGTATTAAATGCTGTTTTCCATTCGTCACCTTGTTTAATACGAACAAGATTATACGCCCCTCGAAGGTCAATCTTAGTAAACCAACTAGTCCCCTTAATCCGTGCAAACAAATCAGAAAGCAAAGGTAAAGGGTACTGGAATTTGACCATGATCTTATTGAGAAGGCGATAATATATACAGGGTCTCAAGGAGCCATCCTTCTTGGCAACAAAAAAGAATCCCGCTCCCAACGGTGATGAAGACGGGCGAATATGCCCCTTCTCCAAAGACTCCTTAACATAATTCCGCATAGCGGCATGCTCTGGCACAGACAGATTGAAAAGTCGGCCCTTAGGAAACTTACAGCCAGGAAGCAAATTAATAGCACAATCACAGTCCCTATGAGGAGGAAGGGAGCTGGACTTGGGCTCATCAAATATATCCTGGAAGTCCGACAAAAACTCAGGAACTTCAGAAGAGGGGGAAGAGGAAATTGACATCAAAGGTACATCACTATGTATCCCTTGACAACCCCAACTAGTCACAGACATAGATTTCCAATCCAGCACTGGATTATGTACCTGTAACCATGGAAAACCCAGCACAACAACATCATGCAAATTATGCAACACCAAAAAGCGACAATCTTCCTGATGTGCTGGAGCCATGTACATGGTCAACTGTGTCCAGTACTGAGGTTTATTCTTGGCCAATGGCGTAACATCAATCCCCCTTAAGGGAATAGGGCTCTGCAAAGGCTCCAAGGAAAAACCACAGCGTTTGGCGAACTCTAAGTCCATTAAGTTCAGGGCAGCGCCTGAATCCACAAATGCCATAACAGAAAAAGACGATAATGAGCAAATCAGGGTAACAGACAAGAGAAATTTAGGCTGTACAGTACTAATGGTAACAGACCTAGCGACCCTCTAAGTACGCTTAGGGCAATCAGAAATAGCATGAGCAGAATCACCACAGTAAAAACACAGCCCATTCTGACGTCTGAATTCCTGCCGTTCTTCTTTAGTCAAAATCCTATCACATTGCATAGGCTCAGGACTCTGCCCAGAGGACACTGCCATATGGTGCACCACCTTGCGCTCACGCAGGCGCCGATCAATCTGAATGGCCAAAGACATTGATTCGTTCAAACCAGCAGGCGTGGGGAACCCCACCATAACATCTTTAAGGGCTTCAGAAAGACCCTTTCTGAAAATTGCTGCCAGGGCATACTCATTCCATTTTGTGAGCACAGACCACTTTCTAAATTTCTGGCAGTATACTTCTGCCGCTTCCTGACCCTGACACAGAGCCAGCAAGGTTTTTTCTGCCTGATCCACAGAATTACGTTCGTCATACAGCAATCCGAGCGCTTGAAAAAATGCATCTACATTGAGCAATGCAGGATTCCCTGACTCAAGGGAGAATGCCCAGTCCTGCGGGTCTCCACGTAGCAGAGAAATGACAATCTTTACCTGCTGAATGGGGTCACCAGAGGAATGGGGTCTCAAAGCAAAAAACAATCTGCAGTTATTTTTAAAGTTCAAAAATTTGGATCTATCCCCAAAAAACAAATCAGGAGTAGGAATTCTAGGCTCTAAAACCGGGGTCTGAACAACATAATCTTGGATACTATGTACCCTTGCAGTGAGTTGATCCACACGAGAGAACAAACCTTGAACCTCCATGTCAGCACCAGAATCCTGAACCACCCAGAGATTAAGGGGAAAAAAAGACAAAACAAACTGCCCAGAAGAAAAAAAAAAATGGCTCAGAACTTTTCTTTTCCCTCTTTTGAGATGCATTCAACACATTGCGGGCCAGCTGTACTGTTATGACCTGGTGGTTAAGGAGCCACACTGTTATGACCTGGTGGTTAAGGCGCAACATGGGACGAGCTCTGAGGAGGTGGTATCTGTACTGACCGCAGTTCCTAATCCTAACACCAACACTAGAAATAGCCGTGGGATGTTCCTGTCACTCCCTAGACACCTCGTCACAGCCTAAGAACTAACTACCCCTAAAGATGGAAACCGAAAGCTATCTTGCCTCAGAGAAAATCCCAAAAGGAAAGATAGCCCCCCACAAATATTGACTGTGAGTGGAGAGGGAAATGACATACACAGAAATGAAAACAGACTTTAGCAAAGGAGGCCAATACTAATCTAGATAGACAGAATAGGAAAGGATACTGTGCGGTCAGTATTAAAAGCTAAAAGTCCACGCAGAGTTTACAAAAATAATCTCCACACCGACTCACGGTGTGGAGGGCAAATCTGCTTCCCCAGAGCTTCCAGCTAGACTGAATATATAATGCTGACGAGCTGGACAAGAAAAAACCTAACATGAGCTGAGCAATAAGTCCACAGCAAATGGAAAACAAAAAGGACTAGCAAGAACTTATCTTTTGCTGAAATGGACAGGCCATCAGAGAAATCCAAGGAGAGATCTGAATCTAACCCAGGAACATTGACAGCTGGCATTGACTAAAGACCAGAGCCAGGTTAAATAGCAAAACCATGAGAGACGATCAGTGGAAGCAGCTGCTAACGCTAAACCCAAGGAGCAGCAGTTCCACTCGAAACCACCAGAGGGAGCCCAAGGGCAGAATTCACAAAAGTACCATTCACAACCACCGGAGGGAGCCCAAGAACGGAATTCACAACACTGTGCACTCCATGTCCGATTCATCTTGTAATGGGCTGTTAACTATTTCCCTTTCTAATCCTTGCACGGTGTTATGACCTGGTGGTAACAGAGCAGCACTGATATGACCTGGTGGGTAAAATAAATCATGGACAAGCTCTGAGGAGGTGGTAGCTTTACTGACCGCAATCCCTAATCCTAACACAAACACTAGAAATAGCCGTGGGACGTTCCTGTCACTCCCTAGATGCCTCGTCACAGCCTAAGAACTAACTACCCCTAAAGATGGAAATAGAAAACTATCTCGCCTCAGAGAAATTCCCAAAAGGAAAGATAGCCCCCCACAAATATTGACTGTGAGTGGAGAGGGAAAATGACACACACAGAGATGAAAACAGATTTTAGCAAAGGAGGCCAATTCTGACTAAATAGACAGAAATAGAAAAGGATACTGTTGTGAATTTGGATTCTGGGCTCCCCCGGTGGCTACTGGTGGAATTGAACTTGTGACATCATCTTCCCTGTTCACCTGTTCTGATTAGATCTGGGTGTCGCTATATAACCTGGCTTCTCTGTTAGATGCTTGCCGGTCAACAATGTTATCAGAAGCCTCTCTGTGCTTGTTCCTGCTCCCAGACATCTACTAGATAAGTTGGACATTCGTCCATGTTTTGTTTTTGTATTTTGGTTCCAGTTCACAGCTGCAGTTTCGTTACTGTGTCTGGAAAGCTCTTGTTGATCAGGAATTGCCACTCTGGTATTATGAGTTAATGCCAGAGTCCTAAAGTAATTTCTGGATGTGTTTTGTTAGGGTTTTCTACTGACCATGAAAGTATGCTTTCTGTCTTCTGCTATCTAGAAAGCGGACCTCAAATTTGCTAAAACTATTTTCCTGCTGCGTTTGTTGTTTCATCTCATATCACCGCCAATATATGTGGGGGGCTTCTGTCTCCTTTTGGGCATTTCTCTAGAGGTGAGTCAGGTCTTATATTTCCCTCTGCTAGCATTATTTAGTTCTCCGGCCGGCGCTGGGCATATAGGGATAAAAAGTAGGACATGCTACCTGGCTACTTCTAGATGATGCGGTAGGTTTAGTTCATGGTCAGTACAGTTACATCTTCCAAGAGCTTGTTCCTATAGAGGCTTATGCTAGTTCTCTGGCCATGGAGATCATGACAGTTTGACCGGCCACTAAAGGGTTAAAATCCTTGGCTGAGAAAGGAGAGAAATAAGAAGTCTGCTGAGAGTTTTTTTTTTTTTTTTTTTCCTCTGTGCTCTTAATTGGATCACTTGCCAGTCTGTCTATGCTGCAGTCTTTCTTTTTTTTCTCTCTCCTTATAATCTTTGAATGGCTTTGTGTTCACCTGTTAATAATGGATCTTCAGAGTGTAACTGCAGGTTTGAATAATCTCACCACGAAAGTACAAAATTTGCAAGATTTTATTATTCATGCTCCGGTATCTGAGCCGAGAATTCCTTTGCCGGAATTCTTCTCAGGGAATAGATCTAGCTTTCAGAATTTTAGAAATAATTGTAAGCTATTTTTGTCCCTGAAATCTCGTTCTGCTGGAGACTCTGCACAGCAGGTTGGGATTGTGATTTCCTTGCTCCGCGGCGACCCTCAAGACTGGGCTTTTGCATTGGCACCAGGGGATCCTGCGTTGCGCAATGTGGATGCGTTTTTTTTGGCCTTGGGCTTGCTGTATGAGGAACCTCATTTGGAACTTCAGGCAGAAAAAACTTTGATGTCCCTATCGCAGGGGCAAGATGAAGCTGAAATTTACTGCCAAAGATTCCGTAAATGGTCTGTGCTTACTCAGTGGAATGAGTGTGCCTTGGCGGCTACTTTCAGAGAGGGTCTCTCTGATGCCATTAAGGATGTTATGGTGGGGTTCCCTGTGCCTGCAGGTCTGAATGAGTCCATGACAATGGCCATTCAGATCGATAGGCGTCTGCGGGAGCGCAAACCTGTGCACCATCTGGCGGTATCCACTGAGAAGACGCCAGAAAGCATGCAGTGTGATAGAATTCTGTCCAGAAGCGAGCGGCAGAATTTTAGACGGAAAAATGGGTTGTGTTTCTATTGTGGGGATTCTACTCATGTTATATCAGCGTGCTCTAAGCGTACTAAAAAGCTTGATAAATCCGTTTCCATTGGCACTTTACAGTCTAAATTTATTTTGTCTGTGACCCTGATTTGCTCTTTGTCATCTATTACTACTGACGCCTATATCGACTCTGGCGCCGCTTTGAGTCTTATGGATTGGTCCTTTGCCAATCGTTGTGGGTATGATTTAGAGCCTTTGGAAACTCTTATTCCTCTGAAGGGGATTGACTCCACCCCATTGGCTAATAATAAACCACAATACTGGACACAAGTGACTATGTGTATTAATCCGGATCACCAGGAGACTATTCGTTTTCTAGTGCTGTATAATCTACATGAGGATTTGGTGCTGGGATTGCCATGGCTGCAGTCTCACAACCCAGTCCTTGACTGGAGAGCTATGTCTGTGTTGAGCTGGGGATGTAAGGGGACTCATGGGGACGTACCTTTGGTGTCCATTTCATCATCTATTCCCTCTGAAATCCCTGAGTTCCTGTCTGATTATCGTGACGTCTTTGAAGAACCCAAGCTGGGTTCACTACCTCCGCACCGTGAGTGCGATTGTGCTATAGATTTAATTCCGGGTAGTAAATACCCAAAGGGTCGTTTATTTAATCTGTCTGTGCCTGAACATACTGCTATGCGAGAATATATAAAGGAGTCCTTGGAAAAGGGACATATTCGTCCATCGTCATCTCCCTTAGGAGCCGGTTTTTTCTTTGTGTCAAAAAGAGACGGCTCTTTGAGACCATGTATTGATTATCGGCTTTTGAATAAAATCACGGTTAAATATCAATACCCATTGCCGTTGTTGACTGATTTGTTTGCTCGCATAAAGGGGGCCAAGTGGTTCTCTAAGATTGATCTCCGTGGGGCGTATAATTTGGTGCGGATCAGGCAGGGGGATGAGTGGAAAACCGCATTTAATACGCCCGAGGGCCACTTTGAGTATTTGGTGATGCCTTTTGGTCTTTCTAATGCCCCTTCAGTCTTCCAGTCCTTTATGCATGATATTTTCCGCGATTTTTTGGATAAATTTATGATAGTGTATCTGGATGATATTCTGATTTTTTCGGATGACTGGGACTCTCATGTCCGGCAAGTTAAGAGGGTTTTTCAGGTTTTGCGGTCTAATTCTCTGTGTGTCAAGGGTTCTAAGTGCGTTTTTGGGGTTCAGAGAATTTCCTTTTTGGGATATATTTTTTCTCCCTCTTCCATTGAGATGGATCCTGTCAAGGTTCAAGCTATTTGTGATTGGACGCAGCCCTCTTCTCTTAAAAGTCTTCAGAAATTTTTGGGCTTTGCCAACTTTTATCGTCGATTTATTTCTGGTTTTTCGGATGTCGTTAAGCCATTGACCGATTTGACTAGACAGGGTGCTGATGTTGCTAATTGGTCCCCTGATGCTGTGGAGGCCTTTCAGGAGCTTAAGCGCCGTTTTTCTTCTGCCCCTGTGTTGCGTCAGCCTGATGTGACTCTTCCTTTTCAGGTTGAGGTCGACGCTTCTGAGATCGGAGCTGGGGCAGTGTTGTCGCAGAAAAGTTCTGACTGCGCCGTGATGAGGCCTTGTGCCTTCTTTTCCCGTAAATTTTCGCCCGCTGAGCGGAATTATGATGTTGGGAATCGGGAGCTTTTGGCCATGAAGTGGGCGTTTGAGGAGTGGCGCCATTGGCTCGAGGGGGCCAGACATCAGGTGGTGGTATTGACTGACCACAAAAATTTGATTTATCTTGAGACCGCCAGGCGCCTGAATCCTAGACAGGCGCGCTGGTCATTATTTTTTTCTCGGTTTAATTTTGTGGTATCGTACCTACCAGGTTCTAAGAATGTTAAGGCGGATGCCCTTTCTAGGAGTTTTGAGCCTGATTCACCTGGCAACTCTGACCCCACAGGTATTCTTAAGGAGGGAGTTATCTTGTCAGCTGTTTCTCCAGACCTGCGGCGGGCCTTGCAGGAGTTTCAGGCGGATAGACCGGATCGTTGTCCGCCTGATAGGCTGTTTGTTCCTGATGATTGGAACAGTAAAGTCATCTCTGAGGTGCATTCTTCTGCGTTGGCAGGTCATCCTGGAATTTTTGGTACCAGGGATTTGGTGGCAAGATCCTTCTGGTGGCCTTCCCTGTCACGAGATGTGCGAGGCTTTGTGCAGTCTTGTGACGTTTGTGCTCGGGCCAAGCCTTGTTGTTCTCGGGCTAGTGGATTATTGTTGCCCTTGCCTATTCCTAAGAGGCCTTGGACACACATCTCGATGGATTTTATTTCAGATCTGCCTGTTTCTCAGAAGATGTCTGTCATCTGGGTGGTGTGTGACCGTTTTTCTAAGATGGTTCATTTGGTTCCCCTGCCCAAATTGCCTTCTTCTTCCGAGTTGGTGCCCCTGTTTTTTCAAAATGTTGTTCGTTTGCATGGTATTCCTGAGAATATCGTTTCTGACAGAGGAACCCAATTTGTGTCTAGATTTTGGCGGGCATTTTGTGCTAGGATGGGCATAGATTTGTCTTTTTCGTCTGCTTTTCACCCTCAGACTAATGGCCAGACCGAGCGGACTAATCAGACCCTGGAGACATATCTGAGGTGTTTTGTGTCTGCTGACCAGGATGATTGGGTTGCTTTTTTGCCATTGGCGGAGTTCGCCCTCAATAATCGGGCCAGCTCTGCCACCTTGGTTTCCCCGTTTTTCTGTAATTCGGGGTTCCATCCTCGATTTTCCTCCGGTCAGATGGAATCCTCGGATTGTCCTGGAGTGGATGCGGTGGTGGAGAGATTGCATCATATCTGGGGGCAGGTGATGGACAATTTAAAGTTGTCCCAGGAGAAGACTCAGCTTTTTGCCAACCGTCACCGTCGTGTTGGTCCTCGGCTTTGTGTTGGAGATTTGGTGTGGTTGTCTTCTCGTTTTGTCCCTATGAGGGTCTCATCTCCTAAGTTTAAGCCTCGGTTCATCGGTCCGTATAAAATATTGGAGATTCTTAACCCTGTTTCCTTCCGTTTGGACCTCCCTGCATCCTTTTCTATTCATAACGTTTTTCATCGGTCGTTATTGCGCAGGTATGAGGCACCGGTTGTGCCTTCCGTTGAGCCTCCTGCTCCGGTGTTGGTTGAGGGTGAGTTGGAGTACGTTGTGGAAAAAATCCTAGACTCCCGTGTTTCCAGACGGAGACTCCAGTATCTGGTCAAGTGGAAGGGATACGGCCAGGAGGATAATTCTTGGGTCACTGCATCTGATGTTCATGCCTCTGATCTGGTTCGTGCCTTTCATAGGGCCCATCCTGATCGCCCTGGTGGTTCTGGTGAGGGTTCGGTGCCCCCTCCTTGAGGGGGGGGTACTGTTGTGAATTTGGATTCTGGGCTCCCCCGGTGGCTACTGGTGGAATTGAACTTGTGACATCATCTTCCCTGTTCACCTGTTCTGATTAGATCTGGGTGTCGCTATATAACCTGGCTTCTCTGTTAGATGCTTGCCGGTCAACAATGTTATCAGAAGCCTCTCTGTGCTTGTTCCTGCTCCCAGACATCTACTAGATAAGTTGGACATTCGTCCATGTTTTGTTTTTGTATTTTGGTTCCAGTTCACAGCTGCAGTTTCGTTACTGTGTCTGGAAAGCTCTTGTTGATCAGGAATTGCCACTCTGGTATTATGAGTTAATGCCAGAGTCCTAAAGTAATTTCTGGATGTGTTTTGTTAGGGTTTTCTACTGACCATGAAAGTATGCTTTCTGTCTTCTGCTATCTAGAAAGCGGACCTCAAATTTGCTAAAACTATTTTCCTGCTGCGTTTGTTGTTTCATCTCATATCACCGCCAATATATGTGGGGGGCTTCTGTCTCCTTTTGGGCATTTCTCTAGAGGTGAGTCAGGTCTTATATTTCCCTCTGCTAGCATTATTTAGTTCTCCGGCCGGCGCTGGGCATATAGGGATAAAAAGTAGGACATGCTACCTGGCTACTTCTAGATGATGCGGTAGGTTTAGTTCATGGTCAGTACAGTTACATCTTCCAAGAGCTTGTTCCTATAGAGGCTTATGCTAGTTCTCTGGCCATGGAGATCATGACAGGATACTGTGCGGTCAGTATTAAAAAACTAAAAATCCACGCAGAGTTTACAAAAAATAGCCTCCACACCGACTCACGGTGTGGAGGGGCAAATCTGATTCCCCAGATCTTCCAGCTAACATGAATATTTCATAATGACAAGCTGGACAAAAAGAGACATAACTTTAAACTGAACAGTAAGTACAAAAACTAGCAAGAACTTATCTTATGCTGACATGGACTGGCCATCAGAGAATTCCAAGGAGAGGACTGAGTCTAACCTGTTATGGACCTGGTGGTTAGGAGAACCTGGAATGACCTGATAGTTAAAACTGCAAAACAGGACGAGCTCTAGGAAGTGGGAGCTCTGCTGACCGCAACCCTAATCCTATTATCACACACACTAGAATTAGCCGTGGAACGTGCCTACCTCTGCCTAGACGCCTCGTCACAGCCTAAGAGTTAACTACCCCTAAAGATAAAAATAAAGCCTCACCTTGCCTCAGAGAAATTCCCCAAAGGAAAAGGCAGCCCCCCACATATATTGACTGTGAGTTAAGAGGAAAGCACAAACACAGGAATGAAACAGGTTTCAGCAAAGGAGGCCAGACTTACTAAATAGACTGAGGATAGAAAAGGGATATTTGCGGTCAGCACAAAAAACTACAAAAAGCCACGCAGAGTGTGCAAAAAGACCCCCGCACCGACTCACGGTGTGGTGGTGCCACTCTGCAACCCAGAGCTTCCAGCTAGCAAGGCAATATCATGATAGCAAGCTGGACTAAAACTTAGCAAGTACTAATAAATATATTCAGTACACAAATGAACAACAAATGAGCATAGCAGTGACTTAGCTTCTGCTGGAGTAGACAGGTCATGAGAAATATCCAAGAGAGATCTGAACCAATACTGATACATTGACAGCTGGCATCAAGTAATGATCTGAGTGGAGTTAAATAGAGAAGCCAGCCCAGTCCTAAACGGGGACAGGTGAGGAAGCAGCTTCAAGACCAGCAGCTCCACTGTCAGCCACCAGAGGGAGTCCACGGACATAACTCACAGAAGTACCATTCCTGACCACAGGAGGGAGTTCGAGAACGGAATTCACAACAGTACCCCCCCTTGTGGAGGGGTCACCGAACCCTCACCATAGCCCCCAGGCCGATCAGGACGAGCCAAATGAAAGGCACGAACTCAATCGGCAGCATGGACATCGGAGGCAACAACCCAGGAATTATCCTCCTGACCATAGCCCTTCCATTTGACCAGATACTGAAGTTTCCGTCTCAATATACGAGAATCTAAAATCTTCTCCACCACATACTCCAATTCCCCCTCGACCAACACAGGAGCAGGAGGGTCAACGGAGGGAACCATAGGCGCCACATACAGTTAGGTCCATACATATTTGGACAGAGACAACATTTTTCTAATTTTGGCTATAGACATTACTTACCACAATGAATTTTAAACAAAACTATTCAGATGCAGTTGAAGTTCAGACTTTCAGCTTTCACTTGAGGGTATCCACATTAAAATTGGATGAAGGGTTTAGGAGTTTCAGCTCCTTAACATGTGCCACCCTGTTTTTAAAGGGACCAAAAGTAATTGGACAATTGACTCCAAGGCTATTTCATGGACAGGTGCGGGCAATCCCTTCGTTATGTCATTCTCAATTAAGCAGATAAAAGGCCTGGAGTTGATTTGAGGTGTGGTGCTTGCATTTGGAAGGTTTTGCTGTGAAGTAAACATGTGGTCAAAGGAGCTCTCCATGCAGGTGAAACAAGCCATCCTTAAGCTGCGAAAACAGAAAAAACCCATCCGAGAAATTGCTACAATATTAGGAGTGGCACAATCTACAGTTTGGTACATCCTGAGAAAGAAAGAAAGCACTGGAACTCATCAATGCAAAAAGACCTGGGCGCACACTGAAGACAACAGTGGTGGATGATCGCAGAATAATCTCCATGGTGAAGAGAAACCCCTTCACAACAGCCAACCAAGTGAGCAACACTCTCCAGGAGGTAGGCGTATCAATATCCAAATCTACCATAAAGAGAAGACTGCATGAAACTAAATACAGAGGGATCACTGCACGGTGCAAGCCACTCATAAGCATCAAGAATAAAAAGGCTAGACTGGACTTTGCTAAAAAACATCTAAAAAAGCCAGCACAGTTCTGGAAGAACATTCTTTGGACAGATGAAACGAAGATCAACCTCTACCAGAATGATTGAAAGAGAAAAGTATGGCGAAGGCGTGGTACAGCTCATGATCCAAAGCATACCACATCATCTGTAAAACACGGCGGAGGCAGTGTGATGGTTTGGGCATGCATGGCTGCCAGTGGCACTGGGTCATTAGTGTTTATTGATGATGTGACACAGGACAGAAGCAGCCAAATTAATTCTGAGGTATTCAGAGACATACTGTGTACTCAGATCCAGCCAAATGCAGCAAAACTGATTGGTCGTCGTTGCATACTACAGATGGACAATGACCCAAAACATAAAGCCAAAGCAACCCAGGAGTTTATTAAAGCAAAGAAGTGGAATATTCTTGAATGGCCAAGTCAGTCACCTGATCTCAACCCAATTGAGCATGCATTTCACTTGTTAAAGACTAAACTTCAGACAGAAAGGCCCACAAACAAACAGCAACTGAAAACCACTGCAGTGAAGGCCTGGCAGAGCATCAAAAAGGAGGAAACACAGCGTCTGGTGATGTCCATGTGCAGAGCTGGATGCACCGAATAAAAAATTTATTTCTTAAATTTGCAAAAAACTCTCCAGAGTGGCAAGTATTTTCTACTTATGTTTGACGGGTTGGATACCTAACTTGGGCACCTCTAAGAAGCCCTGAGTGCCGTGGTTCATATCTCTACCTCCTGGACAGTGTTGGTCACTTGGCTGGCTGTTGTGAAGGGGTTTCTCTTCACCATGGAGATTATTCTGCGATCATCCACCACTGTTATCTTCCGTGGGCGCCCAGGTCTTTTTCCATTGATGAGTTCACCAGTGCTTTCTTTCTTTTTCAGGATGTACCAAACTGTATATTTTGCCACTACTAATATTGTAGCGATTTCTCGGATGAGATTTTTCTGTTTTCGCAGCTTAAGGATGGCTTGTTTCACCTGCATGGAGAGCTCCTTTGACTGCATGTTTACTTCACAGTAAAACTTTCTAAATGCAAGCACTACACCTCAAATTAACTCCAGGGCTTTTATCTGCTTAATTGAGAATGACATAACGAAGGGATTGCCCACATCTGTCCATGAAATAGCCTTGGAGTCAATTGTCCAATTACTTTTGGTCCCTTTAAAAACAGGGTGGCACATGTTAAGGAGCTGAAACTCCTAAACCCTTCATCCAATTTTAATGTGGATACCCTCAAATGAAAGCTGAAAGTCTGAATTTCAACTGCATCTGAATTGTTTTGTTTAAAATTCATTGTGGTAATGTCTATAACCAAAATTAGAAAAATATTGTCTCTGTCCAAATATATATGGACCTAACTGTATATGGACCTAACTGTATCTCTGCAACAATGACCTATGGAACACATTATGGATGGCAAAAGAAGCTGGAAGGGCCAAACGAAATGACACAGGATTGAGGATTTCAGAAATCTTATAAGGCCCAATAAAACGAGGCTTAAACTTAGGAGAAGAAACCTTCATAGGAACATAACGAGACGACAACCAGACCAAATCCCCAACACGAAGTCGGGGACCAACACGGCGATGGTGGTTAGCGAAACATTGAGCCTTCTCCTGTGACAATGTCAAATTGTCCACTACGTGAGTCCAAATTTGCTGCAACCTGTCCACCACAGAATCTACACCAGGACAGTCCGAAGGCTCAACCTGCCCCAAAGAAAAACGAGGATGGAAACCAGAATTACAATAAAAAGGCGAAACCAAAGTAGCCGAACTGGCCCGATTATTAAGGGCGAACTCAGCCAATGGCAAGAAGGTCACACAATCATCCTGATCAGCAGACACAAAGCATCTCAAATAGGTTTCCAAGGTCTGATTGGTTCGTTCAGTTTGGCCATTTGTCTGAGGAAGAAATGCCGAAGAAAAAGACAAATCAATGCCCATTCTAGCACAAAAGGACCGCCAAAACCTAGAAACAAACTGGGAACCTCTGTCAGACACAATATTCTCCGGAATGCCATGCAAACGAACCACATGCTGAAAAAATAATGGAACCAAATCAGAGGAGGAAGGCAACTTAGGCAAAGGTACCAAATGGACCATGTTAGAAAACCGGTCACAAACCACCCAGATGACAGACATCTTCTGAGAGACAGGAAGATCAGAAATAAAATCCATGGAAATATGCGTCCAGGGCCTCCCAGGGACCGGCAAAGGCAAAAGCAACCCACTAGCACGGGAACAGCAGGGCTTGGCCCGGGCACAGGTCCCACAGGACTGCACAAAAGAACGCACATCCCACGACAAGGAAGGCCACCAAAAGGACCTGGCAACCAAATCTCTGGTACCAAAAATCCCAGGATGACCAGCCAATACTGAACAATGAATCTCAGAAATTACCTTACTAGTCCATCTATCAGGAACAAACAGTTTCCCCACAGGACAGCGGTCAGGTCTATCAGCCTGAAACTCCTGAAGCACCCGCCGCAAATCAGGGGAGATGGCAGAAAGAATCAATCCCTCCTTGAGAATACCAGCCGGCTCAAGGACTCCCGGAGAATCAGGCAGAAAACTCCTAGAAAGGGCATCCGCCTTTACATTCTTAGATCCCGGAAGATACGAGACCACAAAATCAAAACGGGAGAAAAACAAAGACCATCGAGCCTGTCTAGGATTCAACCGCTTGGAAGACTTGAGGTAAATCAGATTCTTATGATCAGTCATGACCACAACGCGATCCTTGGCTCCCTCAAGCCAATGTCGCCACTCCTCAAATGCCCACTTCATAGCCAACAACTCTCGATTGCCGACATCATAATTACGCTCAGCAGGCGAAAACTTTCTGGAAAAGAAAGCACACGGTTTCATCAAAGAGCCATCAGAACTTCTCTGAGACAAAACGGCTCCTGCCCCAATCTCAGAAGCGTCAACCTCAACCTGAAAAGGGAGAGAGACATCTGGCTGATGCAACACAGGGGCAGAAGTAAAATGACGCTTAAGCTCCTGAAAGGCCTCCACAGCCGCAGAGGACCAATTCACCACATCAGCACCTTTTTTTGTCAAATCGGTCAGAGGTTTAACCACAGTAGAAAAATTAGCAATGAAGCGGCGATAAAAATTAGCAAAGCCCAAAAATTTCTGAAGGCTCTTCACAGAAGTGGGTTGAGTCCAATCATGAATGGCCTGGACCTTAACAGGGTCCATTTCAATAGCCGAGGGCGAAAAAATGAAACCCAAAAAAGAAACCTTCTGAACTCCAAAAAGGCACTTAGACCCCTTCACAAACAGTGCATTAGCACGAAGGATCTGAAATACCATCTGACCTGCTTCACATGAGACTCCCAATCATCAGAGAAAACCAAAATATCATCCAAATATACAATCATAAATTTATCCAGATACTCCCGGAAAATATCATGCATAAAGGACTGAAACACAGATGGAGCATTAGAGAGCCCAAAAGGCATCACGAGGTATTCAAAATGGCCTTCGGGCATATTAAATGCTGTTTTCCATTCATCACCCTGTTTAATACGAACAAGATTATATGCCCCTCGAAGGTCGATCTTGGTAAACCAGCTAGCCCCTTTAATCCGAGCAAACAAATCAGAAAGCAAAGGCAAAGAGTACTGGAATTTGACCGTGATCTTATTGAGAAGGCGATAATCTATACAGGGCCTCAAGGAGCCATCCTTCTTGGCAACAAAAAAGAACCCCGCTCCCAACGGTGACGAAGACGGGCGAATATGCCCCTTCTCTAAGGACTCCTTTACATAACTCCGCATAGTGGCGTGCTCTGGCACAGACAGATTGAAAAGTCGACCCTTAGGGAACTTACAGCTAGGAATCAAATTAATAGCACAATCACAGTCCCTATGAGGAGGCAGGGAACTAGACTTGGGCTCATCAAATATATCCTGGAAATCTGACAAAAACTCAGGAACTTCAGAAGAGGGGGAAGAGGAAATTGACATCACAGGAATATCACTATGTATCCCTTGGCAACCCCAACTAGTCACAGACATAGATTTCCAATCCAGCACCGGATTATGTACCTGTAACCATGGAAAACCCAGCACAACAACATCATGCAAATTATGCAACACCAAAAAGCGAATATTTTCCTGATGTGCTGGAGCCATGTACATGGTCAAATGTGTCCAGTACTGAGGTTTATTCTTGGCCAATGGCATAGCATCAATCCCCCTCAAGGGAATAGGGCTCTGCAAAGGCTCCAAGGAAAAACCACAGTGCCTGGCAAAGTCTAAGTCCATTAAGTTCAGGGCAGAGCCAGAATCCACAAATGCCTTTACAGAAAAGGACGACAATGAGCAAATCAGAGTAACAGACAAGAGAAATTTAGGCTGTATAGTACTAATGGTAACAGACCTAGCGACCTTCTTAGTACGCTTTGGGCAATCAGAAATAGCATGAGTAGCATCACCACAGTAAAAACACAGCCCATTCTGACGTCTGAATTCCTGCCATTCTGCTCTAGTCAAAGTCCTATCACATTGCATAGGCTCAGGACTCTGCCCAGAGGACACCGCCATATGGTGCACCACCTTACGCTCACGCAGGCGCCGATCAATCTGAATGGCCAGAGACATTGATTCGTTCAAACCAGCAGGTGTGGGGAACCCCACCATAACATCTTTAAGGGCTTCAGAAAGACCCTTTCTGAAAATAGCTGCCAGGGCATCATCATTCCATTTTGTAAGCACAGACCACTTTCTAAATTTCTGGCAGTAAATTTCTGCTGCTTCCTGACCCTGACACAGAGCCAGCAAGATTTTTTCTGCCTGATCCACAGAATTAGGTTCATCATAAAGCAGTCCGAGTGCTTGAAAAAATGCATCTACATTGAGCAATGTAGTATTCCCTGGCTCAAGGGAGAATGCCCAGTCCTGCGGGTCGCCGCGCAGCAAAGAAATAACAATCTTCACCTGCTGAACGGAGTCACCAGAGGAACGGGGTCTAAGAGCAAAAAACAATCTGCAATTATTTTTGAAGTTCAAAAATTTAGATCTATCCCCAGAAAACAAATCAGGAATAGGAATTATAGGCTCAGAAACCGGAGTCTGGACAACATAATCTTGGATACTCTGTACCCTTGCAGCGAGATGATCAACACGCGAAGACAGACCCTGAACCTCCATATCAGTACCAAAATCCTGAACCACCCAAAGATTAAGGGGAAAAAAAAGACAAAACAAGCTACAAAGGAAAAAAAAATGACTCAGAACTTTCTTTTCCCTCTTTAGAGATGCATTTAACACATTGTGGGCCAGCTGTACTGTTATGACCTGGTGGTAACGGAGCAGCACTGATATGACCTGGTGGGTAAAATAAATCATGGACAAGCTCTGAGGAGGTGGTAGCTTTACTGACCGCAATCCCTAATCCTAACACAAACACTAGAAATAGCCGTGGGACGTTCCTATCTCTGCCTAGACGCCTGTTTACAGCCTAAGAACTAACTACCCCTGAAGATGGAAACGGAAAACTATCTTGCCTCAGAGAAACCCCCAAAGGAAAGATAGCCCCCCACAAATATTGACTGTGAGTGGAGAAGGAAAATGACACACACAGAGATGAAAACAGATTTTAGCAAAGGAGGCCAATTCTGACTAAATAGACAGAAATAGAAAAGGATACTGTGCGGTCAGTATTAAAAAACTAAAAATCCACGCAGAGTTTACAAAAAATAGCCTCCACACCGACTCACGGTGTGGAGGGGCAAATCTGCTTCCCCAGAGCTTCCAGCTAGCCTGAATATTTCATAATGACAAGCTGGATAAAAAGAGACATAACTTTAAACTGAACAGTAAGTACAAAAACTAGCAAGAACTTATCTTATGCTGACATGGACTGGCCATCAGAGAATTCCAAGGAGAGGACTGAGTCTAACCCAGAAAACATTGACAGCTGGCATGAATTACAAACCAGAGCCCAGTTAAATAGCAAGGCCAAGGGAGCCGATTAGTGAAAGCAGCTGCCAGGCCAGACTCCAGGAGCAGCAGTTCCACTTGAAACCACCAGAGGGAGCCCAAGGGCAGAACTCCCAAAAGTACCATTCACAACCACAGGAGGGAGCCCAAGAATGGAATTCACAACAGCACGGTATGTTTAAAGAGCTCCATGGAGTAAACTGTAGTGTCGCCTGCCGCATCCTTCACTTTTGCTTTGGGTGAAGGACACAAGGAAGCGACTTGTTCCTGACCGGGAGCATCCACTGACGACTCGCTGCTTTTATATTTTGAACTTTCGGAAGAGGGGGCGAAAGAGCTGGAGGCTGAGTCAGCAATGAAAACCAAAACTTGTTTCTGCTGCTCCGGCTTTAAAAGCGGATTTCCTACTCCCAGATAAGGGATCCTTCGAGGCCTTGTGTAGCCAGACGATGACACTATCTGAACAACTCGAGCCTTAGGTTCTATTTTGCTTTTCCCACTACCACCAGATGCGCCACCACCACCACCACCATCATTACTAGCTGGCAATGACCGCCCACGGCCTCTTCCACCAGACTTCCTAATTTTTGGAAAATGTAACCAAACTAACAACCGTTATATGGTACTATAAAACAAGGTAGAAGGTGTATATAAACTTGTTGAGAATTTAAATCTCCCTTTTTTGTGTGGGAAACTGCTGCAAAAACCAGGCCCGCTGTATTACACTACACAATGTAAGTGGCAGAACATGGCATGCAGATATATGACAAACAGACCTGACGCAGATGCACTTAGGGGCAATTTAAATCTCCCTTTTTTCGGTGGGAGACTGCTGCAAAAATCCAGGCCCACTGTATTACACTACAAAATGTAAGTGGCAGGCAGATATATATATATATATATATATATATATATATATATATATATATATATATATATATATATATATATATATAAAAAAGGGACCGTACTACAATAACAATCTCCCTACAATGATCTCAGGACAAGTATGGCAGCAATAAAAAGGACTGCTGCACACAAAAGTGTGGACAAATAAACAATAGAACTGTGCAGAAAGGAGCAACAGGATTTTTGCTTTTAAAAAACCAGTTGGTTTGCACAGCGGCGTACAAACAGCAATGCAGCTATCAGGGAGCCTTATAAGCTACAGAGCTGAAGCACAAAAGTCTAGCCGCCATTGTCCCTGCAAAGAAAAGGTGGTGTTGGACAGTGGAAATCGCTACAGCACAAGCGGTTTGGGGGTTAATCTTTCCTCCCTAACAATATCCATGCTTCTGACGAAGCTGCAGCAACCTCTCCCTATGCTCAGATCGGCAGAAGTAAGATGGCGGTCGGCGTGCACGTCCCTTTATAGCCCCTGTGATGCCGCAGAAAGCAAGCCAATCACTGTCATGCTCTTCTCTAAGATGGTGGGGACCGAGACCTATGTCATCACGCTGCCCACACTCTGCGTCCTCCTTCATTGGCTGAGAAATGGCGCTGAAAGCGTGATACGAAACAGGATCAGGTCGAGTTTCACGAAACCCGACTTTGCCGAAAGTCGGCGATTTTTCAATTTTTCCAATCCGTTTCGCTCAACCCTACTCCCTGCCACTGTGCAGCACACACTCATGCTCAGTAGCTCTCGGCTCCCGCTGTGATACAGCTGAAGTTCCCATGTAAAAAGGATGAAAATCTGAATGGTCCAACTGTACTGCTGAATGGTTTTCATGGCCCTGAAGTGGGCCCTGATACCCATGTTGTTCGATCAGGCAATGGAAAATGTGACCCAGGATTCATCAATGGGGACAACCCATGGAGCTACACAGAAAAAATAGAATCGCACAATGCAGTACTTTTGGCAACTTTTATCCAGTTTAGCTCTATTTCTAGCCCTGAGCCAGAAGATTCAAAAAATACTGTTCTTAACAAGCAGTGTCTATACTTTCCACAGCCTTCTATGTATGATCCTGAAGAAGAATGCATGGTCCATTCTCTTAGAAAGCCCTCGGAACTAGGGCTGAGTATGCTTGATAAATACTGATAAAAACAGCAGAAATGTGACTGCATAGAAGCAGAGAAGGCTAGATCTGAGCAAAACAGAGGTATCGACAAAAACAATAGAATGCTTGGTTCGTCTATGCCTTTTAGGGATGCTCAGGACAGTGGCAATTCTCAGGATAAAGCATTTTCTGGTCCAGAGGGCTCTTTCTGTGATGTAGCAGGTACAGTACAGATGAAAATTGTACATTCACACTGAAGGCATCAAAATTATGAATTAACACATGTGGAATTATATACTTAACAAAAAAGTGTGAAACAACTGAAATTATGTCTTATATTCTAAGTTCCTCAAAGTAGCCACCTTTTCCTTTGATGATTTCTCTGCACACTCTTGGCATTCTCATGATGAGCTTCAAGAGGTATTCATCGGGAATGGTCTTCCAACAATCTTGAAGGAGTTCCCAGAGATGCTTAGCACTTGGCCCTTTTGCCTTCACTCTGCGGTCCAGCTCACCCCAAACCATCTCGGCTAGGTTCAGGTCTGGTGACTGTGGAGGCCAGGTCATCTGGCATAGCACCCCATTACTCTCCTTCTGAGTCAAATAGCCCTTACACATCCTGGAGGTGTGTTTGGGGTCATTGTCCTGTTGAAAAATAAATGATGGTCCTACTAAACGCAAACCGGATGGAATAGCATTCCGATGCAAGATGCTCTGGTAGCCATGCTGGTTCAGTATGCCTTCAATTTTGAATAAATCCCCAACAGTGTCTCCGGCAAAGCACCCCCACACCATCACACCTCCTCCTCCATGCTTCACTGTGGGAACCAGGCATTTGTTTACCTTTTCTGCATTGCACACAGACACGGTGGTGGGAAACAAAGATCTCAAATTAGGACTAATCAGACCAAAGCACAGATTTCCACTGGTCTAATGTCCATTCCTTGTGTTCTTAGCCCAAACAAGTCTATTCTGCTTGTTCCTGCCCTTAGCAGTGGTTTCCTAGCAGCTTTTTTACCATGAAGGCCTGCTGCACAAAGTCTCCTCTTAACAGTTTCTGCTGCTATAACTCTGTGTGGCATTGACCTGGTCTCTAATCTGAGCTGCTGTTAACCTGAGATTTCTGAGGCTGGTGACTCAGATAAACTTATCCTCAGAAGCAGAGGTGACTCTTGATCTTCCTTTCCTGGGGCAAGCCTCATGTGAACCAGTTTCTTTGTAGCGCTTGATGGTTTTTGCCACTGCACTTGGGGACACTTTCAAATTTTTCCCAATTTTTTGGACTGACTGACCTACAATTCTTAAAGTAATGATGGCCACTAGTTTTTCTTTACTCAGCTGCTTTTATCTTGCCATAATATGCAAATTGCCTCTTCTGAGAAAAAGAGGACTTAGCTCTATAGAGCCACCTGTTGGAAGTAGCGATCCTGCAAGTCACAATCAACCCTTTAACAAGTCGTGCAATATGACTTAGGATTAAAGCCAAATCAGTATCTCAACAGGTGGCGCTATAGAGTTAAGTCCTCTTTTTCTCAGAAGAGGCAATTTGCATAGTTAATTTCCCAGAGGAGCATTGCACGGCAAATAAGCCTCCTTACCTTGACAAGCCAGCTGGTATGTCACTCTCCATAAGGAGAAACGTTACCCCTTAGACCCTCTTGCCATAATACAAATTCTAACAGTCTATTCAGTAGGACTATCAGCTGTGTATCCACCAGACTTCTGCACAACACAACAAATTCTCCCAACCCCATTAATAAGGCAAGAAATCCCACTTATTAAACCTGACAGGGCACACCTGAGACTTTCCTTCAGGCCCTGGGATCCATATTCATGTAAAAAATAAAGAATAAAAATAAAAAATATGGATATACTCACCCCTCCGACAGACCCTGGACCTTAACGGTGTAACCGGCAGCCTCCATTCCTAAGAATGCAGTGAGTGTAGGACCTACGATGACGTCACGGCTTGTGATTGGTCGCGTCACATGAGCGGTCACACGACCAATCACAAGCCGCAACGTCATTGAAGGTCCTTCACTCTGCATTCTTAGGAAAGGAGGCTGCCGGTTACACCGCTAAGGTCCAGGGTCCGCCGGAGGGGTGAGTATATCCATATTTTTTTTTTAATTCTTTATTTTTTACATGAATATGGATCCCAGGGCCTGAAGGAGAGTTTCCTCTCCTTCAGACCCTGGGAACCATCCAGGATACCTTCCGATATTTGTGTCCCATTGACTTGTATTGGTATCGAGTATCGGTATCGGCGATATCCGATATTTTTCGGATATCGGCCGATACTATCTGATACCGATACTTTCAAGTATCGGAAGGTATCGCTCAACACTAGTTGTCCTCCACTGAACAAAGCAATGCCGCCTGTTTAGTCCTGTTACCACATTTGAACTGCATTTAGCCTACTTTATTATTTGGGCCTACTAACTGTGTTTCCTCCTCATCCTGCCCATTGCCCAGCCACTGCTAGATGAGTCTGCTGGTACATTGACCCAGACCACTACATTCCCCTTGCACTCTACACAGCCAGAATCTGACACTGATGAAAGTCAGGTTCCCCTTCCCGCATACTATTCCACCTTACACGGGGACAAAGAGGAAGGTGCAGATGAAAGTGCAGGTACCTTCATCAGGTGGGGGGGCATACTCGTTGGCGACGTAACTGGCACAGGGCCCCTCATAGTGCGCAAAAGTGTCTCAGCCGGTGGGAGGCGCCCCCGCCGTCAATCACAATGCCGTACTTTGAGGGGCCCTGTGCCAGTGGCAATGTGAACGAGTGTGCCCCCCCTGCTTGCTCAGGATCACAGCACTTGCAAAGTTGAAATACTTAGCTCTCCCTGCTCCACCGTCATGACGTATTCCACATTTCCTGGGCCCAAGAAAAAATTGAGCCAGCCCTCCACCCCCCCCCCCCCCACAACTTTAACCAAATGACACCCAATTTTCAATACCTAACTATTATTATAAGGTTAATTAAGATTGTCAAGCTTAAGTAACAATAATTGATGTTTTTGACATTAAAATGGGCTCTGTAGGTGTTTTCCTGTCCTCCACTCACTGCCGACTTTTATTCCCCATTGACTTGCATTGGGTTTCGTGTTTCAGTCGGCCACCGACTTTTCGCAATGATCGGCCGATTTCACCCGACTCGATCCTGAAAAAGTAAAAGTCGCTCAACCCTAGTAATGAGGATAAAAATGCTTCTACAAGTTGAAGCACCATGGATTTTATGTTGCATTCTTCAGCACCGGAAGGAATAAATGAGGATCTTCTATTTACTGGATTTTTGGGTTGATTTACCTGTTGCATTTTTATCCTCATTACCATTTATGTTCCCCTTAGGTTTTTTTGGTCTCTAATCTCTGGACTTTTTACAACTCTGGAGTTCTGTGCGACTATGTGATCTTAACATGGACTAACACATAACGGTGGATGGTGGCTTGCCGTTTTTGGTCTCATCAATTTGGATTCTCAAGAATCAATGTGCCTAGGATCATCGGGATATGTTCGGGACTTACTGGATTCACGTTTGACTTCGGCTTCTATAATACATGATTATGGATAACATCCATACACAGTAGACCAGTGTACCAATAGTTGTGAAGATCTGTGGTTTATGCTGTAGTATTAGGCAGCACCCCCCCATAGTCATATCCTGTAGTATATTAGGCAGCAGCCCACCCATAGTCAGATCCTGTAGTATTGGGCAGCACCCCCCATAGTCAGATCCTGTAGTGTATTAGGCAGCAGCCACCCATAGTCAGATCCTGTAGTGTATTAGGCAGCAGCCCCCTCCAAAGTCTGATCCTGTAGAATTAGGCAGCACCCCCTCCATAGTCAGAACCTGTAGTATTAGGCAGCACCCCCCCATAGTCAGATCCTGTAGTGTATTAGGCAGCCCCCATAAAAAACACAATACTCACCTCTCTTCCTCCTTGCACCAGTGGCGCTCCCTGCTCCCGCTCTTGTCCTGACAGCGGGTGCTGGGCGGTGACATCACCGTGCCCACTGTCAGTGTCAGCGTCTGCAAGTGACGTCAGACGCTGACAGGGGGATGATGGGGGATGCCGATACAGCTCACCATGCGATGATGGCGAGGGGCCCACTGCTGGCACCGGGCCCCCCACCTGCTCAGGGGCCTCATAGCGCAAGAGCAGGGAGATTGATTCTCCCTGCTCTGCCGCAGAATGTAACTGCATCAGCGCACACAGCAGTCGCAGTTACAGTAGCGTAGCTCCGGGTGGGCCCCCTCAGAGCATGGGGCCCGGGGCGATGGCCCCCTCCACCCCCCCGGTAGCTACGCTACTGGTGAAATTATACAAGTCGTAGTGTAAGCCTAAAGACCAGTGTCTACAAGAGCCGAATGCACTACTCACATGTGTGGAAGACCCTGAGCCTATCTCCCATCCAGAACCTCCTAATATATGCCAGATTACCTTACTTTCACAGGACTACTTCCGCTCCATCTGAACAATCTGAGCTATAATGAAAGGGGATGGTAAACACATGAGGTTAGGGAAAGCACAAAGATACAAACAATTTTTAAGAAAAAGTACAAATTTCAATGAACATAAAACTATATTTCCCAGGAAAAACTCCTGACAAGGGGTTACTCCTGTGGAGCCAAATGAGCTCATCAGGAATTTGATGTAAATTAGGTAACCTCAATATAAAATACTGTGGGGGTAGAACCCGAAATTTAACCTTAGCAGGGAGAAGGGCGATCAAAGGGCAAGAGCCCTCCAAAGATCTATCTTGTTTATAACACATGCCATATAGATAGCTTCACAAATAACAATAATCAGCATAAGAGCATACAAGTACCAGCCAGTACCAAAAAAAGAAACAGACAGATTCGCTACCAGAGGCAACAGGAGAGAAGAACCTACAATAATGCACTAATACAGTAAAAGTCAGCTCAGCGAGGTCTATCAGGGGAACCTCCTCCCCATTGACGCTCATGCTTGGTCCTCTAATATCTTTTCCTCTTTTTTGGTTCCAAATCGGCTGCAGTGACCCTGAAGGCAGAGGGGTGTCCCAGTCCACTATTTTATGACGTTGTAGATCAAGGGCTTTACAAAAAGCTGGCAAGTCCAACAAAGTTATGCAGAGTCGCAGAAATTCCTTCACAACTGGTTGTTAGTGCAAAATGGAACCCCCACTTATAGGGGATCCGGAAGAACTTCAGGATGATTAATAAATGTTTAACCCCTTAGTGACAGAGCCAATTTGGTACTTAATGACCGAGCCAATTTTTACAATTCTGACCACTGTCACTTTAAGAGGTAATAACTCTGGAACGCTTTATCGGATCCCGCTGATTCTGAGATTGTTTTTTCGTGACATATTGTACTTCAAGATAGTGGTAACATTTCTTCGATACTACTTGCGATTATTTATGAAAAAAATGGAAATATGGTGAAAATTGTTAAAATTTTGCAATTTTCAAACTTTGTATTTTTATGCCCTTAAATCAGAGAGGTATGTCACACAAAATAGTTAATAAATAACATTTCCCACATGTCTACTTTACATCAGCACAATTTTGGAAACAAATTTTTTTTTTGTTAGGGAGTTATAAGGGTTAAAAGTTGACCAGCAATTTCTCATTTTTACAACACCATGTTTTTTTTAGGGACCACATCACCTTTGAAGTCATTTTGAGGGGTCTATATGATAGAAAATAACCAAGTATGACATGATTCTAAAAACTACGCCCCTCAAGCTGCTCAAAACCACATTCAAGAAGTTTATTAACCCTTTACGTACTTCACAGGAACTGAAACAATGTGGAAGAAAAAAATGAACATTTAACTTTTTTTTGCAAACATTTTACTTCAGAACCATTTTTTTAATTTTCACAAGTGTAAAAACAGAAATTTAACCACAAATTTTGTTGTGCAATTTCTCCTGAGTATGCCGATACCCCATATGTGGAGGTAAACCACTGTTTGGGCGCACCAGAGAGCTTGGAAATGAAGGAGCACCGTTTGACATTTTCAATGCAGAATTGGCTGGAATTGAGATCGGATGCCATGTCGCGTTTGGAGAGCCCCTGATGTGCCTAAACAGTGGAAACCCCCCACAAGTGATATCATTTTGGAAACTAGACCCCTTAAGGAACTTATGTAGATGTGTGGTGAGCACTTTGAACCCCCAAGTGCTTCACAGAAGTTTATAACGCAGAGCAGTGAAAATAAAAAATCGCATTTTTTCTACAAAAATGATCTTTTTGCCCCCAAATTTTTATTTTCACAAGGGTAACAGGAGAAATTAGACCACAAAAGTTGTTTTGCAATTTCTCCTGAGTACGCCAATACCCCATATGTGGAGGTAAACCACTGTTTGGGCGCACCGCAGAGCTTAGAAGTGAAGGAGCACCGTTTGACTTTTTCAATGCAGAATTGGCTGGAATTGAGATCGGATGCCATGTTGCGTTTGGAGAGCCCCTGATGTGCCTAAACAGTGGAAACCCCCCACAAGTGATACCATTTTGGAAACTAGACCCCTTAAGGAACTTATCTAGATGTGTGGTGAGCACTTTGAACCCCCAAGTGCTTCACAGAAGTTTATAACGTAGAGCCGTGAAAATAAAAAAATGCATTTTTTCTACAAAAATGATCTTTTTGCCCCCAAATTTTTATTTTCACAAGGGTAACAGGAGAAATTAGACCACAAAAGTTGTTGTACAATTTCTCCTGAGTACATCGATACCCCATATGTGGGGGTAAACCACTGTTTGGGCGCACCGCAGAGCTTGGAAGAGAAGGAGTGTCGTTTTACTTTTTCAATGTAGAATTGGCTGGAATTGAGATCGGACGCCATGTCACGTTTGGAGAGCCGCTGATGTGCCTAAACAGTGGAAACCCCCCACAAATGACACCATTTTGGAAACTAGACCCCTAAAGGAACTTATCTAGATGTGTGGTGAGCACTTTGAACCCCAAGGTGCTTCACAGAAGTTTATCACGTAGAGCCGTGAAAATACAAAAAGTCAAACTTTTTCTACAAAAATGATCTTCTTGCCTCCAAATTTTTATTTTACCAAGGGTAACAGGAGAATATGGACCCCAGAACTTGTTGTACAATTTGTCCTGAGTACGCTGACACCCCATATGTGGGGGTAAACCACTATTTGGGCGCATGGCTGAGCTCGGAAGCAAAGGAGCGCCATTTGACTTTTCAATTCAAAATTGACTAGAATTGAGATCAGACGTTATGTCGCATTTGGAGAGCCACTGATGTGCCTAAACAGTAGAAACCCCCCAAAAGTGACCCCATTTTGGAAACTAGACCCCCCATGGAACTTATCTAGATGTGTAGTGAGAACTTTGAATGCCCAAGTGCATCACAGAAGTTTATAATGCAGAGTCGTGAAAATAAAAAACATTTTTTTTTTAACAAAAAAGATTTTTAGCCCCCAAGTTTTTATTTTCACAAGGGTAACAAGAGAAATTGGACCCCAAAAGTTGTTGTCCAATTTGTCCTAAGTATGCTGGTACCCTATATGTGGGGGTAAACCACTGTTTGGGCGCATGGCTGAGCTCGGAAGGGAAGGAGCACCATTTTGGAATGCAGACTTTGATAGAATTGTCTGCGGGCATTATGTTGCGTTTGCAGACCCCCAATGTACCTAAACAGTAGAAACCCCCAACAAGTGACTTCATTTTGGAAAATAGACCCCCCAATGAACTTATCTAGATATGTGGTGAGAACTTTGAATGCCCAAGTGCTTCACAGAAGTTTATAATGCAGAGTAGTGAAAATAAAAAATATATTTTTTTCCCACAAAAAAGATTTTTTAGCCCCCAAATTTTTATTTTCACAAGGGTAACAAGAGAAATTGGACCCCAAAAGTTGTTGTACAATTTGTCCTGAGTATGCTGGTACCCAATATGTGGGGGTAAACCACTGTTTGGGCGCACGGTAGAGCTCGGAAGGGAAGGAGTGCCATTTTGGAATGCAGGCTTTGATAGAATGGTCTGCGGGCATTTTGTTGCGTTTGCAGAGCCCCTGATGTACCTAAACAGTAGAACCCCCCACAAGTGACCCCATTTTGGAAACTAAACCCCCCAAGGAACTTATCTAGATATGTGGTAAGAACTTTGAATGCCCAAGTGCTTCACAGAAGTTTATAATGCAGAGTAGTGAAAATAAAAAATATTTTTTTTTCCACAAAAAAGATATTTTAGCCCCCAAGCTTTTATTTTCACAAGGGTAGCAAGAGAAATTGGACAACAATATTTGTTCTCAAATTTGTTCTGAGTATGCTGGTACCCCATATGTGGGGGTAAACCACTGTTTGGGCACACGGCAGAGCTCGGAAGAAAAGGAGCGCCATTTTGGAATTCAGACTTTGATAGAATTGTCTGTGGGTGTTATGTTGCGTTTGCAGAGCCCCTGATGTACCTAAGCAGTAGAAACCCCCCACAGGTGACCACATTTTGGAAACTAGACCCCCTAAGGAACTTATCTAGATATGTGGTGAGAACTTTGAATGCTCAAGTGCTTCACAGAAGTTTATAATGCAGAGTAGTGAAAATAAAAAAATATTTTTTTTTCCCACAAAAAGATTTTTAGCCCCCAAGTTTTTATTTTCACAAGGGTAACAGGAGAAATTGGACCCCAAAAGTTGTTGTCCAATTTATCCCGAGTACGCTGATGCCTCATATGTGGGGGTAAACCAATGTTTGGGCGCACGGCATAGCTCAGAAGGGAGGGAGCACCATTTGACTTTTTTAGCACAAAATTGGCTGTCGTGTTTGGAGACCCCCTGATGTACCGAAACAGTGGAAACCACCCAATTCTAACTCCAACCCTAACTCAAAACAACCCCTAACCCTAATCTCAACCCGATCCATAATCCTAATCACAACCCTAACGATAATCACAACCCTAACCCCAAAACAGCCCTAATCTCAACCCTAACCATAACCCTAATCAAAACCCTAAATCCAACACACCCCTAACCCTAATCTCAACCCTAACCTCAAACCTAACCCTAATCCCAATACACCCCTAACCCTAATCCCAACCCCAACCTTAACCCTAATCCCAACCCTAACCCTAATCCCAACCCTAATCCTAAACGTAACCCTAATCCCAACCCTAATCCCAAACTTAACCCTAATACCAAACCTAATCCAAACCATAACCCTAATCCCAACCCTAACTTTAGCCCCAACCCTAACCCTAACTTTAGCCCCAACCCTAACCATAACTTTAGCTCCAACCCTAACCCTAATTTTAGCCCCAACCCTAGCCCTAACCCTAATTTTAGCCCCAACCCTAGCCCTACCCCTAACTTTAGCCCTAACCCTAACCCTAAATTTAGCCCCAACCCTAACCCTAAATTTAACCCAAACCCTAGCCCTAACTTTAGCCCCAACCCTAACCCTAAGGCTACTTTCACACTTGCGTTGTGTGGCATCCGTTGCAATCCGTCGTTTTGGTCAAAAAACGGATCCTGCAAATGTGCTCACAGGATGCCTTTTTTGCCCATAGACTTGTATTACCGACGGATGGCCACACGTCGCGTCCATATTGCACTGGATCTGTTGTGTTTTGGCAGACCGTCGTCACAAAAAAAGTTCAATGTAAACTTTTTTTGTACGTCGCGTCCGCCATTTCCGCGCATGCGTGGCCGTAACTCTGCCCCCTCCTCCCCAGGACATAGACTGGGCAGCGGATGCGTTGAAAAACTGCATCCTCTGCCCACGTTGTGCACAATTTTCACAACGTGCATCGGTACGTCGAGCCGACGCATTGCGACCGCCCCGTACCAACGCATGTGTGAAAGAAGCCTAAGGCTACTTTCACACTAGCGTCGTACTCGGCCCATCGCAGTGTATCGGGCCGACGTACCGACGCTAGTGTTGTAAGCGCCGCACAATGGGTGCAGCGGATGCTGTTTTTTCAATGGATCTGCTGCCCCGTTGTGAGGTGCGGGGAGGCGGGGGCGGAGTTCCGGCCGCGCATGCGCAGTCGGAAATGGCGGACACGTCGCACAAAAAAAGTTACATGTAGCTTTTTTGTGCCGATGCTCTGCCAAAGCACGACGCATCCATCGCACGACGGATGCGACGTGTGGCAATCCGTCACAATGCGTCGATAATGCAAGTCAATGGAGAAAAAATGCATCCTGCAAGCACTTTTGCAGGATGCGTTTTTTCTCCAACGACGCATTGCGATGGAATCCAAAAAACGCTAGTGTGAAAGTAGCCTAAACCTAACCCTAGCCCTAACCCTAGCCCTAACCCTTAATTTAGCCCCAACCCTAACCCTAAATTTAGCCCCAACCCTAGCCCTAACCCTAACCCTAGCCCTAGCCCTAACCCTAACCCTAATTTTAGCCCCAACTCGTCTCTCCTGCCGGCCGGCAGATGGCAGCAGATGGCGGGCGCACTGCGCATGTGCCCGCCATTTTCTTTTCCGAGAAAAAAGCCGGCCGGCAGGAGGATACGCAGGAGGACCCAGGGACACCGGGTGAGTATGACAGGGTCCCCGAATCCCCCTATTTCTCTGTCCTCTGATGTGCGATCACATCAGAGGACAGAGAATTACAGATAGCTTTCTTTTTTTTTTTTTGCGGTCGCCGGTAAACAGTTAATTACCGGCAATCGCAAAACAGGGGTCGGTAAAAACCGACCCCGATCATGTTCTTTGGGGTCTCGGCTACCCCCGGCAGCCGAGACCCCAAAGATCTTCCGGGTGCATGGCGGCGCCCATGGGGAGCCACAAGAAGCACCGGGGGAGATAGGTGAGTATTGGGAGGCTATTGGGGGCTATCGGGGACCCTATTTCTCTGTCCTCCGATGTGCGATCACATCGGAGGACAGAGAAATTAAATGGCAAATCGCGTTTTTTTGTTGTTGCGACCGCCGGTAAACGGTTAATTACCGGCGATTGCAACTCGGGGGTCGGTAAAACCCCCCCGAATCATGTTCTCTGGGGTCTCGGCTACCCTTGGCAACCAAGACCCCAGAGAAAATCCGACTCTGGGGGGCGCTATTCACTTTTTCCACAGCGCTGTTAATTAACGGCGCTGTGGTTTAAGTACCCTTAGCGGCCGCCGTTAAAAGGCGTATCGGCAGTCGTTAAGGGGTTAAGAAATCTTTTATTTTGAAGGGTAAGACGAGACAGATCCGGAAATATCTGGATCCCGGACACACCCAGGAAATGTGTCATCTTTAACTTTGCGCTTTTTAGAGATCATTTCATCTTCAACTTGCTTAACTGTTCACAATAACAGTAATTTTGACCAGGGGTCCCCAAACTTTTACATGCCACTGTACAAAAATACAAAAAAAATTAAATGGTCAAAGGAAAAGGGTTCAAGTACATTGTAGAGAGAAAAAAAGTTATTTATTTAATAAAATAATATGCATCTTCTTATATAAAATGTTAAATCTTTCATTACACTATGTTCCAAATTATTATGCAAATTACATTTTTCTCGGATTTTCCTAAATGGTTAGTGCAAATGACAGTCAGTCTAATAAAAGTCATCACCCGTTAGAGGATACATCGAATTTTATTAAAGAAACCTCCCAATGATAACAGTATAATCTCCAAAATTAGGGTTGAGCGACTTTCATTTTTTTAAGATCGAGTCGGGTTTTGTGAAACCCGACTTTGTCCAGAGTCGAGTCGAGTGCAGTCGGCCAATTATCGGTAAAAGTCGGGGATCGACCGAAACACGAAACCCAATGCAAGTCAATGGGGAAGCATAGTCGGCAGTGAGTGGAGGCCAGGAAAACCCCTACAGTGCCCATTTTAATGCCAAAAACATCCATTCTTGTTTCTGAAGCTTGTCAATCTTAATTAACTTTATAATAATAGTTGGGCATAGGAAATTTGGGGTCATTTGGCAAAAGTTGTGGGGGGTAGGGCTTCTTCAAGGCTTTAGTGGGCCCAGGAAATGTGGACTACGTCACGGCGGTGGAGCAGGGAGAGGTAAGTATTTCAACGTTGCAAGTGCTGTGATCCTGAGCAAGCAGGGGGGGCCCACTCGTTCGCATTGGCACTGGCACAGGGCCCCTCAAAGTACAGCGGTGTGTTTGCATGGCGGGGGCGCCTCCCACCAGCAGCGACACTTTTGCATACTCTGAGGGGCCCTGTGCCCGTGACGTCGCCAACGAGTATGCCCCCCCACCTGATGAAGGAACCTGCACTTTCATCTGCACCTTCCTCTTTGTCCCTGTGTAAGGTGGTATAACATGCGGGAAGGGGAACCTTACTTTCAGCAGGGTCAGATTCTGGCTGTGTAGAGTGCAAGGGGAATGTAGTGGTCTAGGTCAATGTACCAGCAGACTCATCTAGCAGTGGCTGGGCAATGGGCAGGATGAGGAGGAAACAGATATAGGGCCAAAGAATATAGTAGGCTAAATGCAGTTCAAAATTGGTAACAGGACTAAACAGGCGGCATTGCTTTGTTCAGTGGAGTAGCAAACCCAAGAGCAGCAGACACTGTTTTAAGGGCCCAACCACACTAGTAGGCCAAATGCAGTTTAATATCTGCTACTGTAGGCCAAAAGCCAGAAGGTTGAAGCTCAGCTTTATTCAGTTGAGGACAAACAACATGGAGGGGCAGACACCGTTAGTAGGCCCTAACCACCAATTTTTAAAAACACAGCACTTAATGAGAGCCAGAAGGTTGAAGCTCAGCTGTATTCAGTTGAGGTCAACACCAGGGAGGGGCAGACACCGTTAGTAGGCCGTAACCAAAGTTGAAGGCCAAATGCAGTTTAATATCTGATACTATAGGCCGAAAGCCAGAAGGTTGAAGCTCAGCTGTATTCAGTTGAGGGCAAACACCAGGGAGGGGCAGACACCGTTAGTAGGCCCTAAACACCATTTAAAAAAAAAAAAAAAAAACAGCACTTAATGAGAGCCAGAAGGTAGAAGCTCAGCTTTATTCAGTTGAGGACAAACACCAGGTAGGGGCAGACACCGTTAGTAGGCCCTAAACACCATTTAAAAAAAAAAAAAAACAGCACTTAATGAGAGCCAGAAGGTAGAAGCTCAGCTTTATTCAGTTGAGGACAAACACCAGGTAGGGGCAGACACCGTTAGTAGGCCCTAAACACCATTTAAAAAAAAAAACCCAGCACTTAATGAGAGCCAGAAGGTTGAAGCTCAGCTTTATTCAGTTGAGGGAAAACACCAGGGAGCTGCAAACAGAGCTATTAGGCCCCAACCAGCACTTAAAAAAAAAATAAAAAAATATATATATATATATGTATATATATATATATATATATATATATATATATATATATATATATATTAGAGCCAGAAGGTTGAAGCTCAGCTGTATTCAGTTGAGGTCAACACCAGGGAGGGGCAGACACCGTTAGTAGGCCGTAACCAAAGTTGAAGGCCAAATGCAGTTTAATATCTGATACTATAGGCCGAAAGCCAGAAGGTTGAAGCTCAGCTGTATTCAGTTGAGGGCAAACACCAGGAAGGGGCAGACACCGTTAGTAGGCCCTAAACACCAATTTTTTTTAAAAAAAACAGCACTTAATGAGAGCCAGAAGGTTGAAGCTCAGATTTATTCATTTGAGGACAACTTGAATTAGGGACTGCAGACTTACCAGGCTGTCCCCTGTGTGGACCATGCATCCAATACATTAACCCATTGCGCCACAAAGGACACGTAACCTTCCGTGGCCATGCCTACAGGTCCATGTGTCTGTTGTCAGGTGTACCTTTGGACTCACAGATTGACATAGTGCATGGACAATGCGGTCTTTTACATGCTGGTGGAGGGGTGGGATGGCTTTTCTCGCAAAAGAATTGTCAACTGGGTAGCCCATAGCGTGGTACAGCGTAGTCCATCATGGCTTTATTAATATTAAATAAAATAAAAAAATAGGCTCTATGCACTGTAAAATAGGTTCCAGGGGTAAACGGGCAGCATTGGTGTGGTCAGTGGAGGAGTAATGCAAGTAGGGACCGCAGACAGGCTATCAAAGGCCTAAAATAACAAACAATAGGCTCATGACAGTTTTAAATCGGTTACATGGATACACAGGCAGGCAGCATTGTGGTCAGTGGAGGAGTAATGCAAGTAGGGACCGCAGACAGGCTATCAAAGGCCTAAAATAACAAACAATAGGCTCATGGCAGTTTTATATCGGTTACATGGATGCACAGGCAGGCAGCATTGTGGTCAGTGGAGGAGTAATGCAAGTAGGGACCGCAGACAGGCTATCAAAGGCCTAAAATAACAAACAATAGGCTTATGGCAGTTTTATATCGGTTACATGGATGCACAGGCAGGCAGCATTGTGGTCAGTGGAGGAGTAATGCAAGTAGGGACCGCAGACAGGCTATCAAAGGCCTAAAATAACAAACAATAGGCTCATGGCAGTTTTACATCGGTTACATGGATACACAGGCAGGCAGCATTGTGGTCAGTGGAGGAGTATTGCAAGGAGTGTCTGACACAGATAGTACTCCAAAAAAATAAATAGATGTTAATGTCTCGCAAAACAACTATAAGTAAAAAAAGGGTGGCATGCTTAGGTACAGGGGTGGGCTCATCTGCAGAGTTTATGACAAAGTAATTTGGCAGTAAATGAGTATTTACTGGTGTCAATATAGGACACTGACCCAGACTACTTTAACTAGCATCATAGATGCAAACAAATTGGTATTGTTTGTCAGTGCCAGGCATTGAATGATGTCAGTGCATAGACTAAACATTGGTGGAGCTGTGCGAGATAATTTTGCACGTGGTAGAGCACAGTTTGAGCTGGGGGGGGGGAACTCTCTTGTGGCCGGCGGTACCGCCCCAGGGCCCCTCATGTTACAACGGTGTGTCTGACGTTGGGTGCGCACCACCACCGCCAGAGACACTACATTGTACTATGAGGGACCCAGTGGCAGTGCCATCGACCAAAAGCGGGCACACCCGCCTCTTCAGACAATCAGCACTGTAACGGGTGCTTGCGCCAAGTGGCGAGACAACGGCCCAGTGGGGGGATTTTTCCCATTGGGGGAGGTGTAAACATGTCGTATGCTGGACAAACAGCTGCTGCAAATTAACAGATTGGAACACTCAGTAAGACCAGTCCACAAGCAAGACCTTTTTATAGGAAAGCTAGGTGTCAGCCGGGAAAGGTGGGGCAAAATAATTTGAAATCCAGGAGTGGTTCATTTTAATGAAGGTGAGATCATCCACATTTTGGGTAGCCAGACGAGTCCTTTTTTCGGTTAATATTGAACCAGCAGCACTGAATACTCTTTCTGATAGCACACTAGCTGCTGGGCAAGCAAGCTCCTGCAACGTATATTCTGCCAATTCAGGCCAGGTGTCTAATTTTGATGCCCAGTAATCAAATGGGAATGACGGTTGAGGGAGAACATCGATAAGGGAAGAAAAATAGTTAGTAACCATACTGGACAAATGTTGTCTCCTGTCACTTTGAATAGATGCTGCAGTACCTGTCCTGTCTGCGGTCATTGCGAAATCACTCCACAACCTGGTCAGAAAACCCCTCTGTCCAACGCCACTTCTGATTTGTGCACCTCTAACACCTCTGCCATGTAGCCCCCTGCAGCTTGTGTGAGACTGAGAACCATCACCGGCTCTGTGTGCTGGGAATGCCTGAATCAAAAGGTCTACAAGAGTAGCTTGTTTGGTTGCTAATATTTGTTCAAGGTTCTCATGTGGCATAATATTTTGCAATTTGCCTTTATAGCGAGGGTCAAGGATGCAGGCCAACCAATAATCGTCATTGCTCATCATTTTAATAATGCGTGTGTCCCTTTTGAGGATACGTAAGGCATAATCCGCCATGTGGGCCAAAGTTCCAGTTGTCAAATCTGCGGTTGTGCTGGTTGGAGGGGCTGTTACAGGCAAATCTACGTCACTTGTCTCCCTTAAAAAAACAGAACCCGGCCTTGCAACGCCACTAATTTCTGTTGGCCCAGGAGAAGCTTCATCATTCAAAAAGTACTCATCCCCATCATCCTCCTCGTCCTCCTCCTCCTCTTCGCCCGCTACCGCATCCTCTACACGGCCCTGACCAGACAATGGCTGACTGTCATCAAGGCTTTCCTCTTCCTCGGCTGCAGACGCCTGCTCCTTTATGTGCGTCAAACTTTGCATCAGCAGACGCATTAGGGGGATGCTCATGCTTATTATGGCATTGTCTGCACTAACCAGCCGTGTGCATTCCTCAAAACACTGAAGGAATTGACACAGGTCTTGTAGCTTCGACCACTGCACACCTGACAACTCCATGTCTGCCATCCAACTGCCTGCCCATGTATGTGTATCCTCCCACAAAAACATAACAGCACGCCTCTGTTCGCACAGTCTCTGAAGCATGTGCAGTGTGGAGTTCCACCTTGCTGAAATGTCGATGATTAGGCGATGCTGGGGAAGGTTCAAAGACCGCTGATAGTTCTGCATACGGCTGGAGTGTACGGGCGAACGGCGGATATGCGAGCAAAGTCTGCGCACTTTGAGGAGCAGGTCGGGTAACCCCGGGTAACTTTTCAGGAAGCACTGCACCACCAGGTTTAAGGTGTGAGCCAGGCAAGGAATGTGTTTCAGTTGGGAAAGGGCTATGGCAGCCATGAAATTCCTTCCGTTATCACTCACAACCTTGCCTGCCTCAAGATGTACAGTGCCCAGCCATGACTGAGTTTCATTCTGCAAGAACTCGGACAGAACTTCCGCGGTGTGTCTGTTCATTGCCAATACAGCCTGCTGACGCTTGCCACTAGCTGTCCCATAATGGCACACCTGGTGTGCAACAGTGGCAGCTGCAGATGGAGTGGATGTGCGACTGCGGTGTGTGGACGAGCTCTCGCTTCTGCATGAGAAGGAGGAGGAAGAGGAGGAGGGGGGGCGAACGCCTGCAGCCAACTCTTTCCTTGACCGTGGACTAGGCAAAACTGTCCCAATATTGCTGTCCCCTGTGGACCCTGCATCCACCACATTCACCCAGTGTGCCGTGATGGACACGTAACATCCCTGGCCATGCCTACTGGTCCATGCATCTGTTGTCAGGTGCACCTTTGTAGTCACAGACTGCCTGAGTGCATGGACGATGCGGTCTTTAACATGCTGTTGGAGGGCTGGGATGGCTTTTCTAGAAAAGAAGTGCCGACTGGGTAGCTCGTAGTGTGGTACAGCGTAGTCCATCAGCGCTTTGAAAGCTTTGCTTTCAACTAACCGGTAGGGCATCATCTCTAATGAGATTAGTCTAGCAATGTGGGCGTTCAAACCCTGTGTACGCGGATGCGAGGATGAGTACTTCCTTTTCCTAACAAGAGTCTCATGTAGGGTGAGCTGGACTGGAGAGCTGGAGATCGTGGAACTAGCGGTGGTGCCGGTGGACATGGGTGAGTGAGAGAGGGTTGGAGATGGTATTCTTGCCGGTGCCCTACATGCAGTGTTTCCTACTGCAAACCTGGTGATTCCCTGACTGCTTTGGCCTGGCGATGAAAGCTGCACAGATACTGCCGGTGGTGCGGGAAATGGTGGGTTTACAGTGAGGGAAGGGATGTAGCGTTGCTGACTAGCTTCATTGGCCGAGGGTGCTGCAACCTTTAGAGACATTTGGTAGTTATTCCAGGCTTGCAAATGCATGGTGGATAAATGTCTATGCATGCAACTTGTATTTAGACTTTTAAGATTCTGACCTCTGCTTAAGGTAGTTGAACATTTTTGACAGATGACTTTGCGCTGATCATTTGGATGTTGTTTAAAAAAATGCCAGACTGCACTCTTTCTACTATCGGATAACTTTTCAGGCATTGCAGACTGAGCTTCTTTAACCGGATGGCCACGCTGTCCTCCAACAGGTTTTGGTTTTGCCACGCGTTTTTGGCCAGATACGGGCCCGGTAGATGGAACCTGTTGTGATGTTGATGCCTGCTGCGGCTCCTCCTCCTCCGCTTCTGAACTACTGCCGCATGCACCCTGTTCCCCCAATGGCTGCCAATCGGGGTCAACAACTGGGTCATCTATGACCTCCTCTTCTATGTCGTGTGCAACTTCGTCTGTGTCACCGTGTAAGCCGGTGGTATAGCGTTCGTGATGGGGCACCATAGTCTCCGCTGGGTTTGATTCTGCCTCAGTACACTGCGAGGGCAATGTTCTGGTCTGAGTCAAAGGAACAGCATAGTAATCTGGCTGTGGCTGTGCATCTGTGCACTCCATGTCCGATTCAACTTCTAATGGGCATGGCCTCTTAACTGTTTCACTGTCTAACCCAGGAACGGTATGTGCAAAGAGCTCCATGGAGTAACCTGTTGTGTCAACTGACGCATCCTTCACTGTTGTTCTGGGTGAAGGACACAAGGAAGCGACTTGTTCCTGACTGGGAGCATCCACTGATGATGCACTGCTCTGACATTTGGCACTTTCCGAGGAGGAGGCGAAAGAGCTAGAGGCAGAGTGAGCAATGAAAGCCAATACTTGTTCCTCATGCTCCGGCTTCAAAAGTGGTTTTCCTACTCCCAGAAAAGAGAGCGTTCGAGGCCTTGTGTAGGCAGACGACGTTTTTGGCTCAACAACTCGAGACTTAGGTGCTGTACTGCTTTTACCACGACCACCTGATGCTCCACCACCACTACCATCATTACCAGCTGACAATGGCCGCCCACGGCCATGACCTCTTCCACTAGACTTCCTCATTGTTTGCAAAACGTAACCAAAGTAACGCTATTTGTTACTGTAAAACAACTTATAAGGTGAACTCAAACTTCTGTAGGATTTATATTATTATTATTATTATTATTTATTGTTATAGCGCCATTTATTCCATGGCGCTTTACAAGTGAGGAGGGGTATACATAATAAAAACAAGTACAATAATCTTGAACAATACAAGTCATAACTAGTACAATAGGAGAGAGGACCCTGCCCGTGAAGGCTCACAATCTACAAGGGATGGGTGAGGATACAGTAGGTGAGGATAGAGCTGGTCATGCAGCGGTTTGGTCGATCGGTGGTTACTGCAGGTTGTAGGCTTGTCTTATATATACCTTTATAGGTGCCTGACACTGAAAGGAAAATCAGGCCCAATGTTACACACTAGGCATTCTGTGCCCCAATAATTTGAGACAGATGGCACACACAGGAGCAGCACTCAAGCAGACTTGCCAATATTTATCTCCCACTAATTATTTTTTTTTTAAAAGGGAGAATGTCCCCAAAAACAAAAAAAAAATGGCCAAGTATCACACACTGGTTTTCGGTGGCACACAATGAGAGACAGATGCCACACACAGGACTGGCACAGAGGCAGAGTTGCCAATATTTATCTCCCACTTATTTTTTTTTTTTAAAAGGGAGAATGTACCCCAAAAACAAAAAAATGGCCAAGTATTACACAGTGGTTTTCGGTGGCACACAATGAGAGAGAGATGCCACCCACAGCAAAGGCACGGAGGCAGACTTGCCAATATTTATCTCCCACTATTTATTTTTTTTTGAAAAGGGAGAATGTACCCAAAAACAAAAAAAATGGCCAAGTATCACACACTGGTTTTCGGTGGCACACAATGAGAGACAGATGCCACACACAGGACTGGCACGGAGGCAGACTTGCCAATATTTATCTCCCACTAATTTTTTTTTGAAAAGGGAGAATTTAGAAAAAAAACAAAATGGCCAAGTATCACACAGTGTTTTTCGGTGGCACACAATGAGAGAGAGATGCCACCCACAACAATGGCACGGAGGCAGACTTGCCAATATTTATCTCCCAGTATTTTTTTTTTTTTGAAAAGGGAGAATTTAGAAAAAAAAAAAAAATGGCAAAGTATCACACAGTGTTTTTCGGTGGCACACAATGAGAGAGAGATGCCACCCACAGCAATGGCACGGAGGCAGACTTGCCAATATTTATCTCCCAGTATTTTTTTTTTTTGAAAAGGGAGAATTTAGAAAAAAAAAAAAAAGGCCAAGTATCACACAGTGTTTTTCGGTGGCACACAATGAGAAACAGATGCCACACACAGGACTGGCACAGAGGCAGACTTGCCAATATTTATCTCCCACTAATTTTTTTTTTTTGAAAAGGGAGAATTTAGAAAAAAAAAAGGCCAAGTATCACACAGTGTTTTTCGGTGGCACACAATGAGAGAGAGATGCCACCCACAGCAATGGCACGGAGGCAGACTTGCCAATATTTATCTCCCACTAATTTTTTTTTTGAAAAGGGAGAATTTAGAAAAAAAAAAAAATGGCCAAGTATCACACAGTGTTTTTCGGTGGCACACAATGAGAGACGGATACCACACACAGCAATGGCACGGAGGCAGACTTGCCAATATTTATCTCCCACTAATTTTTTTTTTTTGAAAAGGGAGAATTCAGAAAAAAAAAAAATGGCCAAGTATCACACAGTGTTTTTTGGTTGCACACAATGAGAGAGAGATGCCACCCACAGGACTTGCATGGAGGCAGACTTGCCAATATTTATCTCCCTGCAGTAATCTCAGAAAAGTATGGCAGGCAGCTATAATAAGGACTGCTGCACACAAAAGTGTGGACAAACACACAAGATAGCTGTGCAGAAAGGAAGGAAAAACAGGATTTGTGCTTTGAAAAAAGCAGTTGGTTTGCACAGCGGCGTATACACAGGCACAGCAACGCAGCTATCAGGGTCAGGGAGCCTTCTAGGGCAGCCCAATGAGCGACAGCGCTGAGGAAAAAAAAATTTCGCTTCCACTGTCTCTGCAAACAAAAGGTGGTGTTGGACAGTGGAAATCGCTACAGCTCAAGCGGTTTGTAGCTTTATGTACCCTGCCTATCACTATCCCTGCTTCTGAAGAAGCGGCAGCAACCTCTCCCTACGCTCAGAGCAGCAGCAGTAAGATGGCGGTCGGCGGGAACGCCCCTTTATAGCCCTTGTGACGCCGCAGAAAGCAAGCCAATCACTGCAATGCCCTTCTCTAAGATGGTGGGGACTGAGAACTATGTCATCACGCTGCCCACACTCTGCGTCCGTCTTCATTGGCTGAGAAATGGCGCTTTTAGCGTCATCGAAACGTGACTTTGGCGCGAAAGTCGCATACCGCATGGCCGACCCCACACAGGGATCGGCTCGGTTTCATGAGACGCCGACTTTGCCAAAAGTCGGCGACTTATGAAAATGAACGATCCGTTTCGCTCAACCCTATCCAAAATGAATAAAAACTCAAAATGCACTGTTCCAAATTATTACGCACAGTAGTATTTCTAAACATTTGATATGTTTTAAAGAACTGAAAATGCTCATTTGTGGAATTTGCAGCATTAGGAGGTCACATTCACTGAACAAAAAAGCTATTTAACTCCAAAATATCCTAACAGGCCAAGTTACATGTTAACATAGGAGCCCTTCATTGATATCACCTTCACAATTCTTGCATCCATTGAACTTGTGAGTTTAAGGAGAGTTTCTGCTTGTATTTCTTTGCATGAAGTCAGAATAGCCTCCCAGAGCTGCTGTTTTGATGTGAACGGCCTCCCACCCTCATAGATCTTTTAGTTGATGATACTCCAAAGGTTCTCTATAGGGTTGAGGTCAGGGGAAGATGGTGGCCACACCATGAGTTTATCTCCTTTTATGCCCATAGCAGCCAATTACTCAGAGGTATTCATTGTCATGCATGAAGATGATTTTGTTCCTGAAGGCACGTTTCTGCTTTTTAGACCATGGAAGAAAGTTGTCAGTCAGAAACTCTATTTACTTTGCTGAGGTCATTTTCACACCTTCAGGAACCTTAAAGGGCCCTACCAGGTGGTTCCCCATGATTCCAGCCCAAAACATGACTCCTCCACCTCCTTGCTGATGTCGCAGCCTTGTTGGGACATGGTGGCCATCCACCAACCATCCACTACTCCATCCATCTGGACCGTCCAGAGTTGCTCGACACTCATCAGTAAACAAGACTGTTTGGAAATTAGTCTTCTTGTATGTCTGGGCCCACTGCAACCGTTTCTGCTTTTGAACACTGTTTAGGGGTGGCCAAATAGTATGTTTATCCACCACAGCAAGACTTTGAAGGATCCTACACCTTGAGGTACGAGGGACTCCAGACGCACCAGCAGCTTCAAATAACTGTTTGCTGCTTTGTAATGGTATTTTGGCAGCTGCTCTCTTAATCCAATGAATTTGTCTGCCAGAAAACTTCCTCATTATGCCTTTATTTGCATGAACTCTGTCTGTGCTCTGTTTCAGTCACAAATCTCATCAGAGTATGATGATCACTCTTAAGTTTTCGTGAAATATCTAATTTTTTCATACCTTGTCCAAGGCATTGCACTATTTAACGCTTTTCAGCAGCAGAGAGATCCTTTTTATTTCCCATATTGCTTGAAACCTGTGAACTGCATAATAATGTGGAACATCATTTTTGAGTAGTTTTCCTTTAATTAGAATCACCTGGAAAACTAATTATCACATGTGTTTAAGATTGATTTCAGTGATTCACTGAGCCCTGAGACACAATACCATCCACGAGTTTATTTGAAAAACAAAACAATTAAATCTTTAAGACACTTAAATCCAATTTGCATAATAATTTGGAACACAGTGTATAGATACAAAGAAGCATTGAGTTTCATCACATAAAAGAAAATTGATTGTATTATTTTTAATGATAATTATGTTTAGAGTTTTTTTTAACAGAACTAAAACAATAAACTAATAATATTTCCTGAAAAAAAAACAAGGAAAATACTCTTCTATAGTTAGAGGACAAGACATCTGTATTTCTTTCAGCTTTACTTTATTTGTCATGGGGATAATTTTTCCATTCTCATCATATAAGATAATTTGAGTTCTATACTTATAATAAATGTAGAGGGAAATTAGAAAGAGTACATTATGATATCAGACATCAAACATACAAATTTACATGCTGTGATGTCAGAGCATTTTTCATGTTGCTTGAAAATTAAAGAATCTATTTATTTTATAACAACTCAATGTTTGCTTCAAAATAATCTGTAATGTTTAGCTAAAAAGGTGTTCTTTTTAAATTATTTAAGATTTACCACTAAGAATGCATGTTCCCCTTGGCAACTATGTAAATAGAGCAATATTAAAGAACTACACTCGTGGGGGTATTACTCTTACAGTGCACAGATCTAATAAGGAACCTTAAATAACATAACTATTATAGCAATGTCTGATGTTATCATTGACATTTATCATATATGAGTAAGATGCCCTTAGGCAGACCAGGGATTAGATGTCGAATATGTATTGAAAAAAAAGTCTAAATACATAATAATTTAAAGAAATAATTGCAATGTATATCATTCTCATTAAAATTGTTTACGTATTGAAGCGCTATTTTTATAATTAGAATTGTAATTAATTTGAATCTAGTTGTATAAAAGTAATTTGATTTTGCTGGTCTAGGTACACCTTTATGTTATTGGCATAATGCATTGTTTGTGTTTTTAAAAAAATACAAACTGTTATTTTTTGAGTTATCAAAAAGAAAGAAAAAAACAAAGCTTCAAAATTCTTCTGACAATCAGAGAGTAAAACTTTAATATTCTGTTGCCCTGCAGAGAATGATTGAAAAAGATTCTGTTGCCCCCATCAGAGAATGATTGGGAGCCCAATGCTGTAAACCATCAGCTTACAGCAGTTTCCACAGTCAGGCTTTGCGCTTTCCATTCTGTTTCTGGGGCTCACTGAATTTCACCCTTTAACCTATAAATAAAAATCTAGTCTTCACACCAGGTTACACCTGATGATGACTAGTCCTTGACTCATGCAGCAAATTAAGGGAAAATAAAACGAGCCAAGATTGCAGCCAGTTAATCACATACACAATTAACTAGCCAGAGCAGAAGCCTTGAGGACAGGCAGACTAAACAACTATAGATAACTTTAATAGTACAAGGTCAAAGCATAATGAGCCTCCAAGTGCTAGTCAAGAATTATGGTAAGAAAAATAGCTGCGCTAGTCCAGAAGTATGGTCAGAAAAACAGCTTGGTCTGAATACTAGAATACCAGACCAAATTAGAACTGAGGGTGCTATATAGAATAGTTAGCAACTGGTTATGCAAACAGTGCAGTTAAACAGGACACCCGGACTACTGATTAGCTACTAAACCTGCCTTGTTATAGGTCTACTAACTGGCTCCCTTTATTTGATGGTCAGTCAGATGCTCAGATTGGCCATAAGTGTTGCTTATCAAAGCGCACTGCGCATGCTCTTCCCAGCATCTAGGTTATTAAAGGAAATGGACCGGCATCACCAAATTACTAGAGACTTGTGCCATATACCCTACAAAGACAATCATGTGAAGCAAAAAGGAAAGGGAATACTGAATAGACAGTAAAACCCTAAAATACCAATAGAATCAGAGATAACGAAAAATAGAAATGAACAACTAAGATTTAAAGCATTTTAAAGCAAGAGATGCATTGGTCTCCACAGGGAAATACAGTACATATAGAGATCCAACCTTAATAAAAATAAACAAGCCCAATCAAGGCAATAATAAATTACAAGGGTGGGTGGAAAAAAGCCAAGTATATAATATGTAGAGACAAATAAAGCATATGATGGCTATAATGCACCAAGAGGAAACACTGATATGAAAGTGAAATATTCTGAGTAAATATAGAAATATTAGAAACATTTTAAGTGTCAAATATTAACATAGTAATTTAAATACCAGTTCTTAAAAGAGGCATGACCAATGGTGCAACCCATAAAAATATGGCATAGATGGATAATGTTTGAGCCCCAAGCGTTAAGCCTATGAAAGTGGCTTCATCAAGGGTGTAAAGGTTGGTCTCTATGGTCGACATTTATAGAAACTTAAGTTAATAAATTGGTTTCAAGTAGAAAAATATTATTACTCAGCATATGTGTAGATTGTTGCACCCTTCATGATAAAATGCAGAGGGAATAGATGATGTATCTGAGACCCATTAAATTAGTGAGAACAGTGTGCAAGTTAAAATAGACCGTACTATTGTTGATGAACTTGGCATGCATGTCAGAGTGGAACGAATTGCTGGAAATCCTGGAAATGATACGATGTAGCATGAAATGAAAATGTGGCCTGCGTGTTATGCTGGACTGCATCAGTTTTGGAGAGGTTGAGTTTCAGATAGAGAGCGGCGTTCTGTAGTAGAGCGGGGTAAGTCAGGGGATGATGTGTATAGTTGTGTGCCATCAGCGTAAAGATGTGTTATGACCCCAATGGCGAGGGTCTCAGAGGAACGTGGAAGTCTGCAGAATACAAAAATCCAGCTCATAGGGCAGTGGTAGCTGGGTTGACCATATATCTACTCCTAACGCCAACACTAGAAGTAGCCGGGGATCATTCCTACGTTGATTCTAGATGACACGCTCCAGCCGGAGAATCTAGCTACCCCTAGTAGAGGAAAACAAAAGACCTTTCTTGCCTCCAGAGAAGGGGACCCCAAAGCTGGATAGAAGCCCCCCACAAATAATAACGGTGAGGTAAGAGGAAATGACAAACACAGAAATGAACCAGGTTTAGCACAGAGAGGCCCGCTAACTGATAGCAGAATAAAGAAAGGTAACTTATATGGTCAACAAAAACCCTATCAAAATCCACACTGGAAATTCAAGAACCCCCGAACCGTCTAACGGTCCGGGGGGAGAACACCAGCCCCCTAGAGCTTCCAGCAAAGGTCAGGATATATATTTGGAACAAGCTGGACAAAAATACAAAACCAAAACAAAATAGCAAAAAGCAAAAAGCGGACTTAGCTGATATAACTGGAACCAGGATCAGTAGACAAGAGCACAGCAGACTAGCTCTGATAACTACGTTGCCAGGCATTGAACTGAAGGTCCAGGGAGCTTAAATAGCAACACCCTTAACTAACGACCCAGGTGCGGATAAAAGGAATGACAGAAAAACCAGAGTCAAAAAACTAGTAACCACTAGAGGGAGCAAAAAGTAAATTCACAACAGTACCCCCCCCTTAGTGAGGGGTCACCGAACCCTCACCACGACCACCAGGGCGATCAGGATGAGCGGCATGAAAGGCACGAACTAAATCGGCCGCATGAACATCAGAGGCGACCACCCAGGAATTATCCTCCTGACCATAGCCCTTCCACTTGACCAGGTACTGAAGCCTCCGCCTGGAGAGGCGAGAATCCAAGATCTTCTCCACCACGTACTCCAACTCGCCCTCAACCAACACCGGAGCAGGAGGCTCAGCAGAAGGAACTATAGGCACAATGTACCGCCGCAACAAGGACCTATGAAATACATTGTGAATAGCAAACGACACAGGAAGATCCAGACGAAAAGATACAGGATTAAGGATTTCCAATATCTTGTAAGGCCCAATAAAACGAGGTTTAAATTTGGGAGAGGAGACCTTCATAGGAACAAAGCGGGAAGAAAGCCATACCAAATCCCCAACGCGTAGTCGGGGACCCACACCGCGGCGGCGGTTGGCAAAGCGCTGAGCCCTCTCCTGTGACAACTTCAAGTTGTCCACCACATGATTCCAGATCCGCTGCAACCTATCCACCACAGAATCCACCCCAGGACAGTCAGAAGGCTCCACATGACCCGAAGAAAAGCGAGGATGGAAACCAGAGTTGCAGAAAAAAGGCGAAACCAAGGTGGCGGAACTAGCCCGATTATTAAGGGCAAACTCAGCCAACGGCAAGAATGTCACCCAATCGTCCTGATCAGCAGAGACAAAACACCTCAAATAAGCCTCCAAAGTCTGATTGGTTCGCTCCGTCTGTCCATTAGTCTGAGGATGGAAAGCAGACGAAAACGACAAATCAATGCCCATCCTACTACAAAAGGATCGCCAGAATCTGGAAACGAACTGGGATCCTCTGTCTGACACAATATTCTCAGGGATGCCGTGCAAACGAACCACGTTCTGGAAAAACACAGGAACCAGATCGGAAGAGGAAGGCAGCTTAGGCAAAGGAACCAAATGGACCATCTTTGAGAAGCGATCACATATCACCCAGATAACGGACATGCCCTGGGATAGCGGAAGATCAGAAATGAAATCCATGGAGATATGTGTCCAAGGTCTCTTCGGGACAGGCAAGGGCAAGAGCAAACCGCTGGCACGAGAACAGCAAGGCTTAGCTCGAGCACAAGTCCCACAGGACTGCACAAATGACCGCACATCCCTTGACAAGGAAGGCCACCAAAAGGACCTGGCCACCAGATCTCTGGTGCCAAAAATTCCCGGGTGACCTGCCAACACCGAGGAATGAACCTCGGAAATGACTCTGCTGGTCCACTTATCCGGGACAAACAGTCTGTCAGGTGGACAAGACTCAGGCCTATCAGCCTGAAATCTCTGCAACACACGTCGCAGATCCGGAGAAATAGCTGACAAGATAACTCCATCTTTAAGAATACCAACAGGATCAGCAACTCCAGGAGCATCAGGCACAAAGCTCCTAGAAAGAGCATCGGCCTTCACATTCTTTGAACCTGGTAAATACGAGACAACAAAATCAAAGCGGGAGAAAAACAATGACCAGCGGGCCTGTCTCGGATTAAGGCGTTTAGCAGACTCGAGATACATCAGATTTTTGTGATCAGTCAAGACCACCACACGATGCTTAGCACCCTCGAGCCAATGACGCCACTCCTCAAATGCCCATTTCATGGCCAACAACTCCCGATTGCCCACATCATAATTTCGCTCGGCAGGCGAAAACTTCCTAGAGAAAAAGGCACAAGGTTTCATAACAGAGCAACCAGGGCCTCTCTGCGACAAAACGGCCCCTGCTCCAATCTCTGAAGCATCCACCTCAACCTGAAAGGGAAGTGAGACATCGGGCTGGCACAAAACAGGCGCCGAAGTAAACCGGCGTTTCAACTCCTGGAAAGCCTCCACGGCAGCAGGAGCCCAGTTAGCTACATCGGAGCCCTTCTTGGTCATATCCGTCAAAGGTTTCACAATGCTAGAAAAATTAGCGATAAAACGACGGTAGAAGTTAGCGAAACCCAAGAACTTCTGTAGACTCTTAACTGACGAGGGCTGAGTCCAATCAAGAATAGCTCGGACCTTGACTGGGTCCATCTCCTCAGCAGAAGGGGAAAAAATGAACCCCAAAAAGGGAACCTTCTGTACACCAAAGAGACACTTTGAGCCCTTGACAAACAAAGAATTTTCACGCAAAATTTTAAAGACCAACCTGACCTGCTCCACATGCGAATCCCAATTATCAGAAAAAACCAAAATATCATCCAGATAAACAATCAAAAATTTATCCAGATACTTCCGGAAAATGTCATGCATAAAGGACTGAAAAACTGAAGGCGCATTGGAGAGCCCAAAAGGCATCACCAAGTACTCAAAATGACCTTCGGGCATATTGAATGCGGTTTTCCATTCATCACCTTGCTTAATGCGCACAAGGTTGTACGCACCACGAAGATCTATCTTGGTGAACCACTTGGCACCTTTAATCCGGGCAAACAAGTCAGACAACAGCGGTAAAGGATACTGAAATTTGACAGTGATCTTATTTAAAAGCCGATAATCAATACAAGGTCTCAAAGATCCGTCCTTTTTTGCCACAAAAAAGAATCCCGCACCAAGAGGGGAAGAAGACGGACGAATATGTCCTTTCTCTAGAGACTCCTTGATATATGAACGCATAGCGGTATGTTCAGGTACCGACAGATTAAACAGTCTTCCCTTAGGAAATTTACTGCCTGGGATCAAATCTATAGCACAGTCACAGTCCCTATGAGGAGGCAGTGCACTGGACTCAGACTCACTGAAGACATCCTGATAATCAGACAAATACTCCGGAACTTCCGAAGGCGTAGAAGAAGCAATAGACACAGGCAGGGAATCCCCATGAATACCACGACAGCCCCAACTTGAGACTGACATAGCCTTCCAGTCCAGGACTGGATTATGGGTCTGTAACTATGGCAGCCCTAAAACAACCAAATCATGCATTTTATGTAAAACCAGTAAACGTATCACCTCGCGGTGTTCAGGAGTCATGCACATGGTAACCTGTGTCCAATACTGCGGTTTATTTGCTGCCAATGGCGTAGCATCAATACCCCTAAGAGGAATAGGATTTTCTAATGGTTCAAGAGTAAAACCACAGTGCTTAGCAAATGACAGATCCATAAGACTCAGGGCAGCACCTGAATCTACAAACGCCATGACAGGAAAAGACGACAGTGAGCAAATCAAAGTTACAGACAGAATAAATTTAGGTTGCAAATTACCAACGGTGACAGGACTAACAACCTTAGCTATACGTTTAGAGCATGCTGAGATAATATGTGTAGAATCACCACAGTAGTAGCACAAGCCATTCCGGCGTCTATGAATTTTCCGCTCATTTCTAGTCAGGATTCTATCACATTGCATTAAATCAGGTGTCTGTTCAGACAACACCATGAGGGAATTTGCGGTTTTGCGCTCCCGCAACCGCCGGTCAATTTGAATAGCCAGTGCCATAGTATCATTCAGACCTGTGGGAATGGGAAAACCCACCATAACATTCTTAATGGCTTCAGAAAGGCCATTTCTAAAATTAGCGGCCAGTGCACACTCGTTCCAATGTGTCAGCACGGACCATTTCCGAAATTTTTGGCAGTACACTTCAGCCTTGTCCTGCCCCTGAGACATAGCCAGCAAGGCCTTTTCTGCCTGAATCTCAAGATTGGGTTCCTCATAAAGTAAACCGAGCGCCAGAAAAAACGCATTAATATCAGCCAATGCCGGATCTCCTGGCGCCAGCGAAAAAGCCCAATCCTGAGGGTCGCCCCGTAAGAACGAAATAACAATTTTTACTTGCTGAGCAGAGTCTCCAGATGAACAGGGTCTCAGGGACAAAAACAATTTACAATTATTCACAAAATTCCTAAACTTAAACCTGTCTCCGGAAAACAGTTCAGGAATCGGTATTTTAGGTTCTGACCTAGGATTACTGATAACATAGTCTTGTATGCCCTGCACACGAGTAGCCAGCTGGTCCACACTTGTAATCAAGGTCTGGACATTCATGTCTGCAGCAAGCATAGCCACTCTGAGGTAAAGGGGAAGAAGAAAAAAAAAAAAAAAAAACTCAGAATCTTCTTTCTTATAATCCCTCTTCTGCAATGCATTAAACATTTAATACTGGCCTGGCAAACTGTTATGACCCCAATGGCGAGGGTCTCAGAGGAACGTGGAAGTCTGCAGAATACAAAAATCCAGCTCATAGGGCAGTGGTAGCTGGGTTGACCATATATCTACTCCTAACGCCAACACTAGAAGTAGCCGGGGATCATTCCTACGTTGATTCTAGATGACACGCTCCAGCCGGAGAATCTAGCTACCCCTAGTAGAGGAAAACAAAAGACCTTTCTTGCCTCCAGAGAAGGGGACCCCAAAGCTGGATAGAAGCCCCCCACAAATAATAACGGTGAGGTAAGAGGAAATGACAAACACAGAAATGAACCAGGTTTAGCACAGAGAGGCCCGCTAACTGATAGCAGAATAAAGAAAGGTAACTTATATGGTCAACAAAAACCCTATCAAAATCCACACTGGAAATTCAAGAACCCCCGAACCGTCTAACGGTCCGGGGGGAGAACACCAGCCCCCTAGAGCTTCCAGCAAAGGTCAGGATATATATTTGGAACAAGCTGGACAAAAATACAAAACCAAAACAAAATAGCAAAAAGCAAAAAGCGGACTTAGCTGATATAACTGGAACCAGGATCAGTAGACAAGAGCACAGCAGACTAGCTCTGATAACTACGTTGCCAGGCATTGAACTGAAGGTCCAGGGAGCTTAAATAGCAACACCCTTAACTAACGACCCAGGTGCGGATAAAAGGAATGACAGAAAAACCAGAGTCAAAAAACTAGTAACCACTAGAGGGAGCAAAAAGTAAATTCACAACAAGATGGTACTGAAAGACAAATCTGCTGATGGTCTGTCTAATTGGGGCCGTGTAGAGAGAGAGAAGAGAACGGGGCCAATGTTGTGAATTCCGTTCTTGGGCTCCATCCTGTGGTTATTAATGGTATTTTTGGGAGTTCTGCTCTTGGGCTCCCTCTGGTAGTTTCGAGTGGAACTTAGCAGCTGCATTCACTAATCGGTTCCCTGGTCTTGTTATTTAACTGGGCTCTAGTCTGTAGTCAATGCCAGCTGTCAATGTCTTTCCTGTGGATTCAGTCCTCTCCTGGAAGTACTCTGTTGGCCAGTCCATTTCAGCTTAAGATAAGTTCTGCTAGTTCTTGGGTGTATCCCTGCTTTTGACCTTCTGTTCAGGTTTATGTTATGTCTCTTTTGTCCAGCTTGTCATTATGAATTATTCAGGCTAGTTGGAAGCTCTGGGGTAGCAGATTTGCCCCTCCACACCGTGAGTCGGTGTGGAGGTTATTTTTTGTAAACTCTGCGTGGACATTTAGTTTTTATACTGACCGCACAGTAGCCTTTTCTATCTCTGTCTATTTAGATAGTAATGGCCTCCTTTGCTAAAATCTAGTTTCATTTCTGAGTTTGTCATTTCCCTCTCCACTCACCGTCAATATTTGTGGGGGGCTATCTTTCCTTTGGGGGTTTCTCTGAGGCGAGATAGTTTTCCGTTTCCATCTTCAGGGGTAGTTAGTTCTTAGGCTGTGAAGAGGCGTCTAGGCAGAGATAGGAACGCTCCACAGCTATTTCTAGTGTTGGTGTTAGGTGTAGGGATTGCGGTCAGTAAAGCTACCACCTCCTCAGAGCTTGTACATTATTTGTTTTACCCACTAGGTCGTTTCTGTGCTGCTCCGTAATCACCAGGTCATCATAGAGATTACTGTCTGTGGAGCTGCCACCTCCTCTGAGCTTGTCCATGATTGGTTTTACCCACCAGGTCATCTCAGTACTGCTCCGTAACCACCAGGTCATAACAGGTCAAGGACTGAGCCCTCAGGTACCCCGACATTGAGAGGAAGAAGAGATGAAATGGAGCCAGCGAACAAAACACTGAAGGAGCGATCAGAAAGGTAGGAAAATAACCAGGAAAAAGCAGAGTCCTTAATTCCTAGTGACTGGAGCCTAGAGAGTAGGAGTCGGTGGTCAACAGTGTTGTTGTGAAGGGTCTAGAAGGAAGAGAGCGTTTAAAGGAGGATGGGAAAATGCCAGAGGAGAGGGAGAGAATAAAGATTGTAGTTAGGTGAGTTGTGACGACTGGAGAGAGACTGGAGGAGATAAGAGGGAATGGGGTCAGTAGTGCATGTAGTCAGACGAGAAGAAGAGAGGAGCCTGGAGACTTCTTCTTCTGCGATGGGATCAAATGTGGAGAGTGAGCCATGCAGGGAGGAATGTGAGTCACTGAAATTTATGGTTGGAAGTGGATTTCCTGACGGATGTTATCTAGTTTCTCTATAAAGTGGGAGGTCAGGTCATCAGTGCAAATGTCTGTGATAGGGGCTTGTGCTTTTGGCCTGAGGAGAGAGCGAAAGGTGTCAAAAAGTTTCTTGGGGTTGTTGGATAGTGAGGAGATCAGGGTGATGTAGTAGGTCTGTTTGGCATGATGAAGGTTTTTAACATAAATTTGAAGTGGATGAAGTTCAAATTTGAAGTGGATGAGTTTTCCTCCATAAGCGTTCAGCACTCCTAGAGCATCACTGGAGAAATTGAGTTTGCGATCTGAGCTAAGGCTGTTTCACTCTGTTTGGAGGTTCTGAGGGTGAGGGGCTCTACTTGGTCCAGGGTGCTTCTGAGAGTGTCATTGTAGTGGTGTACAGCCAGATCAGGACAGGAAAAAGAGGAGATTGGGGACAGTGATGAGTGTAGGGAGTCTGTTGTGAATTTGGATTCTGGGCTCCCCCGGTGGCTACTGGTGGAATTGAACTGGTGTCTTCATCTTCTCTGTTCACCTGTTTCCATCAAGATGTGGGAGTCGCTATATAACCTTGCTGCTCTGTTAGTTGCTTGCCGGTCAACAATGTTATCAGAAGCCTCTCTGTGCTTGTTCCTGCTCCTAGACAACTACTAGATAAGTTGGACTTTTGTCCATGTTTGTTTTTGCATTTTGTTCCAGTTCACAGCTGTAGTTTCGTTACTGTGTCTGGAAAGCTCTTGTGAACGGGAATTGCCACTCTGGTGTTATGAGTTAATGCCAGAGTTTTAAAGTAATTTCTGGATGGTGTTTTTTGATAGGGTTTTCAGCTGACCATGAAAGTGTCCTTTCTGTCTTCTGCTATGTAGTAAGTGGACCTCAAATTTGCTAAACCTATTTTCATACTACGTTTGTTATTTCATCTCAACTCACCGCCAATACATGTGGGGGGCCTCTGTCTCCTTTCGGGGTATTTCTCTAGAGGTGAGCTAGGACTAATATTTTCCTCTGCTAGCTTTATTTAGTCCTCCGGCTGGGCTGGGCATCTAGAACCAACGTAGGCATGCTACCCGGCCACTGCTAGTTGTGCATTAGGTTTAGTTCATGGTCAGCTCAGTTCCCATCTTCCAAGAGCTAGTTCTTATATATGCTTATGCTATGATCTCTTGCCATTGAGATCATGACAGTTTGACCGGCACGCAAAGTGTTAATTGTTTGGGCTGAAGCAGGAGAAAAAGAAGTGTTGAAGGGAAATTTTTTTTTTTCCCCTCAGAGTTTTGCTGCCTAGCCCTTAATTGCTGTCTAGCTGCTTCTTACCTCCTCTTAACCCTTGAATGGCTCTGTGTCCACCCGTTTGTAATGGATCTTCAGAGTGTAACTGCAGGTTTGAATAATCTCGCCACGAAGGTACAAAATTTGCAAGATTTTGTTTGTCAGGCACCTGTATCTGAGCCGAGAATTCCTTTGCCGGAATTTTTCTCGGGGAATAGATCCGGGTTTCAGAATTTTCGAAATAATTGCAAATTATTTTTGTCTCTGAAATTTCGCTCTGCCGGAGACCCTGCACAGCAGGTCAGGATTGTGATTTCCTTGCTCCGGGGCGACCCTCAAGACTGGGCTTTTTCATTGACACCAGGGGATCCTGCGTTGCTCAATGTGGATGCGTTTTTTCTGGCCTTGGGGTTGCTTTATGACGAACCTCATTTGGAGCTTCAGGCAGAAAAAACTTTGATGTCCCTATCTCAGGGGCAAGATGAAGCGGAAATTTACTGCCAAAGATTCCGTAAATGGTCTGTGCTTACTCAGTGGAATGAGTGCGCCCTGGCGGCGACTTTCAGAGAGGGTCTCTCTGATGCCATTAAGGATGTTATGGTGGGGTTCCCTGTGCCTGCGGGTCTGAATGAGTCCATGACAATGGCTATTCAGATCGATAGGCGTTTGCGGGAGCGCAAACCAGTGCACCATCTGGCGGTGTCCACTGAGAAGTCGCCAGAGAGTATGCAGTGTGATAGAATTCTGTCCCGAAGCGAGCGGCAGAATTTTAGACGGAAAAATGGGTTGTGTTTCTATTGTGGTGATTCTACTCATGTTATATCAGCATGCTCTAAGCGCACTAAAAAGCTTGGTAAATCTGTTTCCATTTGCACCTTACCGTCTAAATTTATTCTATCTGTGACCCTGATTTGCTCTTTGTCATCTATTACCACGGACGCCTATGTCGACTCTGGCGCCGCTTTGAGTCTTATGGATTGGTCCTTTGCCAAACGCTGTGGGTATGATTTAGAGCCTTTGGAGACTCCTATTCCTCTGAAGGGGATTGACTCCACCCAATTGGCTAATAATAAACCACAATACTGGACACAAGTAACTATGCGTATTAATCCGGATCACCAGGAGATTATTCGCTTTCTGGTGCTGTATAATCTACATGATGATTTGGTGCTAGGATTGCCTTGGCTGCAATCTCACAACCCAGTCCTCGACTGGAGAGCTATGTCTGTGTTGAGCTGGGGATGTAAGGGGGCTCATGGGGATGTACCTGTGGTTTCCATTTCATCATCCATTCCCTCTGAAATTCCTGAGTTCCTGTCTGACTATCGTGACGTCTTTGAAGAATCCAAGCTTGGTTCGTTACCTCCGCACCGAGAGTGCGATTGTGCCATAGATTTAATCCCGGGTAGTAAATACCCAAAGGGTCGTTTATTTAATCTGTCTGTGCCTGAACATGCTGCTATGCGAGAATATATAAAGGAGTCCTTGGAAAAGGGACATATTCGTCCATCGTCATCTCCCTTAGGAGCCGGTTTTTTCTTTGTGTCAAAAAAAGACGGCTCTTTGAGACCATGTATTGATTATCGGCTTTTGAATAAAATCACTGTTAAATATCAATACCCATTGCCGTTGCTGACTGATTTGTTTGCTCGCATAAAGGGGGCCAAGTGGTTCTCTAAGATTGACCTTCGTGGGGCGTATAATTTGGTGCGAATCAGGCAGGGGGATGAGTGGAAAACCGCATTTAATACGCCCGAGGGCCACTTTGAGTATTTAGTGATGCCTTTTGGTCTTTCTAATGCTCCGTCAGTTTTCCAGTCCTTTATGCATGATATTTTTCGCGATTATTTGGATAAATTTATGATTGTGTATCTGGATGATATTCTGATTTTTTCGGATGACTGGGACTCTCATGTCCAGCAAGTCAGGAGGGTTTTTCAGGTTTTGCGGTCTAATTCTTTGTGTGTGAAGGGTTCTAAGTGTGTTTTTGGGGTACAGAGGATTTCCTTTTTGGGATATATTTTTTCCCCCTCTTCCATTGAAATGGATCCTGTCAAGGTTCAAGCTATTTGTGATTGGACGCAGCCCTCTTCTCTTAAGAGTCTTCAGAAATTTTTGGGCTTTGCTAACTTTTATCGTCGATTTATTGCTGGTTTTTCGGATATTGCTAAGCCATTGACCGATTTGACTAAGAAGGGTGCTGATGTTGCTGATTGGTCCCCTGATGCTGTGGAGGCCTTTCGGGAGCTTAAGCGCCGTTTTTCCTCTGCCCTTGTGTTGCGTCAGCCTGATGTTGCTCTACCTTTTCAGGTTGAGGTCGACGCTTCTGAGATCGGAGCTGGGGCAGTGTTGTCGCAGAAAAGTTCTGACTGCTCCGTGATGAGGCCTTGTGCCTTCTTTTCCCGTAAATTTTTGCCCGCTGAGCGGAATTATGATGTTGGGAATCGGGAGCTTTTGGCCATGAAGTGGGCTTTTGAGGAGTGGCGCCATTGGCTTGAGGGGGCCAGACATCAGGTGGTGGTATTGACTGACCACAAAAATTTGATTTATCTTGAGACCGCCAGGCGCCTGAATCCTAGACAGGCGCGCTGGTCATTATTTTTCTCTCGGTTTAATTTTGTGGTGTCATACCTACCGGGTTCTAAAAATGTTAAGGCGGATGCCCTTTCTAGGAGTTTTGAGCCTGACTCGCCTGGTAACTCTGAGCCCACAGGTATCCTTAAGGATGGAGTGGTATTGTCAGCCGTTTCTCCAGACCTGCGGCGGGCCTTGCAGGAGTTTCAGGCGGAGAGACCTGATCGTTGCCCACCTGATAAACTGTTTGTTCCTGATGATTGGACCAGTAGAGTCATCTCTGAGGTTCATTCTTCTGCGTTGGCAGGTCATCCTGGCATTTTTGGTACCAGGGATTTGGTGGCAAGGTCCTTCTGGTGGCCTTCCCTGTCACGAGATGTGCGAGGCTTTGTGCAGTCTTGTGACGTTTGTGCTCGGGCCAAGCCTTGTTGTTCTCGGGCTAGTGGATTATTGTTGCCCTTGCCTATTCCTAAGAGGCCTTGGACGCACATCTCGATGGATTTTATTTCAGATCTGCCTGTTTCTCAGAAGATGTCTGTCATCTGGGTGGTGTGTGACCGTTTTTCTAAGATGGTCCATTTGGTTCCTCTGCCCAAGTTACCTTCTTCTTCCGAGTTGGTTCCTCTGTTTTTTCAAAATGTTGTTCGTTTGCATGGTATTCCTGAGAATATCGTTTCTGACAGAGGGACCCAATTCGTGTCTAGATTTTGGCGGGCATTCTGTGCTAGGATGGGCATAGATTTGTCTTTTTCGTCCGCTTTCCATCCTCAGACGAATGGCCAGACCGAGCGGATTAATCAGACCCTGGAGACATATCTGAGGTGTTTTGTGTCTGCTGACCAGGATGATTGGGTTGCTTTTTTGCCATTGGCGGAGTTCGCTCTCAATAATCGGGCCAGCTCTGCCACTTTGGTATCCCCGTTTTTCTGTAATTCGGGGTTTCATCCTCGATTTTCCTCTGGTCAGGTGGAATCTTCGGATTGTCCTGGAGTGGATGCTGTGGTGGAGAGATTGCATCAGATCTGGGGGCAGGTGGTGGACAATTTGAGGTTGTCCCAGGAGAAGACTCAGCTTTTTGCCAACCGCCACCGTCGTGTTGGTCCTCGGCTTTCTGTTGGGGATTTGGTGTGGTTGTCTTCTCGTTTTGTCCCTATGAGGGTCTCTTCTCCTAAGTTTAAGCCTCGGTTTATCGGCCCGTATAAGATATTGGAGATTCTTAACCCTGTTTCCTTCCGTTTGGACCTCCCTGCATCCTTTTCTATTCATAACGTTTTTCATCGGTCATTATTGCGCAGGTATGAGGTACCGGTTGTGCCTTCCGTTGAGCCTCCTGCTCCGGTGTTGGTTGAGGGTGAGTTGGAGTACGTTGTGGAGAAAATTTTGGACTCTCGTGTTTCCAGACGGAGACTCCAGTATCTGGTCAAGTGGAAGGGATACGGCCAGGAGGATAATTCTTGGGTGAATGCATCTGATGTTCATGCCTCCGATCTGGTTCGTGCCTTTCATAGGGCCCATCCTGATCGCCCTGGTGGTTCTGGTGAGGGTTCGGTGCCCCCTCCTTGAGGGGGGGGTACTGTTGTGAATTTGGATTCTGGGCTCCCCCGGTGGCTACTGGTGGAATTGAACTGGTGTCTTCATCTTCTCTGTTCACCTGTTTCCATCAAGATGTGGGAGTCGCTATATAACCTTGCTGCTCTGTTAGTTGCTTGCCGGTCAACAATGTTATCAGAAGCCTCTCTGTGCTTGTTCCTGCTCCTAGACAACTACTAGATAAGTTGGACTTTTGTCCATGTTTGTTTTTGCATTTTGTTCCAGTTCACAGCTGTAGTTTCGTTACTGTGTCTGGAAAGCTCTTGTGAACGGGAATTGCCACTCTGGTGTTATGAGTTAATGCCAGAGTTTTAAAGTAATTTCTGGATGGTGTTTTTTGATAGGGTTTTCAGCTGACCATGAAAGTGTCCTTTCTGTCTTCTGCTATGTAGTAAGTGGACCTCAAATTTGCTAAACCTATTTTCATACTACGTTTGTTATTTCATCTCAACTCACCGCCAATACATGTGGGGGGCCTCTGTCTCCTTTCGGGGTATTTCTCTAGAGGTGAGCTAGGACTAATATTTTCCTCTGCTAGCTTTATTTAGTCCTCCGGCTGGGCTGGGCATCTAGAACCAACGTAGGCATGCTACCCGGCCACTGCTAGTTGTGCGTTAGGTTTAGTTCATGGTCAGCTCAGTTCCCATCTTCCAAGAGCTAGTTCTTATATATGCTTATGCTATGATCTCTTGCCATTGAGATCATGACAGGAGTCTGAAAGTGTATGAGGGTTAATGGCTTGTAGATTTCTGACTGAATGGTAGGTAGGAGAGTGATGGGGTGGGCAAGGATTTGTGAGTGTGAAGGAGAGAATGTTGTGGTCAGAGAAGGGAAGCGGTGAGTTATTTAGGTAGGAGATTGAATAGAGCTGGACAAAGACCAGGTCAACGGTGTTACCGTCCTTGTGTGTCTTAGAGGTTGAGAGCTGTGAGAGGCCGAGAGGAGAAGTGGTTAGTGATAGAAGCTGGGATGCAGATGTTGAAGTGGGGCTGTAAATGGGGATGTTGAAGTCTCCCTGGATAAAAATTGGGTGTTCTGAGGAAATAAAGTGCGACAACCAGGCTGAGAAATGGTCCAGGAAGTGGTTGAGTGAGCCTGGAAGCCGATATATGACCGCTACTATGAGGGAGAGGGGACGAAAGAGCATGATGGTCCGGACCTCAAAAGAAGGGAAGGAGAGTGATTAAACTGGGACATAAGGTACTTGGTTAACATAATTTTGATAAATAAAGTAAAAGCCATCCCACCACTTCCTGGTGAATTGAGAATAGTGCTAACCTCTAGTATTAAAACCTTATCATATTGCAAATGACGTAAATGCGAAAAAGGGCCAAAGGCATTTTTAATTAGAGCTGGATCCTGCTCTTAAAATTGTAGCATTTTAGCCTGGAAGATGCATATTAAGCTAGGATCCCAACAAAAGGGCATACATTGTCTCTGGCTCTGGGGCTCTCACAAACTAGCCAATTTGTGCAGTAAGTACCTTCATTTTTAATGTATTTTCTAAAGCAGTAATGCAGTTCCAAAGTCATATATTCAGCGTTTGCATATTATAGCATTTCAGAATGCAGCTGCTTATTCTAAGCTTTATTAAATTATCAGCACAGAATTTTGGCCCCTGTAAGGGTGCATAAGAAACCTTCTTCTCCAACTTCTTCAAATGTCTTCAACTTCTTCGCGTCCATCTATGACAAGTTTTTTCTTCCACTCATTTAAGTTTAATCCACATTTTATATAGGACTATAGGTTTCATTTGTGGTTCAATAGACCTCTCTCAAAATTCTGTAATTCTGTGGTCTAATTAGATCCTGTATATTATCAACTTTTTATTAGTCTGAGCTTGTATGCCCTTGATTTAACTCAACTGACATCTTCAGCTTCTGAAACAAAACATATATTTTGTTGAATTACAGGAGATACTGAATAAATGTTATGCTTTTTAGTTGAAGTTCTAATTTATTTTCCCATTTATCTAAATTTAACAATTTTCTTGGAAAATTTAAATAAAGTCTTGAGAAAAAGCTAGGAGTAAGTAATATTTCTATTGAAGTAGGAATTAAAAAGAAATGTTTGATATGGTAAATAACAAGCACATAATGGGTTTCAATGGGATATGTTAATATGAAGCAAAAGGAAGACAACCATACTATGAAGAAAAATTAACAGAAAATTATGTGAACCTGAAATAGAGACATAAAATATTACAGTACAATATGGGTATATTTATTTTTCACTAGATGTTTAAAACAGAATATTTTTTAGAATACAACAACATGGTAAAAAGTATTACAGGAAAACTTATACAGGGTTGATAGTAAGAGAAGGTTAAAAATGCCATTTTAACTTGACGTGTATAAACCAGAAAAAAATATAACTAAAAACACCTTTTTAAACATAACATGTACCATGTAGATGAACGTTGCATATTTTAAACATTGTGAAATTACTTCTTCCCATTGTAGAACCTACAGATCAAATTAAAAAAATAGAATTTTAAGTAAAAATGAAAAAAAATTAAATTACAACTCTGATGAAAAGAATACTTACACCCCATCTCTTCTCCTGAGACACATGAGCGCGACCACCCTGACAGAATCATTTCCACTCGACTGCTCCTGCTCTTCATCAGTGGAAGGTACCTGTAAAGAAATTACATGATTTAACACAGGTATAGTATTACCAGTTGTGATGAGAGAATATACTCGGTACTCGAGATTTCCCGAGCACGCTTGGGTGTCCTCCTCTGAGATTTAGCTTTCAGCACTGCAGCTGAATGATTTACATCTGTTAGCCAGCTTGATTACATATGGGGATTCCCTAGCAACCAGGCAACCCCCACATGCACTTATGCTGGCTAAGAGATGTAAATCATTCAGCTGAGGTGAAGAAAACTAAATATCCGAGCACTAAAAAATACTCGGAGGACACCCGAGCGTGCTTGGGGAATCTCGAATAACGAGTATAATCGCTCATCACTAATTACCAGTCAATACATACCAATCAGTATAGCAAATGTGATTACATAATCAATGTCATTTCCACCCTGGGAAGCAGTCAGATCTTATTTTGAGGACATGGTTGAAGAGCAGGCAGCAGTCAAGTGAAACACTACAGAAAAAAAAGATAGCAAAAATTAAACTTGAGCCAAACACAAAGTAGAAAGAAAAATAAAAAATGGACACCAAAACTTACATTACAGGCATGTAGTCCAACAGCACAGCAGTCAGCACCAGACAGGGACAGACGGCAGCACCAGGACAGACAGCACCACCAGGACAGATGGCAGCACCAAGACAGATGGCAGCACCAGGACAGACGGCAGCACCAGGACAGATGGCAGCACCACAACAAACGGCAGCACCAGGACAGACGGCAGCACCAGCAGAAAACCAGCATAAAAGGAACAGAAAAAAAATTAAGAGACATACATTTTCAAAGCTTCTTTATTTATATAGACAGTGCTGTCCTCACCAGGATGCCAGCACCAGGAGAGATGGCAGCACCAGGAGACAATGAGTCTAAAAAGAAAAGAAAAAAAATAAGAGAGACAGACGTTTTCAAAGCTTCTTTACTTAGGCTACTTTCACACTAGCACTGCACGTCACTATGCGTCATTTTGTAGAAAAAACGCATCCTGCAAAAGTGCTTGCAGGATGCGTTTTTCTCCATAGACTTGCATTAGCAACGCAGTGCGACGTCGGTCGGTCCGTCGCCACCAAAAAACGATGCATGTAACGTTTTTTGGTGCATTGAGACCGTCTTTTCCGACCGCGCATGCGTGGCTGGAACTCCGCCCCCGCCTCCCCGCACATCACAATGGGGCAGCGGATGCGTTGAAAAACAGCATCCGCTGCCCCCGTTGTGCGGCGCTTTCACTGCTAGCGTCGGTATGTCGCAACGACGCAATTCGTTGTGCGTCGTACAACGCTAGTGTGAAAGTAGCCTCACATAGACAGTGTTGTCCTCATGAGGACAGCAACACCAGGAGAGACAGCAGCACCAGGACTGACGGCAGCCCCATGATAGATGCCAGCACCAGGAGAGACAGCAGCACCAGGAGACAACCAGTCTAAAAGGAACAGAAAAAAATATTAGTACAAAGTACAGACAGCAGACAGAGACAGATATTGTCAAAGGTTCTATGCTTTCATAGCCAGTGTTGTTGTTAGATCCAGAGTCTTGAAAGTAATGGCCTTGCAGTTTCCAAAATACAGCTTTGTTTTGGGGGTGGATGAAACCATTTCCTGGACCTGCTCACTGTGAAGTACGCATGCATATCGAAAGCATTCGTACGTTTATCCTTGCATATCAATGCATTTCCATAGACAGTAATGCGGGTTTTTTTACGCACTCATCCGCATGCGCATGCCTGCGCATATTTGATGGACTTTTGACTCCTCAAAAAATGCAAAACGATGCATGCGTACGCCATGTTAAATATATTACGCATGATGCATGCAGATCTATGCGGATGTGCACAAAGACGCAAATGTGAAACCAGCCTAAGGGTATGTTTCCACGTTCAGGAAACGCTGCTTGTTTGATGCTGCGCAGAGCCGCAGCGTCAAACACGCAGCGTCCAGATGTTACAGCATAGTGGAGCGGATTTTATGAAATCCTGTCTCCACTATGCATGGTAACACGCAGCCGGCGGCCCTGCGATTCCGGACATGCGGTGCGTCTTTTAAGATCGCAGCATGTCCGTTTACCTTGCGGCGACGCTGCGCCGCCGCAAGGTAAAACACAGGGCCCTATGTGTGGGGTGCGATAATGCTGGATGTGTGCAATGAACACATCCAGCATCATCACGTCACAGAAGGGGGCGGGGCTTAGGGCGGAGTGGGTTTGCCGCCATCCTGAAAGTGGACACATACCCTTACACGGGGTTTAAACACACTTTTTTGTGCTCACCTTGTGATATTATGAAACCATAGCACTTGAATAGCCTCAGACAATAATACTCAATCTGCTGCTGCTCTGCTGGTTGGAAAGAACCAACATAAATATATACCAAAAAGGAGAAATTCACAGGATACACATGAATAAAAATAAGTTGCAGCATTTTCTTTCCAATGCCTTTCTAAGACGAACGGACCTCTTCCTCAGGGAACCACAATAAATCTTTATCTGTAACCTATGAATTCTTCACCAGCAGTGCAGCATACTGCCATCCTTTTGGTATATATTCTCAAAAATCATATCAGCAATTATATGCCTGTTTTCTTTTGTTCATTTTTTTAATGCAATTATTCTTCCCTTCCCGAAATGCTAAATATATAGATATATGTCCAAAAAAAGTGAGAAAAAGCAACAAAGCATATTATTATTTTGAAATGTATAGGTCTCAAATTTGACTACTAAAATGGTGCGCAAAAGAAGTACTTTGTGACACATATCTATTCTTAAACAGTTGCAGTTCAATGTCTGGATTTTAACTAATTTGCTTTTGTATTTTTTTCACAAAATTATTATATGCTTAATAAAAGGGTTGAAAAGGAAATCACTGTGTAATCAATCGTGCAATCAATCGCTGTAATATTTGCAGACTTGTCTGCTCATATTCCTCAGTACTGCATGTGCTGTCTACTGTCTGTGGTATTTGTCCAATGTTTTATGGCTTTCTCTATATTGCTGAACTGTGATATCCTTTCATTATCCAGAATGATCCTACAATGGCTGCTGAAATCCCTGCCTCAGCTTGTAAACCCGTTTGTTAGACAATCCCTGTATGTGTTATGGCTGTCTAACAGCAGCATGAAATGCAGCCACGGGGACACTGACATATTTTTCAAGCACAACAAAGACACTGGGATGACACCCGAGCATGATGGGATAACACCTTATCCGAGCACGTTCGCTCATCACTATCGGCCAGTGCTGAATGACCAAGTGAGGAGCTATGCGAAGAAGCTTGCTCTAGGCTCTGGATCAACCACATCATTATAGTGCATGTTTGATTTGAAACATATATTTTCGATACAATTGAGTTTCCTGTACAAATTCAATTGAGTTAGCAATTTAAAGTTTTTACATCTTTGTTTATCATCTTGATTTAAAAGGAATCTGTCACCCACAGAAATGCTATTTACCTGCAGATATAGTGGCAATATGCAGGTAAATAGCATTCATTCATGCTTTGCATGCTTAGGCCACATTCACTATTTGGTCAGTATTTTACCTCAGTATCTGTAAGCCAAAACCAGGAGTGGTTGATAAATACAGAAGGGGTGATGTGTTTCTATTATACTTTTCCTCTGACTGTTTCTCTCCTGGTTTTGGCTTACAAATACTGAGGTAAAAAAATCACAAAATACTCAACTTGTGCATGTGACCTTAGTGGAAAGGGGTGCAACAAGGAGAAAATTAAGTTATATCCTCCCTGCAGCCTCTAGTTTCCATTCATCAGGGTAGTGCAGGGAAGTGTTACAGTCGCTGCTCACTATACAATGAGACAACTTTAATTACTCCCCTGCACATTGATTGATTCCCCTGCACATTGATTAACAATCAGCTTTGCAAACACATGCAGCAAATCCAGTAGTTGCTCTAGGTGTATAGGGAGTGGTGATTGTTACAGCCCCCTACACTGCACCTGATGATTGGAGGCAAGCAGGTGCAGCGAGAATAAAATAAAACATATTTTTCTCCCTGTGACCTCTGCTTTATTAATGCAGCGAGTCATGACTCAAATGCTATTTACCTGTACTTACCCCTATATCTGACAGTAAATAGAATTTATGGAAGTTATAGGTTACCGTTAAAGTAGAAAGATTAAGTTAATAATAATTTTTTTGCAATTGAAAACCTATTAAAATAGGCCTGAATATATGTATCTAAAAAATGGAAGTATTACAATCTTATCCTCGTAGCATCTGTAACTTAATTGATTACCTTATGCAAAACTGTATTTCTGTAGCTTCTAAGACTATGCTAGTTGTTGGATTCTCTTTAGTAATAGTCTCAAAAAGCAATGCCTAATGGGGAATGTAATGCTTACAAGCTGGAGCTCCAGGCAACATGGTGAATATCTGTATACATGCCAATGGGGAATTTTTAGAGTGTTGCCAATTCTTAGTGACCAGATGGCTCCAGATGGACAATTTCAATCACTCTTGCAGCTCAGTTCGTAAAATATTTCCAAGGGAATTTGTAGAAAAAAAAACAACAAATAAAACAAAAACTGTAAATAAAAGATGGCACGTTTTACCATAGAGCAAACCTAATTGCAAAAAACTGTGAAGTTCAAGATTAGACATTTTTGTCTTTGCTTTCAAATGTGCTTAAAAAAAAGTTGATTTTGTAAGTATGATCTATACCATATATAAATCAAGTATAATATATATTTAATGCAAAGTATTTGATAGTGTATATTATTTGCTAGGTTTGAAATCAATTTATAGGTTGGTACATGATTATAGAGATATAGCCGAGATGTGTTTTGTAAGTGTTGCCTGGTTTTCCAATACAGAAACACAGTCTATTGTTCCTAAGTAATGCAACATTCATTACTCCTCTATTTTGAGATTACTGCTATAAAAGGTGAAAATCCCCCTGGTGCTCACATTATTGTTTGGACTCTAAGGGTATGTGCACACGTATTTTGGAGCTCTGCGGATTTTTCCGCAGCGGATTTGAGAAATCCGCAGGTAAAAGGCACTGCATTTTACCTACGGATTTACCTCGGATTTACTGCCGTTTTTGTGCGGATTCCACCTGCGGTTTTACACCTGTGGATTCCTATTGTGGAACAGGTGTAAACCACAGCGAAATCCGCACAAATAATTAACATGCTGCGGAATGTAACCCTTAGTGGTGCAAAATTTCAAAGAGAAAAAAGCAAAGTTGAAGGGGACTTACTAATGCCAAAAATTTTGGATAGAGCACATGTCCCAGCCTTTTAAGTAGGTGCCATAGATTTCTGTGCAAGTGCCAATTTGAGCTGTATCATGGTCAACATAACACCAATACAGTTAGATCCTATGGTTTAGTAGTGGTCATAGGCTTCCTGCCCCACCACACTCCATCCTGTAGGCTACAGACTGATATAAACTTACGACCTGCAAGATGTCAGTGTCCCAATGCAGATGGCACAATGGTATTACAGTATTGCCTGTGCTGATCCATGTTTGTGCAGGAAACAAGAATATAAACTTTACCTTTTGTGGGGGGTGGCACAAAAATAGCATTATTCATTTTGAAGGGGGCACTGAAGGATCACCATTACTAGCAAAAAAATTAACCAAATGTACAGTATTCCTTGAGATACTCTTATCTAATTAGATTGAATGTTTGCCATAAGAGTTTAAAATAAAGATCGATGGCACACATATGCCTTTGTTTTTACATACAGCTTCATAAGTTTTTTGAATATAGTTGATAATTTAGATTAAAAAAAACACATTGCATTCTATAGACATATTAATGAAAAGATTACAATTAGAAGAAAATTGTACTACCCAAAGGATGTTAAGCTCAATACTGAAATAATTCCTAGCTGGCAAAAGGGCATGAAGACTTAATGAAGTGGCATGGTGAGGTCAAATTCAACAAATTCATAGCAAATCTTCTTATTGGCATGCACCTCTGCATGCTTCAAAATGAAGTCAGGAACTGGAGCAACATATCTGGCATCAGTTATGCCATCAAAATGACATAACATTAGTTATTTGTTAGGTGGAGATAGGGTAGGGAGAGATTTAATAGAAGGGAGAGTAAAAGGCAGGCACCTGGGTGTTATTACATCATCCTTGCACGTACATGCTGCAGATCTCTGCTAGTTTGCATTGTATTGTATAGTTTACAATTAGGTAGAGACTGTGGGATTAGGTAGAAATAGGCAGGATTTCATCCACTAATATAATATACAAAGATTATAGACTAATATACTTTTTAGAGCCAAATAATATTAGTATCAGTATATACTAAACAATTTTTTTGAAGCTACATAATAGTCCTGCGTACCAGCATATAAAAAACTTTTTTTTACAACTAAACAATATTCCTTAGTGCCAACATGCAGTAACATCTTTTTTAAAAGCTAATTGCTTGCCTATTATTTAAATAGCTAATATTTATGCAGCAGTTGTACATCTGGCGCAAACCCCGCTAAGCTACATAAACGTCACTATTTACCATTAATTTCAAAAAATGAAAAAAATTCTATTGGTTAAATAAATAGTTTTTTTTATCTAGCAGTTGTGTGAATGGTGCAAACTGGGCAGGGATATGCAAATGTCACAATTTATCAGTTGCAATAATTTTCCTTACTCTGCTGTTGCCGTGTGTCAGTAAGGTGATATAAAAAATTCTAATTTTCTATTGGTTAACCCCTTCACCCCCAAGGGTGGTTTCCACGTTAATGACCGGGCCAATTTTTACAATTCTGACCACTGTCCCTTTATGAGGTTATAACTCTGGAACGCTTCAACGGATCTTGGCGATTCTGACATTGTTTTCTCGTGACATATTGTACTTCATGTTAGTCGTAAAATTTCTTCGATATAACTTGCGTTTATTTGTGAAAAAAACGAATATTTGGCGAAAATTTTGAAAATTTCGCAATTTTCCAACTTTGAATTTTTATGCCCTTAAATCACAGACATATGTCACACAAAATACTTAATAAATAACATTTCCCACATGTCTACTTTACATCAGCACAATTTTGGAACCAAAATTTTTTTTTGTGACGGAGTTATAAGGGTTAAAAGTTGACCAGCAATTTCTCATTTTTACAACACCATTTTTTTTTAGGGACCACATCTCATTTGAAGTCATTTTGACGGGTCTATATGATAGAAAATACCCAAGTGTGACACCATTCTAAAAACTGCACCCCTCAAGGTACTCAAAACCACTTTCAAGAAGTTTATTAACCCTTCAGGTGTTTCACAGGAATTTTTGGAATGTTTAAATAAAAATGAACATTTAACTTTTTTTCACACAAAATTTATTTCAGCTCCAATTTGTTTTATTTTACCAAGGGTAACAGGAGAAAATAGACCCCAAAAGTTGTTGTACAATTTGTCCTGAGTACGCTGATACCCCATATGTGGGGGTAAACCACAGTTTGGGCGCATGGCAGAGCTTGGAAGCAAAGGAGCGCCATTTGACTTTTCAATGCAAAATTGACTGGAATTGAGATGGGACGCCATGTTGCATTTGGAGAGCCCCTGATGTGCCTAAACATTGAAACCCCTAACAAGTGACACCATTTTGGAAAGTAGACCCCCTAAGGAACTTATCTAGATGTGTGGTGAGCACTTTGACCCAACAAGTGCTTTACAGAAGTTTATAATGCAGAGCCGTAAAAATAAAAAATCATATTTTTTCACAAAAATGATCTTTTCACCCCCAATTTTTTATTTTCCCAAGGGTGAGAGAAGAATTTGGACCCCAAAAATTGTTGTGCAATTTGTCCTGAGTACGCTGATACCCCATATGTGGGTGTAAACCATTGTTTGGGCGCAGGGCAGAGCTCGGAAGGGAAGGAGCGCCATTTGACTTTTCAATGCAAAATTGACTGGAATTGAGATGGGACGCCATGTTGCATTTCGAGAGCCCTTGATGTGCCTAAACATTGAAACCCCTAACAAGTGACACCATTTTGGAAAGTAGACCCCCTAAGGAACTTATCTAGATGTGTGGTGAGCACTTTGACCCAACAAGTGCTTTACAGAAGTTTATAATGCAGAGCCGTAAAAATAAAAAATCATATTTTTTCACAAAAAATGATCTTTTCACCCCCAATTTTTTATTTTCCCAAGGGTAAGAGAAGAAATTGGACCCCAAAAATTGTTGTGCAATTTGTCCTGAGTACACTGATACCCCATATGTGGGTGTAAACCATTGTTTGGGCGCAGGGCAGAGCTCAGAAGGGAAGGAGCGCCATTTGACTTTTCAATGCAAAATTGACTGGAATTGAGATGGGACGCCATGTTGCGTTTGGAGAGCCCCTAATGTGCCTAAACATTGAAACCCCCCACGAATGACACCATTTTGGAAAGTAGACCCCCTAAGGAACTTATCTAGATGTGTGGTGAGCACTTTGACCCAACAAGTGCTTCACAGAAGTTTATAATGCAGAGCCGTAAAAATAAAAAATCATATTTTTTCACAAAAATGATCTTTTCACCCCCATTTTTTTATTTCCCCAAGGGTAAGAGAAGAAATTAGACCACAAAAGTTGTTGTGCAATTTGTCCTGAGTACGACGATACCCCATATGTGGGTGTAAACCATTGTTTGGGCGCATAGCAGAGCTCAGAAGGGAAGAAGCGCTATTTTACTTTTCAATGCAAAATTGACTGGAATTAAGATGGGATGCCATGTTGCGTTTGGAGAGCCCCTGATGTGCCTAAACATTAAACCCCCCCACAAGTGACACCATTTTGGAAAGTAGACCCCCTAAGGAACTTATCTAGATGTGTTTTGAGAGCTTTGAACCCCCAAGTGTTTCACTACAGTTTATAACGCAGAGCCGTGAAAATAAATTTTTTTTTTTTTTTCACAAAAATGATTTTTTAGCCCCCAGTTTTGTATTTTCACAAGGGTATCAGGATAAATTGGACCCCAAAAGTTGTTGTCCAATTTGTCTGGAGTACGCTGATACCCCATTTGTGGGGGGGGACCACTGTTTGGGCGCATGACAGAGCTCGGAAGGGAAGGAGCGCCATTTGGAATGCAGACTTAAATGGATTGGTCTGCAGGCGTCACGTTGCATTTGCAGAGCCCCTGATGTACCCAAACAGTACAAACCCCCCACAAGTGACCCCATATTGGAAACTAGACCCCCCAAGGAACTTATCTAGATGTGTTGTGAGAACTTTGAACCCCCAAGTGTTTCACTACAGTTTATAACGCAGAGCCGTGAAAATAATTTTTTTTTTTTTTTTCACAAAAATGAAATTTAGCCCCTAGTTTTGTATTTTCACAAGGGTATCAGGATAAATTGGACCCTAAAAGTTGTTGTCCAATTTGTCCTGAGTACGCTGATACCCCCTATGTGGGGGGGAACCACTGTTTGGGCGCATGACAGAGCTCGGAAGGGAAGGAGCGCCATTTGGAATGCAGACTTAAATGGATTGGTCTGCAGGCGTCACGTTGCATTTGCAGAGCCCCTGATGTACCCAAACAGTACAAACCCCCCACAAGTGACCCCATATTGGAAACTAGACCCCCCAAGGAACTTATCTAGATGTGTTGTGAGAACTTTGAACCCCCAAGTGTTTTACTACAGTTTATAACGCAGAGCCGTGAAAATAAAAATTATGTTTTTTTCACAAAAATGATTTTTTAGCCCCCAGTTTTGTATTTTCACAAGGGTATCAGGATAAATTGGACCCTAAAAGTTGTTGTCCAATTTGTCCTGAGTACGCTGATACCCCCTATGTGGGGGGGAACCACTGTTTGGGCGCATGACAGAGCTCGGAAGGGAAGGAGCACCATTTGGAATGCAGACTTAAATGGATTGGTCTGCAGGCGTCACGTTGCATTTGCAGAGCCCCTGATGTACCCAAACAGTACAAACCCCCCACAAGTGACCCCATATTGGAAACTAGACCCCCCAAGGAACTTATCTAGATGTGTTGTGAGAACTTTGAACCCCCAAGTGTTTTACTACAGTTTATAACGCAGAGCCGTGAAAATAAAAATTATGTTTTTTTCACAAAAATGATTTTTTAGCCCCCAGTTTTGTATTTTCACAAGGGTATCAGGATAAATTGGACCCTAAAAGTTGTTGTCCAATTTGTCCTGAGTACGCTGATACCCCCTATGTGGGGGGGAACCACTGTTTGGGCGCATGACAGAGCTCGGAAGGGAAGGAGCGCCATTTGGAATGCAGACTTAAATGGACTGGTCTGCAGGCGTCACGTTGCATTTGCAGAGCCCCTAATGTACCCAAATAGTACAAACCCCCCACAAGTGACCCCATATTGGAAACTAGACCTCCCAAGGAACTTATCTAGATGTGTTGTGAGAACTTTGAACCCCCAAGTGTTTCACTACAGTTTACAACGCAGAGCCGTGAAAATAAAACATATTTTTTTTCCCACAAAAATGATTTTTAGCCCCCCAAATTTTTATTTTCCCAAGGATAACAAGAGAACTTGGACCCCAGAAGTTGTTGTTCAATTTGTCCCTAGTACGCTGATACCCCATATGTTGGGGTAAACCCCTTTTTGGACGCACGGGAGAGCTCGGAAGGGAAGGAGCACCGTTTTACTTTTTCAACGCAGAATTGGCTGGAATTGAGATTGGACGCCATGTCGCGTTTGGAGAGCCCCTGATGTGCCTGAACAGTGGAAACTCCCCAATTCTACCTGAAACCCTACCCCTAACCTCACCCCTAACCGTTTACTGAACATTTTCTGACAGTCATAAGTGCCACGTATATAAGTGCCACGTATTTAAGTGCCACGTATTTCAGTGCCACGTATTTCAGTGCCACGTATTTAAGTGCCACGTATTTAAGTGCCACGTATTTAAGTGCCACGTATTTAAGTGCCACGTATTTAAGTGCCACGTATTTCAGTGCCACGTATTTAAGTGCCACGTATTTAAGTGCCACGTATTTAAGTGCCACGTATTTAAGTGCCACGTATTTAAGTGCCACGTATTTCAGTGCCACGTATTTCAGTGCCACGTATTTAAGTGCCACGTATTTCAGTGCCACGATATTTCAGTGCCACGTATTTAAGTGCCACGTATTTAAGTGCCACGATATTTCAGTGCCACGTATTTCAGTGCCACGTATTTCAGGCACTGAAAAATACGTGGCACGTAAATACGTGGCACGTAAATACGTGGCACGTAAATACGTGGCACTGAAATACGTGGCACTGAAATACGTGGCACTGAAATACGTGGCACTGAAATACGTGGCACTGAAATACGTGGCACTGAAATACGTGGCACTGAAATACGTGGCACTTAAATACGTGGCACTTAAATACGTGGCCTCTGAAATATCGTGGCACTTATATACGTATATAAACGTATATTTCAGTGCCACGTATTTCAGTGCCACGTATTTCAGGTTAGGGGTAGGGTTAGGGGTAGGGTTAGGGTTTTTTGTTTTTTTCTTGTTTTCTTGTGTTTTTCTATAAAAACGCATGCGTTTTACCGCGTTTACATGCATTTTTTCACACGTGGTTTTTTAAAAAAACGCATGCAGATAAAAACGCAAGTGTGAAACCAGACTAAAAGACGCTTTTTATAGCAAAAAAGTTTTTGCGTCTCCACATTTTGAGACCTAGAATTTTTCCACATTTTGGTCCACAGAGTCATGTGAGGTCTTGTTTTTTGCGGGACGAGTTGACGTTTTTATTGGTAACATTTTCGGACACGTGACCATTTTTTATCACTTTTTATTCCGATTTTTGTGAGGCAGAATAACCAAAAACCAGCTATTCATGAATTTCTTTTGGGAGAGGCGTTTATACCGTTCTGCGCTTGGTAAAATTGATAAAGCAGTTTTATTCGTCGGGTCAGTACGATTACAGCGATACCTCATTTATATCATTTTTTTATGTTTTGACGCTTTTATACGATAAAAACTATTTTATAGAAAAAATAATTATTTTGGCATCGCTTTATTCTGAGGACTATAACTTTTTTATTTTTTTGCTGATGATGCTGTATGGCGGCTCGTTTTTTGCGGGACAAGATGACATTTTCAGCGGTACCATGGATATTTATATCCGTCTTTTTGATCGCGTGTTATTCCACTTTTTGTTCGGCGGTATGGTAATAAAGCGTTGTTTTTTGCCTCGTTTTTTTTTTTTTTTTCTTACGGCGTTTACTGAAGGGGTTAACTAGTGGGGCAGTTTTATAGGTTGGGTCGGTACGGACGCGGCGATACTAAATATGTGTACTTTTATTGTTTTTGTTTGTTTTTTTTAGATAAAGAAATGTATTTATGGGAATAATATTTTTTTTTTTATTATTATTTATTTAGGAATTTTTTTTAATTTTTTTTACACATGTGGGAATTTTTTTTTTTACTTTTTTACTTTGTCCCAGGGGGGGACATTACAGATCGCTGATCTCACAGTGTGCACAGCACTCTGTGAGATCTCCGATCTCACTTACAGCCGTGCAGGCTGCAGCTTTCATCTGCAGCCTGCTCCGACCCGGAAGTGCTCCCTGCAGGACCCGGATACAGCCCCTCGGCCATTTTGGATCCGGGGCCTGCAGGGAGAAGACGTTCGGTACGAGGTGAGTACATCACCTTGTACCGATCGTCTCAGGGAAGCCCGCAGGGAGCCCCCTCCCTGCGCGATGCTTCCCTGCACCGCCGGCACATCGCGATCATGTTTGATCGCGGTGTGCCGGGGGTTAATGTGCCGGGGGCGGTCCGTGACCGCTCCTGGCACATAGTGCCGGATGTCAGCTGCGATATGCAGCCGACACCCGGCCGCGATCGGCCGCGCTCCCCCCGTGAGCGCGGCCGATCGCGTATGACGTACTATCCCGTCGGCGGTCATGGGGGCCCACCCCACCTCGACGGGATAGTACGTCAGATGTCGGGAAGGGGTTAAATAAATAGAGTATCTTTATCTAGCATTTTTGTGACTAGCGCAATCCATGCAGAGATGCGTAAACATCACAATTTACCAGTGGCAACAATTTTCCTTAATCTGTTGTTGCAATTTGTCAGCAAGGTAATATAAAAAATGCTAATTTTCTATTGGTTAAAGAAGTAGAGCATCTTTATTCAGCAGTTGTGTGACTAGCGCAATCCATGCAGAGGTAAGCAAACATCACAATTTACCAATGGCAACAATTTTCCTTAATCTGTTGTTGCAATTTGTCAGCAAGGTAATATAAAAAATGCTAATTTTCTATTGGTTAAAGAAGTAGAGCATCTTTATTCAGCAGTTGTGTGACTAGCGCAATCCATGCAGAGATAAGCAAACACCATAATTTACCATTGACAATAATTTTCCTTAGTCTGCTGTTGCCATGTGTCAGCAAGGTGATATAAAAAATACTGATTTTCCATTGATTAACCCCTTCCTGACCTGTGACACAGCGCATGCGTCATGAAAGTCGGTGCCAATCCGACCTGTGACGCATATGCTGTGTCACAGAATGATCGCGTCCCTGCAGATCGGGTGAAAGGGTTAACTCCAATTTCACCCAATCTGCAGGGACAGGGGGAGTGGTACTTCAGCACAGGGGGAGTGGCTTCACCCCCTCGTGGCTACGATCGCTCTGATTGGCTGTTGAAAGTGCAACAGCCAATCAGAGCAATTTGTAACATTTCACCTATGAAAATGGTGAAATATTACAATCCAGCCATGGCCGATGCTGCAGTATCATCGGCCATGGCTGAAAATACTGGTCTGCCCCCCCACCACCCCCGATCTACTCCCCAGTCCTCAGTTCGGTGGTCCGCTCCCCTCCGTCCTCCTGTCCGCTCCCCCGTCCTCCTGTCCGCTCCCCCTGTGCTCTGATTCCCCCCCCGTGCTCCGATCTCCCCCCCTTTATACTTACCGAACCTCCCGGTGTCCATCCGTCTTCTCCCTGGGCGCTGCCATCTTCCAAAATGGCGGGCGCATGCGCAGTGCGCCCGCCGAATCTGCCAGCTGGCAGATTCGTTCAATGTACATTTTGATCACTGTGATAAAACCTATCACAGTGATCAAAATAAAAAAATAGTAAATTAACCCCCCCTTTATCACCCCCATAGGTAGGGACAACAATAAAATAAAGAAAATATTTTTTTTTTATTCCCCCCCCCCTAAAGTTAGAACTATGGTTAGGGTTAGGGTTAGAACTAGGGTTAGGGTTAGGGTTAGGGTTAGAACTAGGGTTAGGGTTAGGGTTAGGGTTAGAACTAGGGTTAGGGTTAGAACTAGGGTTAGGGTATGTGCACACGTATTCTGGTCTTCTGCGGATTTTTCTGCCGTGGATTTGATAAATCCGCAGTGCAAAACCGCTGCGGATTTATCACGGATTCACCGTGGTTTTTCTGCGGATTTCACTGCGGTTTTCTATTGAAGCAGGTTTAAAACCGCTGCGGAATCCGCAGAAAGAAGTGACATGCTGCAGAATGTAAACCGCTGCGTTTCCGCGCATTTTATTCCGCAGCATCGGCACAGCGTTTTTTGTTTCCCATAGGTTTACATTGAACTATAAACTCATGAGAAACTGCTGCGCACCCGCAGCTGCGGAAACACTGCAGATCCGCAGCGTTTTCTGTCATGATCTCTGCAGGCAGAGATCATAGCAAGCCTATAGAGGGACAAGCTCTCGGAAGATGGAACTATACTGACCATGAACTAAGCCTGCCGCGCAACTAGAAATAGCCAGGTAGCATTTCCTATTTATCGCTAGATGCCCAGCTCTGGCCTAAGACCTAAATAGCTAGCAGAGGGAAATATAAGACCTGGCTCACCTCTAGAGAAATATTCCAAAGAAGACAGTAGCCCCCCACATATAATGACGGTGAGTTCAGATGAAACAACAAACGCAGCAGGAAAATAGTCTTAGCAAATTTGAGGTCCGCTTACTAGATAGCAGAAGACAGATAGTATACTTTCATGGTCAGCAGAAAAACACTAACAAAACACCATCCAGAGATTACCTTAAACTCTGGCATTAACTCATAACGCCAGAGTAGCAATCCCTGATCAACGAGAGCTTTCCAGACACAGTAACAAAACTTCAGCTGTGAACTGGAACAAATAGGCAAAACAAAACATGGACAAAAGTCCAACTTATCTAGTAGTAGTCTAGAAGCAGGAACAAGCACTGAGAGGCATCAGATAACATTGTTGACCGGCAAGAAACCACCAGAGAAATGAGCTTAAATAGCGACACCCACTACTGATGGAACCAGGTGAAACAGGAAAGAGGATGACAAGTCCAATTCCACAAGCGGCCACCGGGGGAGCCCAGAATCCAAATTCACAACAGTACCCCCCCCTCAAGGAGGGGGCACCGAACCCTCACCAGATCCACCAGGGCGACCAGGATGAGCCCTATGGAAGGCACGAACAAGATCAGAAGCATGAACATCAGATGCATTGACCCAAGAATTATCCTCCTGGCCGTAACCCTTCCAGTTGACCAGATACTGGAGTCTCCGTCTGGAAACACGAGAGTCCAAAATTTTCTCCACAACGTACTCCAACTCACCCTCAACCAACACCGGAGCAGGAGGCTCAACTGAAGGTACCACAGGTACCTCATACCTGCGCAATAACGACCGATGAAAAACGTTATGAATGGAAAAGGACGCAGGGAGGTCCAAACGGAAAGAAACAGGATTAAGAATCTCCAATATTCTATAAGGGCCGATGAACCGAGGTTTAAACTTAGGAGAAGAGACCCTCATAGGGACAAAACGAGAAGACAACCACACCAAATCTCCAACACAAAGCCGAGAACCAACACGACGATGACGGTTGGCAAAACGCTGAGTCTTCTCCTGGGACAACTTCAAATTGTCCATAACCTGCCCCCAGATGTGATGCAATCTCTCCACCACCGCATCCACTCCAGGACAATCCGAGGATTCCACCTGACCGGAGGAAAATCGAGGGTGAAACCCCGAATTACAGAAAAACGGGGACACCAAGGTGGAAGAGCTGGCCCGATTATTGAGGGCGAACTCTGCCAATGGCAAAAAAGCAACCCAATCATCCTGGTCAGCAGAGACAAAACACCTCAGATATGTCTCCAGGGTCTGATTAGTCCGCTCGGTCTGGCCATTAGTCTGAGGGTGAAAAGCAGATGAAAAAGACAAATCTATGCCCATCCTAGCACAGAATGCCCGCCAAAATCTAGACACAAATTGGGTACCTCTGTCAGAAACAATATTCTCAGGAATACCGTGCAATCGGACAACATTCTGAAAAAACAGAGGAACCAACTCAGAAGAAGAAGGCAACTTGGGCAGAGGAACCAAATGGACCATTTTAGAGAAACGGTCACAGACCACCCAGATGACAGACATCTTCTGGGAAACAGGCAGATCTGAAATAAAATCCATCGAGATGTGTGTCCAAGGCCTCTTAGGAATAGGCAAGGGCAACAGCAGTCCGCTAGCCCGAGAACTACAAGACTTGGCCCGAGCACAAACGTCACATGACTGCACAAAGACTCGCACATCTCGTGACAGGGAAGGCCACCAGAAGGATCTTGCCACCAAATCCCTGGTACCAAAAATTCCGGGATGACCTGCCAATGCAGAAGAATGTACCTCAGAGATGACTCTGCTGGTCCAATCATCCGGAACAAACAGTCTATCAGGCGGACAACGATCCGGTCTATCCGCCTGAAACTCTTGCAAGGACCGCCGCAGATCAGGAGAAACGGCCGACAAAATTACTCCCTCCCTAAGGATACCTGTGGGTTCAGAATTACCAGGAGAGTCCGGGTCAAAACTCCTAGAAAGGGCATCTGCCTTAACATTCTTAGAACCCGGTAGGTATGACACCACAAAATTAAAGCGAGAAAAAAATAAAGACCAGCGCGCCTGTCTAGGATTCAGGCGTCTGGCAGTCTCAAGATAAATCAAATTTTTGTGGTCAGTCAATACCACCACCTGATGCCTAGCCCCCTCGAGCCAATGGCGCCACTCCTCAAACGCCCACTTCATGGCCAAAAGCTCCCGATTCCCAACATCATAATTCCGCTCTGCGGGCGAAAATTTGCGAGAAAAGAAGGCACAAGGCCTAATGACGGAGCAGTCGGAACCTTTCTGCGACAACACTGCCCCAGCTCCGATCTCCGAAGCGTCAACCTCAACCTGAAAAGGCAGATTCACATCAGGCTGACGCAACACAGGGGCAGAGGCAAAACGGCGCTTAAGCTCCTGAAAGGCCTCTACAGCATGAGGGGACCAATTAGCAACATCAGCGCCTTGTCTGGTCAAATCAGTCAGTGGTTTAACGACATCCGAAAAACCAGCAATAAATCGGCGGTAAAAGTTGGCAAAGCCCAAAAATCTCTGAAGACCCTTAAGAGAGGAGGGCTGAGTCCAGTCACAAATAGCTTGCACCTTGACGGGATCCATCTCAATGGAAGAGGGAGAAAAAATATACCCCAAAAAGGAAATTCTCTGGACCCCAAAAACGCACTTAGACCCCTTCACACATAAAGAATTAGACCGCAGAACCTGAAAAACTCTCCTGACCTGCTGGACATGAGAGTCCCAGTCATCAGAAAAAATCAGAATATCATCCAGATATATTATCATAAATTTATCCAGAAAATCGCGGAAAATATCATGCATAAAAGACTGGAAAACTGAAGGGGCATTAGAAAGACCAAAAGGCATGACCAAATACTCAAAGTGGCCCTCGGGCGTATTAAATGCGGTCTTCCACTCATCCCCCTGCCTGATCCGCACCAAATTATACGCCCCACGAAGATCAATTTTAGAGAACCACTTAGCACCCTCTATACGAGCAAACAAATCAGTAAGCAATGGCAATGGGTATTGATACTTAACAGTGATCTTATTCAGAAGCCGATAATCAATACATGGTCTCAAAGAGCCGTCTTTTTTTGAGACAAAGAAAAACCCAGCTCCCAAGGGAGAAGAAGATGGACGAATATGTCCCTTTTCCAAAGACTCCTTTATATATTCCCGCATAGCAGCATGTTCCGGCACAGACAGATTAAACAAACGACCCTTTGGATATTTACAACCCGGTATCAAATCTATGGCACAATCGCACTCACGGTGCGGAGGTAACGACCCAAGCTTGGGTTCGTCAAAGACGTCTTGATAATCAGAGAGGAACTCAGGGACTTCAGAGGGAATGGACGACGAAATAGAAACCAAAGGTAAGTCCCCATGAATACCCTTACATCCCCAGCTCAACACAGACATTGCTCTCCAGTCCAAGACTGGGTTGTGAGACTGCAACCATGGCAATCCCAGTACCAAATCGTCATGTAAATTATACAGCACCAGGAAACGAATAATCTCCTGGTGATCCGGATTGATACGCATGGTTACTTGTGTCCAGTATTGTGGTTTATTATTAGCCAATGGGGTGGAGTCAATCCCCTTCAGAGGAATAAGAGTCTCCAAAGGCTCTAAATCAAAACCACAACGATTGGCAAAGGACCAATCCATAAGACTCAGAGCGGCGCCAGAGTCAACATAGGCGTCCGTGGCAATGGATGACAAAGAGCAAATCAGGGTTACAGACAAAATAAACTTAGACTGAATGGTGCCAATGGAAACAGACTTATCAAGCTTCTTTGTACGCCTAGAGCATGCTGATATAACATGAGTAGAATCCCCACAATAGAAACACAATCCATTCTTCCGTCTAAAATTCTGTCGCTCGCTCCTGGACAGAATTCTATCACACTGCATACTTTCTGGCGTCTTTTCCATAGACACCGCCAGATGGTGCACCGGTTTGCGCTCCCGCAGACGCCTATCAATCTGAATAGCCATTGTCATGGACTCATTCAGACCTGCAGGCACAGGGAACCCCACCATAACATCCTTAACGGCATCAGAGAGACCTTCTCTGAAAGTTGCCGCCAAGGCGCACTCATTCCACTGAGTAAGCACAGACCATTTACGGAATTTTTGGCAGAAAACTTCAGCTTCGTCTTGCCCCTGAGATAGTGCCATCAAAGTTTTTTCTGCCTGAAGTTCCAAATGAGGTTCCTCATAAAGCAAGCCCAAGGCCAGAAAAAACGCATCCACATCGCGTAACGCAGGATCCCCTGCTGGCAATGAGAAGGCCCAATCTTGAGGGTCACCCCTGAGCAAGGAAATCACAATCCTAACCTGCTGAGCAGGGTCTCCAGCTGAACGAGACTTCAGGGACAAATAAAGCTTACAATTATTTCGGAAATTCTGGAAGCTAGCTCTATTCCCTGTGAAGAACTCCGGCAAAGGAATTCTCGGCTCAGATACCGGAGCATGTACCACAAAATCTTGTAAATTTTGTACTTTCGTGATGAGATTATTCAAACCCGCAGTTACACTCTGGAGATCCATTATTGTCAGGTGCACACAGAGCCATACAGAGATTAGGAGGAGAGAGAGAAAAAAGACTGCAGCAAGGCAGACTGGAGGAAAAAAAAAAAAAAATTCCAGCAGACTTCTTATAACTCTCCTTTCTCAACCTGGGTCTAAACACTTTATTGGCCGGTCAAACTGTCATGATCTCTGCAGGCAGAGATCATAGCAAGCCTATAGAGGGACAAGCTCTCGGAAGATGGAACTATACTGACCATGAACTAAGCCTGCCGCGCAACTAGAAATAGCCAGGTAGCATTTCCTATTTATCGCTAGATGCCCAGCTCTGGCCTAAGACCTAAATAGCTAGCAGAGGGAAATATAAGACCTGGCTCACCTCTAGAGAAATATTCCAAAGAAGACAGTAGCCCCCCACATATAATGACGGTGAGTTCAGATGAAACAACAAACGCAGCAGGAAAATAGTCTTAGCAAATTTGAGGTCCGCTTACTAGATAGCAGAAGACAGATAGTATACTTTCATGGTCAGCAGAAAAACACTAACAAAACACCATCCAGAGATTACCTTAAACTCTGGCATTAACTCATAACGCCAGAGTAGCAATCCCTGATCAACGAGAGCTTTCCAGACACAGTAACAAAACTTCAGCTGTGAACTGGAACAAATAGGCAAAACAAAACATGGACAAAAGTCCAACTTATCTAGTAGTAGTCTAGAAGCAGGAACAAGCACTGAGAGGCATCAGATAACATTGTTGACCGGCAAGAAACCACCAGAGAAATGAGCTTAAATAGCGACACCCACTACTGATGGAACCAGGTGAAACAGGAAAGAGGATGACAAGTCCAATTCCACAAGCGGCCACCGGGGGAGCCCAGAATCCAAATTCACAACAGTTTTCCGCAGCGTGTGCACATAGCCTTAGAATTAGGCTATGTGCACACGGTGCGGATTTGGCTGCGTATCCGCAGTGGATTGACCGCTGCGGATTCGTAGCAGTGTTCCATCAGGTTTACAGTTCTGTTGTGAACTCTATTTTTAGGCTCCCTCTAGTGGTCACAAGTGGTACTGTGTAGTGTTGTCTTTCTGCAGGTTGGCTGCATCAGCTGGTTCGTTATCCTGGTTGGTTTCCTATTTAGCTCACCTGCATACGCAGTTCCTTGCCTGCTATCAATGTATTCAGTGCTCTTCAGATTCCTTGTGATTACCTTGCTCCCAGCCTCTCCAAGACAAGCTAAGTTTTTGTCCGTTAATTTTTTGATTATCAGCATTCATCATGTTTCTTGTCCAGCTTGCTAAGATGTGATCTCCTCGCTTGCTGGTTGCTCTAGGGGACTGAGTTTCTCCCCCCACACCGTTAGTTGGTGCGGGGGTTCTTGAAATCTCAGTGTGGATATTTTGTAAGGGTTTTTACTGACCGCACAGACCCCTTTACTATTTTCTGCTATCTAGTATTAGTGGGCCTCATTTGCTGAATCTGTTTTCACCCCTGTGTATGTGCCTTCCTCTTACCTCACCGTTATTATTTGTTGGGGGCTTCTATATCTTTGGGGATTATTTCTCTGGAGGCAAGAGAGGTCTTTCTTTCTCTCTAGGGGTAGTTAGTTCCTCAGGCTGGCTCGAGACGTCTAGGATTTTTAGGCACGTTCACCGGCTACTTCTAGTGTGTATGGATAGGTTCAGATTTGCGGTCAGTCCAGTTTGCCACCACCCTAGAGCTTGTCCTATGTTTGTTACTTAGCTGGAGTAATTCGTGATCCTCAACCACTAAGGATCATAACAGTATAGCAGGCCAAAAAAGTGTTTAATGCATCGCAGAAGTGGGATAAAAAGAAGACCTGAGTACTTTTTTTTTTTTCCCTCCCGCTTTTCCTTTGCTGCAGTCTGTTTAGCTTCTTTCATCCCCTTGAACTCTGGATGGTTTTGAGCTCAGCTGCAGACATGAATGTTCAGACTCTGACTTCTAGTATGGATCATCTTACTGCACGGGTGCAAAGTATTCAGGATTTTGTTATTCATAGCCCTATGTCAGAACCAAAGATACCCATTCCTGAGTTGTTTTCTGGAGATAGATCTAGGTTTCAGAATTTTAAGAATAATTGTAAGTTATTTCTGTCTCTGAGACCTCGTTCCTCTGGTGATTCCGCTCAGCAAGTTAAAATTGTTATCTCCTTGTTGCGTGGCGACCCTCAAGATTGGGCCTTCTCTCTGGCGCCAGGAGATCCTGCATTGCTTAAAGTAGATGCATTTTTTCTGGCTCTTGGACTGCTTTATGAGGAGCCTAATCTTGAGAATCAGGCAGAAAAAGCGTTGCTGGCTATCTCTCAAGGTCAGGATGAAGCAGAGGTGTATTGTCAAAAATTTCGGAAATGGTCGGTGCTTACTCAATGGAATGAGTGTGCCCTGGCTGCAAATTTCAGAGAAGGTCTTTCTGAGGCCGTTAGGAATGTTATGGTGGGGTTTCCCACCCCTACAAGTCTGAGTGATTCTATGGCTTTAGCCATTCAGGTTGATCGGCATTTGCGGGAGCGCAAATCTGCTCATCCTTTGGCGGTATTTTCTGAACAGAGACCTGAGTCTATGCAATGTGACCGAACTCTGACCAGAATTGAGCGACAAAATCATAGACGTCAAAATGGGTTGTGCTTTTACTGTGGTGATTCTACTCATGTTATCTCAGCATGCTCTAAACGTTTAAAAAAAATTGCTAAACCTGTCACCATTGGTACGATACAGCCTAAATTTATTTTGTCTGTTACTTTGGTTTGTTCTTTGTCGTCCTACCCGGTTATGGCTTTTGTGGATTCGGGTGCTGCCCTGAATCTGATGGATTTGTCGTTTGCCAGGCGCTGTGGTTTTGTCCTGGAGCCTTTGGAATTTCCTATTCCTCTGAGGGGAATTGATGCTACGCCATTGGCTGAGAATAAGCCTCAGTATTGGACGCAAATGACCATGTGCATGACTTCCGTACATCAGGAGGTGATTCGCTTTCTTGTTTTGCATAATTTGCATGATGTTGTTGTTTTGGGTCTGCCATGGCTGCAGACTCATAATCCAGTTTTAGATTGGAAATCTATGTCTGTGTCAAGTTGGGGTTGTCAGGGAATTCATGGCGATACTCCGTTGGTGTCTATTGCTTCTTCCACTCCTTCTGAGGTCCCTGAGTTTTTGTCTGACTACCAGGATGTATTTGATGAGCCCAGGTCCAGTGCCCTGCACCCTCATAGGGATTGTGACTGTGCTATAAATTTAATTCCTGGTAGTAAATTCCCTAAGGGACGACTTTTTAATTTGTCTATACCAGAGCATGCCGTGATGCGGAATTATATAAAGGAGTCTTTGGAGAAGGGACATATTCGCCCATCCTCTTCCCCTCTTGGTGCAGGATTTTTTTTTGTGGCCAAGAAGGACGGTTCTTTGAGACCTTGTATAGATTATCGTCTTCTGAATAAAATCACAGTCAAATTTCAGTATCCTTTGCCACTATTGTCTGATTTGTTTGCTCGGATTAAGGGGGCCAGTTGGTTCACTAAGATAGATCTCCGTGGTGCGTATAACCTTGTGTGCATTAAGCAGGGAGATGAATGGAAAACAGCATTTAATACGCCCGAAGGCCATTTTGAGTACTTGGTGATGCCTTTTGGACTCTCTAATGCTCCTTCTGTGTTTCAGTCCTTCATGCATGACATCTTCCGAGAATATCTGGATAAATTTATGATTGTTTATCTGGATGACATTTTGGTCTTTTCTGATGATTGGGAGTCCCATGTGAAGCAGGTCAGGATGGTGTTTCAGGTCCTGCGTGCTAATGCTTTATTTGTGAAGAGCTCAAAATGCCTCTTCGGAGTACAGAAGGTCTCCTTTTTGGGTTTTATTTTTTCTCCTTCTACTGTGGAGATGGACCCAGTCAAGGTCCAGGCTATTCATGACTGGACTCAGCCTACGTCTGTTAAGAGTCTTCAGAAGTTATTGGGTTTTGCTAATTTTTACCGTCGTTTCATCGCTAATTTTTCTAGCGTGGTTAAACCTTTGACGGATTTGACCAAGAAGGGTTCTGATGTGACTAATTGGTTTCCTGCGGCCGTGGAGACCTTTCGGGAACTGAAGCACCGGTTTTCTTCAGCTCCAGTCTTATGTCAACCAGATGTCTCTCTCCCCTTCCAGGTCGAGGTTGATGCTTCTGAGATTGGAGCAGGGGCTGTTTTGTCACAGAGAAGCTCTGATGGCTCTGTGATGAAGCCATGTGCTTTCTTTTCAAGAAAGTTTTCGCCTGCCGAGTGGAATTATGATGTTGGTAATCGGGAGTTGTTGGCTATGAAGTGGGCATTTGAGGAGTGGCGACATTGGCTCGAAGGAGCTAAACATCGTGTGGTGGTCTTGACTGATCACAAAAACCTGATTTACCTCAAATCTGCCAAGCGCCTGAATCCTAGACAGGCTCGTTGGTCGCTGTTTTTCTCCCGTTTCAACTTCGTGGTCTCATACCTGCCTGGTTCGAAGAACGTGAAGGCTGATGCACTTTCTAGGAGTTTTGTGCCTGACTCTCCGGGAGTTTCTGAGCTGGCTGGTATTCTCAGAGAGGGAGTGATTTTGTCTGCCATTTCCCCAGATTTGCGACGAGTGCTGCAGAAATTTCAGGCGGATAGACCTGACCGTTGTCCACCAGAGAGACTGTTTGTCCCGGATAGATGGACCAGCAGAGTTATTTCCGAGGTTCATTCTTCGGTGTTGGCGGGTCATCCTGGGATTTTTGGTACCAGAGATTTGGTGGCTAGGTCCTTCTGGTGGCCTTCCTTGTCGCGGGATGTGCGTTCCTTTGTGCAGTCTTGTGGGATTTGTGCTCGGGCAAAGCCTTGCTGTTCTCGTGCCAGCGGTTTGCTTTTGCCTTTGCCTGTCCCGAAAAGGCCTTGGATGCACATTTCCATGGATTTTATTTCGGATCTTCCAGTATCTCAGAAAATGTCTGTCAACTGGGTGGTGTGTGATCGTTTTTCCAAGATGGTCCATTTGGTGCCCTTGCCTAAGTTGCCTTCCTCCTCCGATTTGGTTCCTCTATTTTTTCAGAATGTGGTTCGCTTGCACGGCCTTCCTGAAAATATTGTGTCTGATAGAGGATCCCAGTTTGTGTCCAGGTTTTGGCGGACTTTTTGTGCTAAGATGGGCATTGATTTATCTTTTTCGTCGGCCTTCCATCCTCGGACTAATGGCCAAATCGAGCGAACTAATCAGATGTTGGAAACTTATTTGAGATGTTTTGTTTCTGCTGATCAGGATGATTGGGTGACTTTTTTGCCATTGGCCGAGTTTGCCCTTAATAATCGGGCTAGTTCTGCTACTTTAGTTTCGCCTTTTTTCTGCAATTCTGGTTTCCATCCTCGTTTTTTCTCGGGTCAGGTTGAGTCTTCTGACTGTCCTGGGGTGGATTCTGGGGTGGATAGGTTGCAGCAGATTTGGAACCATGTGGTGGACAATTTGAGGTTGTCACAGGAGAAGGCTCAGCGCTTTGCCAACCGCCGCCGCGGTGTGGGTCCCCGACTTCGTGTTGGGGATTTGGTGTGGCTGTCTTCTCGGTATGTTCCTATGAAGGTCTCCTCTCCTAAATTCAAGCCTCGCTTCATCGGTCCTTATAAGATCTTGGAAATCCTTAACCCGGTGTCTTTTTGTTTGGATCTCCCAGCATCGTTTGCCATTCATAATGTGTTCCATAGGTCTTTGTTGCGGAGGTATGTGGTACCTGTGGTTCCTTCTGTTGAGCCTCCTGCTCCGGTGCTGGTCGAGGGAGAATTGTAGTACGTGGTGGAGAAGATTTTGGATTCTCGTATCTCTAGACGGAGGCTTCAGTATTTGGTGAAGTGGAAGGGCTATGGTCAGGAGGATAATTCCTGGGTTGTCGCCTCTGATGTTCATGCGGCCGATTTGGTTCGTGCCTTCCACGCGGCTCATCCTGATCGCCCTGGGGGTTTTGATGAGGGTTCGGTGACCCCTCCTCAAGGGGGGGTACTGTTGTGAACTCTATTTTTAGGCTCCCTCTAGTGGTCACAAGCGGTACTGTGTAGTGTTGTCTTTCTGCCGGTTGGTTGCATCAGCTGGTTCGTTATCCTGGTTGGTTTCCTATTTAGCTCACCTGCATACTCAGTTCCTTGCCTGCTATCAATGTATTCAGTGCTCTTCAGATTCCTTGTGATTACCTTGCTCCCAGCTTCTCCAAGACAAGCTAAGTTTTTGTCTGTTCATTTTTTGATTATCAGCATTCATCATGTTTCTTGTCCAGCTTGCTAAGATGTGATCTCCTTGCTTGCTGGTTGCTCTAGGGGACTGAGTTTCTCCCCCCACACCTTTAGTTGGTGCGGGGGTTCTTGAAATCTCAGTGTGGATATTTTGTAAGGGTTTTTATTGACCGCACAGACCCCTTTACTATTTTCTGCTATCTAGTATTAGTGGGCCTCATTTGCTGAATCTGTGTTCACCCCTGTGTATGTGCCCTCCTCTTACCTCACCGTTATTATTTGTTGGGGGCTTCTATATCTTTGGGGATTATTTCTCTGGAGGCAAGAGAGGTCTTTCTTTCTCTCTAGGGGTAGTTAGTTCCTCAGGCTGGCTCGAGACGTCTAGGATTTTTAGGCACGTTCACCGGCTACTTCTAGTGTGTATGGATAGGTTCAGATTTGCGGTCAGTCCAGTTTGCCACCTCCCTAGAGCTTGTCCTATGTTTGTTACTTAGCTGGAGTAATTCGTGATCCTCAACCACTAAGGATCATAACACAGTTCCATGTAAACCTATGGAAAACCAAATCCGCTGTGCCCATGGTGCAGAAAATACAGCGCGGGAACGCTGCGTTGTATTTTCCGCAGCATGTCAATTCTTTGTGCGGATTACGCAGCGTTTTACACCTGTTCCTCAATAGGAATCCGCAGGTGAAATCCGCAAAAAAAACCACTGGAAATCCGCAGTAAATCCGCAGGTAAAACGCATTGCCTTTTACCTGCAGATTTTTAAAAAATGGTGCGGAAAAATCTCACACGAATTCGCAACGTGGGCACATAGCCTTAGGGTTTGGGTTGAAATTAGAGTTAGGGTTGGAATTAGGGCTAGGGTTGGAAATAGGGTTAAGATTAGGCTTGTGGTTAGGGTTATGGTTATGGGTGTGTTGGGGTTAGGGTTGTGGTTAGGGTTGGGATTATTGTTAGGATTAGGGTTGGGATTAGGGTTAGGGGTGTGTTGGGGTTAGGGTTGTGGTTAGGGGTGTGTTGGGGTTAGGGTTGTGGTTAGGGTTATGTCTAGAGTTGGGATTAGGGTTAGGGGTGTGTTGGGGTTAGTGTTGGAGTTAGAATTGAGGGATTTCCACTGTTTAGGCACATCAGGGGTCTCCAAACGCAACATGGCGCCACCATTGATTCCAGCCAATCTTGCGTTCAAAAAGTCACATAGTGCTCCCTCCCTTCCGAGCCCCGACGTGCGCCCAAACAGTGGTTTACCCCCACATTTGGGGTACCAGTATACTCGGGACAAACTGGGCAACAATTATTGGGGTCCAATTTCTCCTGTTACCCTTGTGAAAATAAAAAATTGTTTGCTAAAACATCATTTTTGAGGAAAGAAAAGTTATTTATTTTCACGGCTCTGCGTTGTAAACTTCTGTGAAGCACTTGGGGGTTAAAAGTGCTCACCACATATCTAGATAAGTTCCTTTGGGGGTCTAGTTTCCAAAATAGGGCCACTTGTGGGGGGTTTCTACTGTTTAGGCACATCAGGGGCTCTGAAAATGCAACATGATGCCCGCAGACCATTCCATCAAAGTCTGCATTTCAAAATACCACTACTTCCCTTCCGAGCCCTGACGTGTGCCAAAACAGTGGTTTACCCCCACATATGGGGTACCAGCATACTCGGGACAAACTGAGAAACAACTATTGGGGTCCAATTTCTCCTTTTAACCTTGTGAAAATTAAAAATTGCTTGCTAAAACATCATTTTTGAGGAAAGAAAAATGATTTTTTTATTTTCACAGCTCTGCGTTGTAAACTTCTGTGAAGCACTTGGGGGTTAAAAGTGCTCACCACATATCTAGATAAGTTCCTTTGGGGGTCTAGTTTCCAAAATAGGGTCACTTGTGGGGGGTTTCTACTGTTTAGGCACATCAGGGGCTTTGAAAATGCAACGTGACGCCTGCAGACCATTCCATCAAAGTCTGCATTTCAAAACGTCAATACTTCCCTTCCGAGCCCCGATGTGTGCCAAAACAGTGGTTTACCCCCACATATGGGGTACCAGCATACTCGGGACAAACTGGGCAACAACCGTTGGCGTCCAATTTCTCCTTTTACCCTTGTGAAAATAAAAAGTTGCTTGCTAAAACAATATTTTTGAGGAAAGAAAAATGATTTTTTATTTTCACGGCTCTGCGTTGTAAACTTCTGTGAAGCACTTGGGGGTTCAAAGTGATCACCAGATATCTAGATAAGTTCCTTGGGGGGTCTAATTTCCAAAATGGGGTCACGTGTGGGGGGTTTCTACTGTTTAGGCACATCAGGGGCTCTGCAAACATAACATGATGCCCGCAGACCATTCCATCAAAGTCTGCATTCCAAAACATCACTACTTCCCTTCCGAGCCCTGACATGTGCCAAAACAGTGGTTCCCCCCCACATATAGGGTATCAGCATACTCACGACAAACGGGACAACAACTTTTGGGGTCCAATTTCTCCTGTTACTCTTGTGAAAATAAAAAATTGCGGGCTAAAAAATAATTTTTGAGGAAAGAAAAAATATTTTTTATTTTCATGGCTCTGCGTTATAAACTTATGTGAAGCACTTGGGGGTTTAAAGTGGTCACCGCAAATCTAGATCAGTTCCATGGGAGGTCTAGTTTCCAAAATGGGGTCACATGTGGGGGAGCTCCAATGTTTAGGCACACGGGGTCTCTCCAAACGCGACATGGTGTCCGCTAACGGTTGGAGCTATTTTTTCATTCAAAAAGTCAAATGGCGCTCCTTCCCTTCTGAGCCCTGCCGTGTGCCCAAACAGTGGTTTACCCCCACATGTGAGGTATCAGTGTACTCAGGAGAAATTTCCCAATAAATTTTAAGATCCATTTTATCCTGCTACCCATGTGGAAATGAACAAATTGAGGCTAAAATAAATTTTTTGTGAAAAAAAAAGTACTTTTTAATTTTTACGGATCAATTTGTGAAGCACCTTGGGGTTCAAAGTGCTCACTATGCACCTAGATAAGTTCCTTGGGGGGTCTAGTTTCCAAAATGGGGTCACATGTGGGGGAGCTTCAATGTTTAGGCACACAGGGGCTCTCCAAATGCGACATGGTGTCCGCTAACGATTGGAGCTAATTTTTCATTCAAAAAGTCAAATGGCGCTCCTTCCCTTCCAAGCCCTGTCGTGTGCCCAAACAGTGGTTTACCCCCACATGTGAGGTATCAGTGTACTCAGGAGTAATTGCCCAATACATTTTAGGATCCATTTTATCCTGTTGCCCATGTGGAAATGAACAAATTGAGGCTAAAATAAATTTTTTGTGAAAAAAAAAGTACTTTTTCATTTTTATGGATCAATTTGTGAAGCACCTTGGGGTTCAAAGTGCTCACTATGCATCTAGATAAGTTCCTTTGGGGGTCTATTTTTCAAAATAGGGTCACTTGTGGGGGATCTCCAATGTTTAGGCACACAGGGGCTTTCCAAACGTGACATGGTGTCCGCTAACGATTGGAGCTAATTTTTCATTCAAAAGTCAAATGGCGCTCCTTCCCTTCCGAGCCCTGCCGTGTGCCCAAACAGTGGTTTACCCCCACATATGGGGTATCGGCGTACTCAGGACAAATTGTACAATAACTTTTGGGGTCCAGTTTCTCTTTTTACCTTTGGGAAAATAAAAAAATTGTTGCTTAAATATCATTTTTGTAACTAAAAAGTTAAATGTTCATTTTTTCCTTCCATGTTGCTTCTGCTGCTGTGAAGCACCTGAAGGGTTAACAAAACTTCTTGAATGTGGTTTTGAGTACCTTGAGGGGTGCAGATTTTAGAATGGTATCATTTTGGGGTATTTTCTGTCATATAGTCCCCTCAAAGTCACTTCAAACTTGAGGTGGTCCCTAAAAAAAATGGTTTTGTAAATTTTGTTGTAAAAATGAGAAATCGCTGGTCAAATTTTAACCCTTATAACGTCCTAGCAAAAAAAAATGTTGTTTCCAAAATTGTGCTGATGTAAAGTAGACATGTGGGTAATGTTATTTATTAACTGTTTTGTGTCACATAACTCTCTCGTTTAACAGAATAAAAATTCAAAATTTGAAAATTGCAAAATTTTCAAAATTTTCACCAAATTTCCATTTTTTTCACAAATAAATGCAAATATTATCGACCTAAATTTACCACTAACATGAAGCCCAATATGTCATGAAAAAACAGTCTCAAAACCGCTAGGATCCGTTGAAGCGTTCCTGAGTTATTACCTCATAAAGGGACACTGGTCAGAATTGCAAAAAACAGCCAGGTCATTAAGGTCAAAATAGGCTGGGTCATGAAGGGGTTAAATAAATAGCATATCTTTATCGAGCAGTTGTGCGATTTGTGCAACCCCTGCATAGGTAAGCAAATGTCACAATTTACCAGGGGCAATAATATTCCTTAGTCTGCTGTTGCAATGTGTCAGCAAGGCGATATAAAAAATTACTAATTTTCAATTGATTAAATAAATAGCGTATCGTTATCTAGCAGTTGTGCGACTGGCGCAATCTGTGGAGAGCTAAGCAAATGTCAGAATTTATCAGTGGCAATAATATTCCTTAGTCTGCTGTTGTCATGTGTCAGCAAGGTGATATAAAAAAATACTAATTTTCAATTGATTAAATAAATAACGTATCTTTATCTAGCAGTTGTGCAACTGGCGGAAAGCCTGCTTAGATATGCAAGCATGACTATTCACCTTAATTAACATTAAACCTCTGTGAGGGTACTTGTGAAAAACAAAGCCTGGAATTTTTTTTCTCACAACGCATTCAATATGAGAAACGGTGACGATAAGGGACGTGGATGTGGTGGTGCCAGCCAAGGCTGTGTGAAAGATCAAAAAGTGACTGTAACTCATTCATCCTGTCAAAATTTGGTCAGCCTGCTACACCACTGTCAAACCCAAACAAGTGAGAGGATGTTGTGGCTTTGATGGCAGACAAAGGCTCCAGTGTGTTGACAAGCAGCAACACAAATTCTTCCACATGGTCCAGTCCATTGCTAGCCACTCTGAGGATGTTCCCTTGCAATTATTCAGGCCCGTCAATGTGCACCGTTAAAGAGGGTCATGAGGGGGTGGCGTGCAGTGATGCTCAAACATTTGAGCACCCATGGCCAAAAGAAAGTCACGTTGGGTGAGGTCAATTTATGTCTGAAGAGGTGGAAGATAATCATGACGCACAGTTGCCATCAGGTCAGCTAAAAATCACAACTGAGAAGGAGGATCAAATTGATTAATTGAAAGATGACACTGTCGATGATGAGGCAAATAATACAACCTGGCATGGTGGCAGTGCAGAAAGGGTTGGATCTGTTGCATCAAACCAGGCTAGAAAAGGTAATGGTTTCACCAGAGGGAGAACTGGTCAACTGTCCCATAGAGCCCCCCACTTGGCTAGATAATAGGCAAAGGGTTCCCCTGTATGGCAGTTTTTTCTGAAAGTCCTTCAGATTAAATGACTGTAAGTTGCAGCATCTGCCAAACCAAGCTAAGAAGAGGCAAGCACACTGCCAACTTGAGCACCGCCAGCATGCAAAAGCACATGGCAGATAAGCACCCCAGTAGGTGGGCTTAGTGCCTGGGTACAAAATCTGTGTCTGAGAGTGATACCACTACACCTTTCCCTGTGTTACAGCCTTCCCAATCTGTTGTCCAAGAAGTAGACGCTGAAGCCTCCTGCTCACAACCTGTGGTTGCACAGACAGAACAGTCAGCAACCACATCCAATTCATTGTCGCAGTGCAGCTTTTAGTTGTCCCTGCCTTAGATGTTTCACAGGAAGCAGAAATATTCACCCACCCACAGGCCCAAATGCTAAACCACCACATTGCCAGATTTCTAGCCCTGCAAATGTTGCCATTTTGGAGTGATCTTTGGACTGATGAAGGAGCAACAAAAAGTATGTTGGGGCGACGGTTCACATACTGACTGACTTAACCAGTTTGTAATTATTTTATAGTCTTTTTTCACATCCATTAACACTTGCTTAATACTGTCTCACTATTTCAAAGTCATAGTGGATTGAGTGTGCCTTTTTACCACTGGCTACACCTGTATTTGGCTGCATTCAGCCTAATAGTTGCTTAAGCCTGGAATTTTGGTGATTTTCAGCACTTATATCCCTGCTTGATATACAGAGTGGTGTTCCTTTTCATTTCTTTCTTTTTTTCATGTTATTTTCTCATGTTTTTTCAAGCATTTTGTATGATGGATTTATTACATCATTTTGTGCAAATAATTAGTTACATTGTTATGCACCTTGCACTTTATTGTGTCAGTCTGTTTGTTCCCCATAGTGAAGCTCAGCAATCTCTGTATTTTCAATTTTTTTTCACAGCACCTGCTGGACCTCCAAAAAAGGGAAGCAAGGGCCGCATAATGACATGGCGGTGGATGCGGTGGTGGTGGTGGGCAAAACCCAAAATTCAAATGTGCATGTTTTAGCTGGCATTGTAAAGTGATGGGGAATATGTATTCCACTATATAGCTAACTATTTAGAACGAGGTAGGGACTTCACAAATATAGGAGTGAGCGCTCTCTCAAATGTATAATACAGGGCTACCCGAGGTCCCTTCCCAAACTCAGGTTTCATGGCACCTGCTGGACCTCTGAATATGTGAAGCGAGGGAAGCATTATGACAAGGTGGTGGACATGGTGATAGTGGCGGGCCAAACCCAAAATTCAAATGGGCATGTTTTAGCTGCATTGTAAAGTGATGGGGAATATGTATTATACTATCTAGCTAACAATTTTGAATGAGGGATAGACCTCCCAAATGTAGGAGTGAGAGCCTTCACAAATGTTAAAGGAAAAAATAAAACTAAAACGCTACGCGTGAACATATGCTAAAGGGGAGGTATAATTTTTTATTTATTTATTTTTATTTTGAATTACACGCATGCAATGATGAAAAAAAGATTTTATTAGAATTTTTCCCTTTAAAAAAAATTAAGGTTTGGTTTGGTAGGTCCTCTTATAAATCTGTAAAACTGGCGCAATATTCTGACATTATTCCCAGATACCATATGTGAGCCAGAAAGGCATGCAGGCATCTTCTCCATGCTGTTTCCATTTCGTTTTAGCTCTTTCCCATCCATTTCAGCCTTTTTCTCATGCCCCTAGACCTGTTTGCTGGATTCAGCAGAAAAATGTTCAGCCTTCCCATTGACTTGTATTGGATTCGTTATTCGGTATGAATACACAGGTATTAGAAATTATTTGCATCGATTTTTCCGAATCTGAATATTTCACTATTCGCTCATCACTAGTTAACAGGCTACCTTTGGGGCTCAATCAGTTGGCCATATAAATTGGACCGAGATCGGAATGCAGTGTCGGACTGGCCATCAGTTTTCCTGACCAGAGAGTGACAGCTTAATATATTTCTATGCAGCTATCAAATTTGAGTTGGGAGACCGCCGGCAAGTCTGAGCATTGCGTTCTCATCTTGGTCTGATTTATACAGCTGTCTGACTGCCCCCCTTAGGACAATATGATGTGTTTAGGTGATTGTTTCACTCTGACTTTTTACAGCAAAAAGCAGAAGGAAATTACTTTTTGGATGATGAGGACCGAACCTACTCCGTCTTCGATACATGTCTACTGTGGATAATTATGGAAAGCTAGATCATCAAGGATTTATTTTATATATTCAGCTCTTTTTAACACATGTTCTTGTTGCTTTTTATACACATGGAAATAACGACAGAACAGTTTGGCAGGTATTTTTTTTCCCAACATTAAAGTTTATACCAAGCTAATGAAAAGATTTATTTAACACCTCAAATGATGCAGAATTTCCTGTAATAATTAAGTTATTGCCAATAACAAAATCACGGAGTGTGTTTATAGATAAAACAGCAAATAAACCTTCTGCTGTGCTGTTTTGTACTATTAGTGCTCCACTGAAGCCAAATCCCTATTTTGCGGAGTGTTGCCAAGGAGATCATATTGAAACAAAATGAAGAAAGAACAGTAATGACACATGGTCATTGTGGTTTCAGGCTAGCTACCAGTTTGACAAAATCATCAAAAGTTAAGATTCTCTTTTCCATTATCGGAGCCTGTTCACAAAAGAAGAGCAGGAAATCCATCAAGCTGCATCTGAGTTCTATGTTGCTGCTGAACGAGGCCACATTTACATTATGTGGCGCTTTGCAGTTACAGAGAGATGTATTTTAATTTTTCAACCAGGTTTATGATTGCATTTTAAAAATCCAAACAGATGCGCAGCCCTCAGTGAGACATGTAAATGCGGTATACTCAAGAGAAAAATATGCCTGGAGGCACGACACATTGAAGACCTAACAATTATATTCTGAAAATAAAGCTGCAATAGATTGAAAATAATACATCTGTATTTTTATATCATATTATGATTATTTAGATTTTTTCTTTAATATGCATGCATACCTGATGTAATAACAGAAAAAGCTTCGACACCTTCCCGTCATGCCCAAATTTGTTTTTGAACTTTTGTCTTTTTCCTTGCCTTCTTTCTTTCGAGAGTCATAACTTAAAAAAAAAAAAATCTGTTGCATTGTCATGTAAGGGCTTCTTCTGTGGCATGAGTAGTAGTTTTAAATGACAGAATTGATTTTTACTAAATAATATACTGAAAACCAAGGGGAAAATTCCAAGTGCATTGACATGCTGAAAAAATACGACTGACATTGTATTTTTTAGCTTTTCTTTAGTGTTCTTTGTACAATGAACTGGGCAGCATGATCATCCAGGTAAGTATAATAACAGTGATACCAAATTTGTATAGTTTTTTTTCAACGCATGAGCTGATGTTTTTATTGATTTCAGACTAGGTTACATAAGATGCTTTGATTGCTCTCTAATTCATTTTTTTATTGAACTTTGGCGACTGAAAAAATGCAATTCTGGTAGTTTAGTTTTCTTCTTTTTATGGCAATTGTCATTTGGGTTAAATCATATTAATTTTTGATAGATATGATTTTATGGATGCAGTAATATCAAATATGCAAAAAGAAGTGATTCCAATTTTCACATTTCTAATTTTTTAACTTTTGATTTTTTACTTTAACCCCTTGCTGCCATCAGACGTAATATGCCGTTCATGTGATCTGGGACTTAATTCCCATGAACGGGATAGTACGTCATAGTTACATAGTTACATAGTTATTGAGGTTGAAGGAAGACTTTAAGTCCATCTAGTTCAACCCATAGCCTAACCTAACATGCCCTAACATGTTGATCCAGAGGAAGGCAAAAAAAACCCATGTGGCAAGGAGTAACTCCACCATGGGGAAAAAAATTCCTTCCCGACTCCACATACGGCAATCAGACTAGTTCCCTGGATCAACGCCTTATCAAGGAATCTAGTGTATATACCCTGTAACATTATACTTTTCCAGAAAGGTATCCAGTCCCCTCTTAAATTTAATTAATGAATCACTCATTACAACATCATACGGCAGAGAGTTCCATAGTCTCACTGCTCTTACAGTAAAGAATCCGCGTCTGTTATTATGCTTAAACCTTCTTTCCTCCAGACGTAGAGGATGCCCCCTTGTCCCTGTCTCAGGTCTATGATTAAAAAGATCATCAGAAAGGTCTTTGTACTGTCCCCTCATATATTTATACATTAAAATAAGATCACCCCTTAGTCTTCGTTTTTCCAAACTAAATAGCCCCAAGTGTAATAACCTATCTTGGTATTGCAGACCCCCCAGTCCTCTAATAACCTTGGTCGCTCTTCTCTGCACCCGCTCTAGTTCAGCTATGTCTTTCTTATACACCGGAGACCAGAACTGTGCACAGTATTCTAAGTGTGGTCGAACTAGTGACTTGTATAGAGGTAAAATTATGTTCTGCTCATGAGCATCTATGCCTCTTTTAATACATCCCATTATTTTATTTGCCTTTGTAGCAGCTGCCTGACACTGGCCACTGAATATGAGTCTGTCATCCACCCATACACCCAGGTCTTTTTCATTGATGGTTTTGCCCAGAGTTTTAGAATTAAGCACATAGTTATACATCTTATTACTTCTACCCAAGTGCATGACCTTACATTTATCCCCATTAAAACTCATTTGCCATTTATCAGCCCAAGCTTCTAGTTTACATAAATCATCCTGTAATATAAAATTGTCCTCCCCTGTATTGATTACCCTACAGAGTTTAGTGTCATCTGCAAATATTGAAATTCTACTCTGAATGCCCCCTACAAGGTCATTAATAAATATGTTAAAAAGAAGAGGGCCCAATACTGACCCCTGTGGTACCCCACTGCTAACCGCGACCCAGTCCGAGTGTGCTCCATTAATAACCACCCTTTGTTTCCTATCCCTGAGCCAGCTCTCAACCCACTTACACATATTTTCCCCTATCCCCATTACTCTCATTTTATGTATCAACCTTTTGTGTGGCACCGTATCAAAAGCTTTGGAAAAGTCCATATACACTACGTCCACTGGGTTCCCTTGGTCCAGTCCGGAACTTACCTCTTCATAGAAGCTGATCAAATTAGTCTGACATGAGCGGTCCCTAGTAAACCCGTGCTGATACTGGGTCATGAGGTTATTCCTCTTCAGATACTCCAGTATAGCATCCCTTAGAATGCCCTCCAGGATTTTACCCACAGTAGAGGTTAAACTTACTGGCCTATAATTACCGAGTTCAGTTTTTGCCCCTTTTTTGAATATTGGCACCACATTTGCTATACGCCACTCCTGTGGTACAGACCCTGTTATTATGGACTCTTTAAAGATTAAAAATAATGGTCTATCAATGACTGTACTTAGTTCCTGCAGTACTCGGGGGTGTATCCCATCCGGACCCGGAGATTTGTCAATTTTAGTGATTTTTAGACGCCGCTGTACTTCCTGCTGGGTTAAGCAGTTGACATTTAATGGGGAATTTTTATCACTAGTCATATTGGCTGCCATGGGATTTTCTTTTGTAAATACTGATGAAAAAAAGTCATTTAGCAGATTGGCTTTTTCCTCATCCTCATCCACCATTTCACCCAGACTATTTTTAAGGGGGCCAACACTGTCATTTTTTAGTTTCTTACTATTTATATAGTTAAAGAATATTTTGGGATTATTTTTACTCTCTCTGGCAATGAGTCTCTCTGTCTCAATCTTTGCTGCCTTGATTTGCTTTTTACAGTATTTATTTAATTTTCTGTATTTATTTAATGCCTCATCACTACCTACTTCCTTTAATTCTCTAAATGCTTTCTTTTTGTTCCTTATTGCGCCCCTAACAGCTCTATTTAGCCATATTGGTTTCCTCCTATTTCTAGTATGTTTATTCCCATACGGTATATACTGTGCACAGGTCCTATCCAGGATGCTAATAAACGTCTCCCATTTTCTTTGTGTATTTTTGTGTCTCAGGATATCATCCCAGTTAATTGCACCAAGATCCTCTCTCATCCGTTGGAAATTTGCCCTCCTGAAGTTTAGTGTCCTTGTCACCCCCCTACTACCCATCTTATTAAAGGTTACATGAAAACTTATTATTTTATGATCACTAGTCCCCAAGTGACCCCCAACCCTTATATTTGATATGCGGTCTGGCCTGTTGGTTAATATTAGGTCTAGCAGTGCCCCCCTCCTTGTTGGGTCCTGAACCAGCTGTGAAAGGTAATTGTCTCTCATAGTTGTCAAAAACCGATTACCTTTGCTGGAACTGCAGGTTTCTGTTCCCCAATCTATTTCAGGGTAGTTGAAGTCCCCCATAATAATGACTTCTCCTTGAGTCGCAGCTTCATCTATTTGCTTTACGAGGATATTCTCCATTGCTTCCATTATTTTTGGAGATTTATAACAAACCCCTATCAGTAATTTATTATTTTTTCCCCCTCCCCTTATCTCCACCCACAGGGACTCCACATTTTCATTAAATTCACCTATATTATCATGCAGGATGGGTTTTAAGGAAGATTTTACATATAGACACACCCCTCCCCCTCGCTTATCTGTACGGTCATTTCTGAACAGGCTATAGCCCTGCAAGTTAACAGCCCAGTCATGGCTCTCATCCAGCCACGTCTCAGATATCCCCACCATGTCATAATTATGCTCCAACAACATTAGTTCTAATTCGTCCATTTTGTTGGCGAGGCTTCTGGCATTAGTATACATGCACTTGATGTTACTCTATGTACCTCTATTCTTTCTTAAATTATTAACTGTTCTAACCCCACCCCCCATGCCACCGCCACCCCCAACTTCCTTATTTGTGCCCAGCTCTCTATCTGCACTATCTTCCCCTCCTATAAAATGAATACCCTCCCCCCCAATCCCTAGTTTAAACACTCCTCCAACCTTCTAACCATTTTCTCCCCCAGCACAGCTGCCCCTTCCCCATTGAGGTGCAGCCCGTCCCTAGCGTAGAGCCTGTAGCCCACTGAGAAGTCGGCCCAGTTCTGCAAGAACCCAAACCCCTCCTTCCTACACCAATTCTTGAGCCACTTATTAACCTCCCTAATCTCCCGTTGCCTCTCTGGCGTGGCACGTGGTACAGGCAGTATTTCGGAAAATATCACGTTGGAGGTCCTTGCTTTCAGCTTGCAGCCTAATTCCCTGAAATCATCTTTAAGGACCTTCCACCTACCTCTAACTTTGTCATTTGTGCCAATGTGCACCATGACTGCTGGGTCCTCACCAGCCCCTCCCAGTAATCTGTCCACCCGATCAGTGATGTGTCGGACTCGAGCGCCAGGTAGGCAGCACACCGTCCGACGATCCCTGTCTTTGTGACAGATTGCCCTATCTGTTCCCCTAATAATTGAGTCCCCCACTACCAGCAGTCATACACAATCAGCCTCGCTCACGGGGGGATCACGGTCGATCGTGCCCGAGTGTCAGCTGATTATCACAGATGATACCCAGGACTAAGTGCCAGGAGTGGTGACGGACCGCTCCCGGCGCTTTAACCCCCGGAACACTGCAATCAAACAAGATTGCAGTATTCCGGTGGTATAGAGAAGCATCACACAGGGAGGGTGCTTCCCTGAGACCCTCAGAACAACGCAATGTGATTGCATTGTTCCAAGGGTCTACTCCCTGCAGGCCTCCAGATCCAACATGGCTACTTCCGTGTCCTGCAGGGAGATGGCTTTCTCACTGAGAAGCCTCCTACACTGCAGGTCAGATCGCTGATGTCATACAGTGCTGTGCAAAGTGTTAGATCAGTGATCTGACTTTATACAGTGATGTACCACTATGGGGCAATGTAAAATTTAAAAAAATATATTATACTGTGTAAAAATATTTTTTTAAAGTACTCTAAAGAAAGAAAAAATATTGTTCCAATAAATAAATTTCTTTATGTAAATAATAAAAAAAATAAAAGAACACATATTTAACATCTCTGCATCGTAACAGTCCAACCTATAAAACTGTCCTACTAGTTAACCCCATCAGTGAACACCGTAAAAAAAACTAAAAAACAAGGCAAAAAACAATGCTTTACCATCATACCGCTGAACAAAAAGTGGAATAACACGCAATCAAAAAGACAGATACAAATAAACATGGTACCGTTGAAAACACCATATTGTCCCGCAAAAAACTAGCCACCATAGAGCATCATCAGCAAGAATAAAAGAGTTATAGCCCTCAGAATAAAGCGTTACAAAAATAAATTATTTTTTATATAAAATAATTTTTTATATAAAATAGTTTTTATTTTATAAAAACGCCAAAACATAAAAAAATATAAATGATATATCTCTGTAATCGAACTAATCCGAAGAATAAAACTACTTTATCAATTTTACCACACGCAGATCGGTATAAACGCCCTGCCCAAAGGAAATTCATGAATTGCTGGTTTTTGTTCATTCTGCCTCACAAAAATCGTAATAAAAAGCGGCCAAAAAAGGTCATGTGCCCGAGAATGGTACCAATAAAAACGACAACTGGTCCCTCAAAAAACCAGACCTCACATGACTCTGTGGGCCAAAATATTGAAAAATTATAGGTCTCAAAATGTGGTAATGCAAAAACTATTTTTGCAATAAAATGCGTCTTTTAGTGTTTGACAGCTGCCAAACATAAAAACCGCTATAAAACCTACTATAAATAGTAAATCAAACCCCCCTTTATCACCCCCTTAGTTAGGGAAAAATAATAAAACAAAAAAGTATTTATTTCCATTTTCCCATTAAGGTTAGGGTTAGGGCTAAAGTTAGTGTTGTTAGGGTTGGGGCTAAAGTTAAGGTTAGGGTTGGGCTAAAGTAAGGGTTAGGGTTGGGGTTAAAGTTAGGGTTGGGGCTAAAGTTAGGGTTGGGGCTAAAGAATGGTTGGGGCTAGAGTTTGGGTTAGGGTTTGGATTACTTTTACGATTGGGGTTAGGGTCGGGATTAGGGTTGGGATTATGGTTAGGGGTGTGTCAGGGTTAGGGGAGTGGCTAGGGTTATGGTTAGGGTTGGGATTAGGGTTAGGGGTGTGTTGGGGTTAGGGTTAAGATTAGGGTTGGGATTAGGGTTAGGGGTGTGTTTGGATTAGGGTTTGGGTTAGAATTGGGGAATTTCTACTGTTTTGGCACTTTAGGGGCTCTCCTAAAGCGACATTGTGTCCGATCTCAATTCCAGCCAATTCTGCGTTGAAAAAGTAGAATGGTGCTCCTTCCCTTCTGAGCTCTGCCGTATGCCCAAACAGTGTTATACCCCCACATATGTGGCATCAGAGTACTCAAGACAAACTGGACAACATTTGCTGTCCAATTTCTCCTGATACCCTTGGCAAAATAAAAATTAGGGGGCTATAAAATCATTTTTTGTGGAAAAAAATTATTTTTTTTATTTCACGGCTTTGCATTATAAACTTTAGTGAAACACTTGGAGGTTCAAAGTTCTCACATCACATCTAGATAAGTTCCTTGGGGGATCTAATTTCCAAAATGGGTTCACTTGTGGGGGGTTTATACTGTTTAGGTACATCAGTGGCTCAGCAAACTCAGCATGACGCCCGCAGACCATTCCAAAAAAGTCTGCATTCCAAAACGCCACTACTTCCCTTCTGAGCCCCGACGTGTGCCCAAACAGTAGTTTTCTCCCACATATGGGGTATCAGCGCACTCAGGACAAATTTCACAACAAATTGTGTGGTCCAATTTCTCCTCTTACCTTTGGGAAAATAAAAATTTGGGGGCTAGAAGATCATTTTTGTGGAAAAAAAAAAGAGATTATGCATTATAAACTTTAGTGAAACACTTGGTGGTTCAAAGTTCTCACACCACAATTAGATAAATTCCTTGGGGGTCTGGTTTCCAATATGGGGTCACTTGTAGGGGGTTTCTACTGTCTAGGTACTTCAGGGGCTCTCCAAACACGACATGGTGTCCGATCTCAATTCCCACCAATTTTGCATTGAAAAGTAAAACAGCGCTCCTTCCCTTCCGAGCTCTGACATGCGCCCAAACAGTGGTGTACCCCCACATATGGGGTATTGGCATACTCAGGACAAATTGTTCAACAATTTTTGTTGTCCAATTTCTCCTTTTACCCTTGGTAAAATAAAACAAATTGGATCTGAATTAAATATTTTGAGAAAAAGAGTTAAATGTTCATTTTTTTTAAACATTCCAAAAATTCCTGTGAAGCACTTGAAGAGTTCATAAACTTCTTGATTGTGATTTTGAGCACCTTGAGGGGTGCAGTTTTTAGAATCTTGTCGCTTTTCAGAATTTTCTATCATATATACCCCCAAAGTGACTTTTAACCCTCATAACTTCCTAATAATAAAAAAATTTGGTTCCAAAATTGTGCTGATGTAAAGTAGACATGTGGGATATGTTACTTATTACGTATTTTGTGTGACATATCTCTGTTATTTAAGGGCATGAAAATTCAAAGCTGGAAAATTGAGAAATTTTCACAATTTTTGCCAAATTTCCATTTTTTTTCCACAAACAAACGCAAGTCAAATCAAAGAAATTTTACCACTGACATGAAGTAAAATATGTCATGAGGAAACAGTGTCAGAATACCCAGGATACATTGAAGCGTTCCAGAGTTATAACCTCATGAAGGGACTGTGGTCAGAATTGTAAAAATTGGCCCGGTCATTAACATGCAAAGCACCCTTGGGGGTTAAGGGGTTAAAGTACTGTACTTTAAAGAATTGAGCTGGTAATCATTTGGACACTTGTTCTATATAATGCAATACTGCAAATGTATAGTAGTATATAGACAAAAAGACATCCTACACAGGTAGGGTTTCACAGGATGACATATATGGAAGCCCCTGGCTGCTATGCCAACCCATGTTACTCTTGCAATTGCGTTGTGATGGCCTATTTCAGCTGTTTACAGATTAGTCCATGAACTGTGGTGGCCTCAGTGAGATCACCATTAGCACAGTGAGAAAAAGTCTCCTGGGGCAGCTTTGACCTTAGAGAGTTTACCAGGAGAAGTTTCTCCCGATGATCTGCAGTGATCTCCCCGCTGCACCTGTGAGACTTTCTCTCACTGTGCTAGTCATAATCTCACAGTGGTTCCTACAGTTCAGGGGCCCAGCTGGGAATGCTGCCCCAGTGACTGGCGGTAATTTTGATGACGTAACCGCTGGTCACTGAGGCTGAGATCGCAGCAGCTCATTCCTCACTGGTTCTCTTGGCACCATCCAGGTTGAAAACAGTTTATCCCCTGGCATGGATTACGGCATGGCACAGAACGATGGACAAGTGAGGGTTATGATGGCTTTTTTTATTTTTGCATTTCTACAGAAGACTACAACTATAGTTTTAGTAATGGAGAGGCATCTTATAGATATCTCTGCATTACTAAGCCGTGGGCTTGATGATGACACACGACAATGCAAAGGTTGCATCAACCACACAAATGTGAACTCCCCATGCCATTGCCACAAGACAAGTGGGGAGAGGCAGGCAAAGTGTCAGAATTGGCACATCCAATAGATGTGCCTTTTCTGTGCAACTGCGGGCTGCTATTTTTATACAGTGGAGGCCGATGTCCATAGCTGAGAATACCAGCCCCCAGATGTCTGCATTAGCAAGGCTGGTTATCAAAAATGGGGGGTTCCCATGCTGTTTTTTTTAAATTATATATTTAAATATTTTAAAAAACTGAGTGGGGACACCTCTATTCTTGATACTCAACCTTGATTAAGCTGACAGCTGAGGGATGTGGCCAGCAGCTGTGAGTTTTGCCTGGCTGGTTATCAAAAATACAGATTAGAAGGAAACCCAAGCCAAATATTTAGTAAACTATTTATTTAGAGCGCAGGCACTGTCACTTTTATTAGCTGCAGCAGGCATTGGCTGATGAGAGTAGTAGTCCCATTGGCTGACACCAGTGACCGGAGGTAAACTTTTACAGTACGGCCAGTCACAGTCACAGCTGCGGGGTCACGCTGACATCTGACAGCGTGTCACCGCAGGACACTGACTGACAGCAACAATCTTAGAGAGATCAGAACTGCCAGTAAAATGACAGACTTAGTGGAAACTCATTAATTTATCAAATTTTGCAGAAAATGCTCAGGAATTCAAACATGAATCTGAATGTGCAACTTTCGTGCTGACTTTGAGATTGGCAAATGCTTTCCAAACAAGTTCGCTCATCTCTACTCTTCAACCATTTTTTATACAGAGCCTTTATCTTTATCCGCTCAATAAGCCCTTTTTCCTCAGCCCTTAGAAGACCACCTCTCAGGTTGGCCAAAGCAAAAGAAAGAATCAACACCATGAACCAATTTTATGTCAATTAAATTGATCAATTCTAATATTGAAATTTATGTTAAAATCATTGCAAAGAGGCAATGCTTGGTGGTTTCTTCATTAGTAGCTGATGATCACAGTAGGTTTAGGTTATGGTAGGGAGTTGAAGTTTTATGCCCAGAAAAGTAAAATACCAGCTTGCCTGTTGTCAATTTATGCTGAAAAAGCATTTGAGAAAATACATCAGATCTTTTTGAAAGGAACCTTTAAGCATTGATGTTGGAATTCTCTTCCATGTTTGAATTATAGCCCTATGCCAGAGAACTACAGCAAAGATACTGACTAAGGACTAGGTCATGACTGAGAAAAGGCTTTCAACCTCTTCTATACCACCTTAGTCACTCTCCCCCTCCCCTTTCTGTCCCACATTTTTCTCTTGCCCCGTACCTCCTTTACTTCTTTTTACAAATAATGATAGACAACTGTGGATTTGGATAAATGGCCAATGCAGCCTTTATTTTATAACATAATTGCCGTTTTGCGCTGTATGCACTTCTATGGGTCCAGCGCGAAACGGCCGTCGTCCAGTTACCTTTACACAGGACTCTCCTGCTTCTGCTATTTTATGCAACTTCAATAAAAAGAGACTTTTAATAGAGTGGTGAGTGCCACCTTTATTTCTTTGGATACAGTCTATCTTTTCCTGTGTTTGGTTTAATAACAAGTGAAGAACATTTTAAGAATTTCAGTAGCTATTTCTTGTAACTGATCTTCTCTGCTCTCATGTGTGCATCTATCTATCTATCTAGCTATATATTCTATATTTATCTAGCTATCTATCAATCTATCTTCCTACAGTGCTTTAATGCATACCCTATATACTTGTGTATAAGCTGAGCTTTTCAGCACATTTCTTTGTGCTGAAAATGCCCCCTTGGCTTTACATGAGTCAATTGTCCAGAAAGCCAGCGGGGGAGGGGGGGGGTGTCTGAGCAGCGGGTCACAGGAGGCAGAAGTCGGTTGCTGCGGCTGTAACCCACTGCTAAAAATAAATGAATATTCATTTCTCTTATAGCAGCGTACAGTGACAACTATCAGCTTCCAGAAGACAACCTACTCAGCCACCAGTGTGACCTCTCAGCATCTCGGTCATCCTGGCACCTTTACAGCATCTTAATGGTTTCGGCTTCCAGCAGCTCTTCCGGCGTGATCTCGTGGCACTGCTCATTAAGGTAATGAATATGCATGCATCTTCACTCTCATAGGCATGGAGTGCATATTCATTACCTTAATGAGCGGCATCACATGATCGCTCAGCACAGGAAGAGCTGAAGGAAGCTGGAACCATCGAGATACTACGAAGGCGTCATACCAGGACATGGAAGGGGGAGCCATGCATACAAGGACAGGGATGAGGTGACAATGTATACCCGGCTTATACTCGAGTTAATAAGCTTACCCAGTTTTCCGTGGCAAAATTTGGTGCCTCGGCTTATACTCAAGTATATACGGTATTTTATAATTTGATGCCTGTAAAAAGTTATCATATGTTGATCATATGTTATCCAGTTACATCATTGGTGGGGATGACATACAAAATTTAGGCAATATCCATGATTTAAGGAAAAAAGTGTGCATATGGAAGAATTTATCATGCTCTATGAGGAAGTATGGCAAGTAGCAACTGAGAAAAAAATTGAGAAATCTGATATTTAAATAGATAGATTTCTTTTTCTCTTAGATCTAGTGAAAAGCAGGGTCACTTTTGTGAACTTTATCATTAGTTAGAAAATATAGGCTCATTTTGCATGTGATATTATTTAAAAGCTGAGCAGATCTACATTATTTTATTTCCAGGTATTAAAATATGTCTTGGGTCCTGCAAACGTTAAATGAAAAGACAAAGTGGAAGAGGAGAAGGCATTGTGGGTGAAAGGCTATGGTTTAATTTGATAAAGTAGGCTAAAATTAGGGCACGGTATATGACAGTTCCCCATTATTTTTGATTCATTAACTTAGTTTTAAGGAATACTTTTAACATTGATGTTTTTCCATATCCTTTTTCTTGACATAGGATTGTTCTGTTAACAGAAAATGAAGGAAGCAAAATGTCAAAAAGAGCAAGGATTATCTTAACCTTGTGCTGCACTGATCAGAACTCAAGTTTTAAGTCAATCATGGTAAAACTTGTTCAGAATTAACTGATCATTCAGTCTCCCAGAATGCCATCCTTTAGCTTAAGAGCTGTTAGAGGATTAAAGGTACATTTGGATTTAATGAGCCCAACCATTAAAGGCTGACCATAGTCTATTGAAATGAGGCAGCGTATTGTGTAATTACTTTGACATCAGAAGGAGCTTTAATAACAGAAATTTAGAAAAGTTGTTCTGTTATTAGCTTTCTACCTTATTTTTTCTATCATATTTCCTTTTAACTAAACCAACTTGCTAATAAAGCTATTTCTTTACTGCAGGTACTTGCGTAGCATCTTTGTACCGTGTGAAAACCAATTTTTTTTAATGAGATGAGCAGTCTTGTTACTTAACTTCAGCTGATTATCCAGATATTCCCCCCTTTTTGTAGAAATACAATTGAACATAAAGATGAAAAGACACAAAAACAAACTCAAATATATGTTATTAATAGTACTCCCCAAACAGTATTTATTATAAAACAATTCCTCCTGTGTAATTAGTAAGAAAAATAACATGTGGTGATATAATGATAGATAGATAGATAGATAGATAGATAGATAGATAGATAGATAGATAGATAGATAGATAGATAGATAGATAGATATGGGATAGATAGATAGATAGATAGATAGATAGATAGATAGATAGATAGATAGATAGATAGATAGAATCAAAAAGAGTTGAAACAGCACACCATACTGTAGTTGTAAAGTGCTCTTTATTGGCCCATATGACATATGTGCCAATGTAGAGCTCTTTATAATTACAGTATTTTGTGCTGTTTCAACTCTTTTTTGATTCTACACAAAAGGACTGGTATGTGCCTGTGAAGCGCTACACCCTATTTTTAACTGTGCTGTTTTTAGATAGATAGATAGATAGATAGATAGATAGATAGATAGATAGATATGGGATAGATAGATAGATAGATAGATAGATAGATAGATAGATAGATAGATAAATAGATAGATATGGGATAGATAGATAGATAGATAGATAGATAGATAGATAGATAGATAGATAGATATCAGATAGATAGATAGATAGATAGATAGATAGATAGATATGGGATAGATAGATAGACAGATAGATAGATAGATAGATAGATAGATAGATCAAAAAGGGCAACAACACGCTGTGTGTTCCAAGATGCACAATAATGTTAAAAAACTAAGTACACCTTTTTTTAATTCTATGGTTTTACATATAAGGGCAAAAAATTCTGCTCCTTAGAAGGTCTTGTCTGAATACAACCTTAGAAGAGCAACACTTGACAATTTACACTGCGTCACTATTTATTAAATAAAAACTAAGCTAAAAACTAAGGTAGAAGCAGTGAGTGAAAAATTAAGCACACTCCATGAATCAATTTAATGAAAAGAACCACATTTGGCAATTGACGTGATCATTTTCTGTATGACTTTACCAGTTTTTCACATTGTTTTGGAGGACTTATGTCCATCTCTTCTTTAAAGGGAAGGTGCCATCAAAAAAAATTTTTTTTTACAGCAATAGAAAAAATGTAAAGAATTAATGTTTACATTTTCATAAAAAATATTATCATTTGTTTATAATTTAGTAAAATATGAAAAATAATTTGAAAAGTTTTGGAATTTCCACTTTTAAACACTAGGGGGAGCAGCTGCTGAAATTTCACAAAAACCTAGAGTACAACAAGCTCACATTACAGCACTGCAGTAATTATGGGCGGAGTCTGCTGACAAGTGTGATGTCTCCTCCTCCCCTTCTGGTGTTTGTTAAGGGATAAGAGAGGATGATATTCAGGAACCCAGTGAGCAGCCATTTTGTTGGTGACTGCAGAGTTTTAGTATGTTTCCACGTTCAGGAAACGCTGCGTGTTTGACGCTGCATAGAGCCGCAGCGTCAAACACACAGCGTCCTGATGTTACAGCGTAGTGGAGGGGATTTCATGAAATCCCGTCTCCACTATGCATTAACCCTGCTGTTCTGTTTAGAATTCACATAAAAAAATTGTACCAAATAAAGTAAACAAAAATTAAAAAAAATAAAAAATTCCCACAGAGAGTACCCCCCTAATGACGAAAAGTCAGGGACCCTCAAGTCTCAGAATCACACGCTGAATTTTTATAACATTATAGAATTTCAAAAACGGTCATTTTTGACCAACAGAACAGCAGGTTAAAAGATGCATGCAGCAGACCCGTGGAAACGGACATGTGGCGCGTCTTTTCAGAACGCAGCATGTCCTTACAATGCTCAAATAACGCATGAAAAATGCAGGTGACCTGCTAGTGACCTCAGGTGCAGATTTGGTGCAGATTTTAACTGAGTAAAATCCTGACCAAATCCTGATGCAATCCTGAACGTGGACACATACTCTTATACTGACAAGTAGACAGTCACCAAGGATGGCAGGCAGCAAGGATTCTGGGAGACATATGGTGGAGGGAGCAGGGTGACAGCAGCACAGAGTATTTCAGGAGAGCAGTGTGCTGGTCTATGGGGGGCGCTCTGTTTGGTGTGCGAAGCAGCCAGGGATTGTACATAGAGTGCTGTCTTTTATACACATGGATAGACCGTCTGCTTGTCTGCTCCACAGAAATCCAGGAAACATTTCTGTGGATTGATGGCCTGTTCTGATCCAGACTTTGCATGCAAAGACCCCATTCCCCTCCTCAGATCCTGTCTTCTCCATCCTGCCCTGGCGATGTGTGAAAGCGAGGCGACAGGCGCAGTACGGGGTGATGCTGGGGGGAAATGTAGCCATATAGTAATGATAAAAATGAGACCCCTCTCTTCAGCTGCCTCACCAGCCCTCCCCTGACTGCACCTACCTGGAGGTCATGCTGACCCCTCTATTACCCAAGACCCGTGTGCATGTGCTCAACCAGAACCACCATAGAATGGGTCCCCTTTCTGAAGATATTACTGCCATAGTGTTCTCACGTAATACCGCCATGTAGATCACACATAATACCACCATATAGTTCACACATAATACCGCCAGTGTTCTAACAAACCGCCATATAGATCACACGTAATACCGCCATATAGATCACACATAATACCACCAGTGTTCTCACATAATACCGCCATATAGATCACACAATACTGCCACATACTTCTCACAATGCCGCCACATAGATCTTACATAATACCGCCATGTAGATCACACACAATACCACCATATAATTCTCACAATACTGATCAAGCATAATACCACCATACAGATCACATAATACCGTCATATAGATCTCACATAATGCAATAATACAGCATGACCCCTGCAGCTCCTGTTATCGCATGCATCGAGTTGTGTGTGCAATGGGGAAAGACATGCAGGGGGGAGAGGAGTGCATAGGAGAGGATTAGATACACGGTTCACCAGACAGTATCACACAGGATAGAATTAGATACACTGCTCAGCAGACAGTATGACACAGGATAGGATTAGATACACGGCTTAGATACATGGCTCAGCACAGTATCACACAGGAGAGGATTAGATACATGGCTCAGCATTCAGTATCCCACAGGAGGACTAGATACATAGGTCAGCAGACAGAATCACACAGGATAGGATTAGATACACGGCTCAGCAGTCAGTATCACACAGGAGAGGATTAGATACACGGCTCAGCACAGTATCGCACAGGATAGGATTAGATACACGGCTCAGCATTCAGTATCACACAGGAGAGGATTAGATACACGGCTCAGCATTCAGTATCACACAGGAGAGGATTAGATACACGGCTCAGCACAGTATCACACAGGAGAGGATTAGATACACGGCTCAGCATTCAGTATCCCACAGGAGGACTAGATACATGGGTCAGCAGACAGTATCACACAGGATAGGATTAGATACACGGCTCAGCAGTCAGTATCACACAGGAGAGGATTAGATACACGGCTCAGCACAGTATCGCACAGGATAGGATTAGATACACGGCTCAGCACAGTAACACACAGGAAAGGATTAGATACACGGCTCAGCATTCAGTATCCCACAGGAGGACTAGATACATAGGTCAGCAGACAGAATCACACAGGAGAGGATTAGATACATGGCTCAGAATGTATCACACAGGATAGGATTAGGTACATGGCTCAGCAGTCAGTATCCCACAGGATATGATTAGATACATGGCTCATCAGTCACTATCCCACAGGAGGATTAGATACACAGCTCAGTAGACAGTACCATACAGGAGAGGATTAGATACACAGCTCAGCAGACAGTATCACACAGGAGCGGATTAGATACACGGCTCAGCACAGTATAGTGATAGATACACGGTCTGATGTCCTGATGAGGAGCTACAGTGAGAGGCAGGGTCGGAGCAGCACAGAGAGCCTCCCCCTCCCCCTCTGTTACCTCTCTGCAGCTCTTGATAGAGGACATCAGATGCAGCACTCCTTCACCCTCTCTAGCGATTCTGGAGATTACAGCCAGGGCACCAGGCAGCAGAGGACAGAGAACAGCCGACTGCTGACAGTGTGAAAGGGGAGATGGATGGAGCTGTCCCTCCTATAACAGCGCAGCTCTCAAGTCACAGTGGAGCTCACAGACTGTGGGCTGAAGAAAGATGGCGCCGACCTCCTGCCTCTGCTGTGATGTGGAGACAGCCCAGGGGGAATGGCCAGACACAGCAGGGAGCAGCACAATGCTAGGTATGCGGTTGGCTCCCGACCGCAGCCTCCTATGCCCAGGGCTGCCGTATTTGCAGAGTGTAAGTGTCATGCTGGGACTCTTACACTCCTGCAAAGGAAAATGGCGGCGCCCAGAGGCTGCAAAAATAATTAATAATAAATAAGATACTAAAGTTAAAAAAAATAATTTTGTATTAAAAATAATTGTTTATATAAACAATCATTTTTAATACAAAAGCAAAATTGCGGCACCTTCCCTTTAAGTTACACAGTTTTTAAAGGAAACCTGTCAGCAGGATTGTGCACAGTAACCTACACACAGTGTCAGGTACACACAGTTACACTGATACCTTGGTTGATGTAATCCATCTTGCGGTTGTTGTTTAATCTTTATTTTCAGTTTTGAGTTAATGATATGCTTGTGCTATTGGGCGGCCTGTGGTGCTCAGGTGTATGGCTTTTGACAGGTCACTGAACCCTCACTAACCCACTCTCTAGTTTACATAATGAATATTATATATATATTTTTTTTTAAAAATCATCTTCTGCAGGCAGGTGGTGGCACCTGCACTGCAGCATGATCGCATCTAAAATGTGTTTGTAATTCTTTTTTTTCATATTATCCATCAATTCCTAAAACAAAAGAAATTAGTTTGAAAATGGCACTGGCCGCGCCTTCAAGGTAGCAGCGATTGTCTATCCGATAGTGCCTACTGCACAGGCATCGGAGGTGCCATCTTGCTAGAGAAACAAAAATTGTTTCCACTAAGATGGTGCCACTGGCACCTGCGCAATAGCAGCTATTGAATCACCGATGTGGGGAGTTTTCATGTGGTGCTCTGATTAAGTGTTTGTCAGTATGACTTCTGACAGGTCACTGATCCCTTAGTTATCGGCAATCTGATAGATGGTACTGCGCGGGCGGTGCCATCTTGGAGGAGGCAACAATAAGTATGGGAGGGCACCACTAGACAAGGGGATACACTCAAGATCTGTGGAAACTCCAATATAAACAAAAAAGACAACAGAGCATATACCCAAAAAACTGCAAAATATAAACAATGCTTTACTGGGCACAATTTTTAAAAACACACAAACACCAATATAAAAACATTTAAAAGTCATAAAATGACAAATGCAAACATGCTCATAATATAACCAGCCCTCAGGATGACAGACTCAACATATATGGTTGTAAGGCAACAAATCACCAGTGTATAAATGATCAGCACACCAAAAAAGGCTCAGAAGCAAGAATAATGCCTTGTTATTGTCTGAAACATACACAAATAGTGCTGATAATGTGTGCAACCATATAATAAGGCTGTATGAAATACCAGCCTGAAATGATGGAATAATCATGCAACCATGTAGTGCCTTAAATAATGCAAAATTCAATGGAATCCCAAATAAAAAGTGAGATGACAAATATCATTAGAATGCATGAATAGCAAGTACTAACACAGAGCCTAGGGTGCTTGTCTGGCAATGGAAGGATCCTAGAGAGGTACATAACCCCCCTCCCTCCAAATCCAAGCGCAGGTGTGAAAAATACACCAAAATGCAGGGAATTAAATACCCAAAATCCTAAATACTTCTCTATAATAGAAGTGAGCTGGGATGGTGGTACCAAAGAAACAGTCACGAGGGCGGGAGACATGCGCATCTTGGAGGAGGCAATTTTTTTTTCTCTAGGAAGATGGCATCGCCGATAGCTGCTGCTGTACAGGAATGATTTTTTTAATGAATTTATGGATAACATGTAAGAAAAGGATTACATACACATTATATATGCGATCATGCTGCATCGCAGGCACCACCGCTGGCGCCTGCCTGCAGAACGGGATTTTTTTTCAAGAAATATACAGCTCTGGCAAAAATTAAGAGACCACTGCAAAATTTTCAGCTTGTCTGATTTTTCTCTTTATAAGTATACTAGGATTCTCTGTCAGTTATACTTTCTTTCTGTTTGTGTGCCTGACCCCCTGGTGGGCGTGTGCATACTGTGTTGTTTGTTTGCTCTCCATGCTCCATCCGGTCTGTTTAATTTACTTAGCTTTCTGACCTCCGGCTACCACCTGACTATCCTTCTGTCTCACCCTCCGGTAAACCGCTTTTCTCCCCATTATTGACCTCGGTGCGTTTGACTACTCTCCGGCACCGTTGCCTCCTTTGCATCCCGGCACCTGGTTCTGCCCCTGGCGACTCCCCCTCTGTCACAGTGTGGTCTGTGTTGGCACGGTAATAAATTGTGTTATTTCCAGCTTTACAGAAGGACGATAACACCATAGAAATGATAAGAATAATAGGCCTGTTGCACAACTGTCTACAAGGAAAACCATTGCTCATAGCAACCAATCACAGCTCAGCTTTCAGCTTTTAAACAGCTCTGGTGAACTGAAAGATGCTTAGTGATTGATTGCAGAGTGGATGTGGCTATGTGGAGTGGGCATGGCCAAGACATACACACAAACAAACACACACACACACACACACACACACAGACAATCAGCTTTATATATTATATTTTTGAGTAAAATGTAAATCGTTCTTTTATTCTATAAACTACTAACAACATGTCTCCGAATTTCCAAGCAATAAATTTTGCATTATTTTCTGAAAATGAGAAATAGTTAAAATAACAAAAAATGCATTTCTTGCAGACCTAAAAAAATGCAAAAAAAACCACAAGTTCATAATCATCTAGAAACAACAATTCTAATGTTTTAACTCATTAAGAGTTCAGAAATAATCAAGATGTTATGGAATAACCATTATTTTTATTCATATCTTTCATGCATCTTGGCATGCTTTCCACCAGTCTTTCACACTGCTTTTGGGTGACCTTATGCCACTCCTGTTACAAAAATGTAAGCAGATCTCCTTTGTTTGATGGCTTGTGACAATCCATCTTCCTTTTGAATACATTCCAGAGGTTTTAAATGGGGTTCAGTTCTAGAGATTGGGCTGGCCGTGGCAGGGATTTGATGTGGTGGTCCTTCTTCCACACCTTGATTGACCTAGCTGTTTGGCATGGCGCATTGTCCAACTGGAAAAAACAGTCATCAGAGTTGGGGAATATTGCCTGAGCAGATGGAATCAACTGTTTTTCCAGAATAACTTTGTGTACGTCTTGATTCATACGTCCTTCACAAAGAACAACCTGCCCAATACCAGCCATGCTGAAGCATCCCAACATCATCACCAATCCTCCACCAAATTTCACAGTGGGTGCAAGACAATGTGGCTTGCACACCTTTTCAGGTCTCCGTCTAACCATTAGATGACCAGGTGTTGATCTGGGGATGCTTCAGCAAGGCTGGAATTTTTTGCTAGAGCTGTATATATACTGCGTATAATATTCATTATATTAAACAGGGGGAAGGTCAGTGAGGGATCAATATCCTGTCAGAAGACTTATCTAATCAGAGCACCACATGAAGACACCCCCCCACAGGCCGCCCTGAAGCACGAGCTTATCATTAACTCAAAACTGAAAATAAAGATTAAACAACAACCACAAAACAGATTTTATCACCCAATGTATCATTGTAATCAGTATAATGGTACCGACCTGACAGTGCCTGTAGGTTGCAGTGCACAATCTTACTGACAGGTTCCCCTTAACCATTTTGCTCACCCTGCAAATACATCTTTGTCAGGGTCATAGTGTGTCAAATGACGGCAGATTTAAGTCCCCTAGAGGGACTAAAAAAAATAAAGGAAAAAATAATTAAATCACCTCTCTTTATTCATTTTTAAAATATAACAGTAATAAATATAATTTTACAACATCCTTAAAAGTTGGGCATATCAAAATATAAAATAATTTAAAACATACTCTGAATGCCAAAAGCAACAGCAAAATAAATCAAAATGCCAGATTCGCAGTTTTTCTGTTACTTCCGATCGCCAAAAAATTGCAGTGAAAAGTGATCAATATGTCATATGTATCCCAAAAATCAATTAAAACAAGCGTGCAGCTCAATGCACAAAAATAAGCACCCACACAACTACAGCAATAGAAAAATTTTAAAAATCTCAGAGAGTGGCAACAAATTTTTTTTACACAAATTTGAGAAATTATAAAAACCTACAAAAATATAGAAGATTGGTCTTCACCATCATTGTCTTGATCTCAGAAATCATGAAGCCTGGTCATTTTTTATGTACAGTGAATGCCATAAAAGCAAAACCAGAAAACAATGGCAATTTCACCGCATTTGGAATTTCTTTCCTGATTTTTAGTGCATGATATAGATAAATGAATGGTGTACAACGCCTCCTGCAAAAAACAAGACCTCATATGGCTATGCTAATGGTGAAAAAGTTGTTTAAAGAACAGGAAGAAAAAAAGCAAAAGACAAAATGAAAAATCAGTTGATACAATGGGGTAGAAGATGTTCTTCAGTACTTTTGGGTATAGAATTCAAGCATTGTCTCCTCTCTGAATGCAATAATTGAATATGCAAAATTAGAATATGAAAAAATAGAATATGTTAAATAGAATATGCTTATAAAATTAAAGTCCTAAGGACCTAATTCATCAATGCATTCTCATCACAATTTTGGAGTAAAAGCTTTGAAAACTTGCGCAATTTAGGTGCAATTCGGACTCATGCCAAACTTGTACGACTTTTGGCATTTTCACACCAGTTCCTTCCAGTTTCAACAAAAAGGGCAGATATGGGGTGGGATGGGGGTACTGTGAGGGCAGCATAACACGACTTATCTAATTTATGAAAAGATATTGCATTTCCTCCACTATAGATTTCACTTAAGTCTCTAATTAAAGTGAGATTTTAGGAATGGTGAACCTCTTCATGAATCAGATGCATTAAACTCCAGCACATCCCCCCTCATCAAGACCACCTAAATAAACTGGTTCTATGGTTTTCTGACCACTCCTGCCATTAGTCTAAAGTTGTTATCAATTAGTGCAGGACTAGATGTATCCTTTAAATTTGCAGGCTTTAGACGTGAGTAAAAAATGTCTGAAAACAAGAGTTTAGGCCACGCCACATGCACATGAGTTGGTGAGTTTTTTACCTCAGAAGTTGTAAGACAAATCCTGCAGTAGGCAAAGAACATAAAAATGTTGAAGTGTTCCTATTATATTTTTTCTCTGACTCATACTCCTGGTATTGTCTTACAAATACTGAGGTAAAAAACTAGCCAAATACTAAAGGTGTGCACGTGGCCTTAGGCTCTGGATAAAGAAAGGTACATCTTGTCGAGGATGGGGTGCACACATGAATATATTTCTGCAGCTTAAATACAGTGTGTCCATAAAGTCATGGTGCACTTTTGACCAGTCACAGGATCTATTTATAGTTTTCATTTTGTCACCCTTTCTCTGGCCCAATCATATCAGACCTGTTCATGAGGAGAGATAACAAGGAACAATCAAACAACACCAACTCATTTAAGCTGTTGCTGAGCCCCCAGTCAGATTAACCCCTGATAAACTGAGCTCTGAGTAATACACTGCCAGGTCAAATTGCGGCTGTTGCACGCTATCAAACCGGCGGATAGACCCAAACGATGCGCGTTTGCTACAGAAATGCTTTAAGAGATCGACAATGATGTAAGATTTTTGCAGAAGATTGTGGTTAGCGAGGAGGCGACCTTCCATATCTGTGGACATGTTTATCACCATAACATCCAAATATGGACTGCTGAACATCCTCATGCCTACGTTGAGTATGAACATAACACCCCTAAAGTGACCGTGTGGTGTGGCCTGATGCATGAAAAGGTGATAGGCCGGCGTCACACTAGCGAGCTTTACGGATGTATGAGCTCAGAAAATACGTCCAGAAAATATGCATTGCACACGGCCCAATGATTCTCTATGGGGCAGCTCCTATCTGCCGCATATTACGCATCCATAATATACGGTATGTTACGGGCATAGAAAATCCCAGCATGCTGCGTTTGTCAGCGTATCAGTGAGACACATATATATATATATATATATATATATATATATATATATATATATATATATATATATATATTTAATTCAGCGCTAGATAGCAGAAAAGCCGGTAATTCAATTGCCGGCTTTTCCTATCTCTTTCACAAACCCAACAGGATATGAGACACAGTTTACATACAGTTAACGATCTCATATCCCTTCTTTTATTACATATTCCTCTTTACTAATGTAAGAAGTGTCTTTGTGAAAAATTTGGGTGCTCTAGCTATTAAATTAAAAGGTTAAATCCTGGAAAAAATGGGCGTGGGCTCCCGCGCAATTTTCTCCGCCAGAGTGGGAAAGCCAGTGACTGAGGGCAGATATTAATAGCCTAGAGAGGGACCATGGTTATTGGCCCTCCCCTGGCTAAAAACATCTGCCCCCAGCCACCCCAGAAAAGGAACATCTGTAAGATGCGCCTATTCTGGCACTTAGCCTCTCTCTTCCCACTCCCCTGTAGCAGTGTAGCAGTGGGATATAGGGTAATGAAGGGTTAATGTCACCTTGCTATTGTAAGGTGACATTAAGCCAGGTTAATAATGGAGAGGCGTCAGTTATGATCTGAAGGGGTTAAATCATTTTACACCCAGGAGTAGGGTTGAGCGAAACGGGTCGATCATTTTCAAAAGTCGCCGACTTTTGGCTAAGTCGGCGTCTCATGAAACCCGATCCGACCCCTGTGCTTGTCGGCCATGCGGTACGCGACTTTCGCGCCAAAGTCGCGTTTCAATGACGCGAAAAGCGCCATTTCTCAGCCAATGAAGGTGAACGCAGAGTGTGGGCAGCGTGATGACATAGATCCTGGTCCCCACCATCTTAGAGAAGGGCATTGCAGTGATTGGCTTGCTGTCTGCGGCGTCACAGGGGCTATAAAGGGGCGTTCCCGCCGACCGCCATCTTACTGCTGCTGATCTGAGCTTAGGGACAGGTTGCTGCCGCTTCATCAGAAGCAGGGAGAGCGTTAGGCAGGGTCCACTAACCACCAAACCGCTTGTGCTGCAGCGATTTCCACTGTCCAACACCACCTTCGGTGTGCAGGGACTGTGGAAGCTATTTTTTTTTTTTTTTCCCCTCAGCGCTGTAGCTCATTGGGCTGCCCTAGAAGGCTCCGTGATAGCTGTATTGCTGTGTGTACGCCACTGTGGAAACCAACTGCTTTTTTCAAAGCACATATCCTCTTGTTCCTTCCTTTCTGCACAGCTATCTTTTCTGTTTTTCCACACTTTTTATTTAATTTGTGCATCAGTCCACTCCTATTGCTGCCTGCCATACCTGGCTTACATTACTGCAGGGAGATAGTAATTGTAGGACAGTTTTTTTTTTTTTTTTGTTTTTTTTTTTTGTGGGAGATTAAGATTGGCATTTCTGCTACAGTGCCATCCCTGTGTGTGCCATCTCTCACTGAGTGGGCCATAGAAAGCCTATTTATTTTTTCCGTGATTTGTGTTCTAAAATCTACCTCAACACAAAAACAGTACATCAATCAGTGGGAGAAAAATATTGGCCTCAGTCAGGGCTTGTGTGCCACTGCTGTGTGTGCTATCTCTCATTCAGTGGGCTATAGCAAGCCTATTTTTTTTTTTTTTTTTTAATATTATTTGGTTTCTAATTCTCCCTGAAAAAAAAAAAAAAAACCTAAAAAAACAGTGGGAGAATAATATTGCCCTTTCAGCTTGTGTGCCAGTCTTGACTCCTGGGTGTGCCACCTCTCTCCCTCTCATTCAGTGGGCCATAGAAAGCCTATTTATTTTTTTTTTTAAATATTATTGGGTTTCTAAAGTCTCCCTGAAAAAACAAAAAATACATAAAAAAACAGTGGGAGAGTAATATTGCCCTTTCAGCTTGTGTGCCAGTCTTGACTCCTGGGTGTGCCACCTCTCTCCCTTTCATTCAGTGGGCCATAGAAAGCCTATTTATTTTTTCCGTGATTTGTGTTCTAAAATCTACCTCAACACAAAAACACTACATCAATCAGTGGGAGAAAAATATTGGCCTCAGTCAGGGCTTGTGTGCCACTGCTGTGTGTGCTATCTCTCATTCAGTGGGCTATAGCAAGCCTATTTTTTTTTTTTTTTTTTTTTTTAATATTATTTGGTTTCTAAAGTCTCCCTGAAAAAAAAAAAAAAACATAAAAAAACAGTGGGAGAGTAATATTGCCCTTTCAGCTTGTGTGCCAGTCTTGACTCCTGGGTGTGCCACCTCTCTCCCTTTCATTCAGTGGGCCATAGAAAGCCTATTTATTTTTTGGTTTTTTTAATATTATTTGGTTTCTAAAGTCTCCCTGAAAATAAAAAAAAAAAATACATAAAAAAACAGTGGGAGAGTAATATTGCCATTTCAGCTTGTGTGCCAGTCTTGACTCCTGGGTGTGCCACCTCTCTCCCTCTCATTCAGTGGGCCATAGAAAGCCTTGTTTTTTTGTTTTTTTTTTAATATTATTTGGTTTCTAAAGTCTCCCTGAAAATAAAAAAAAAAAACATAAAAAAACAGTGGGAGAGTAATATTGCCATTTCAGCTTGTGTGCCAGTCTTGACTCCTGGGTGTGCCACCTCTCTCTCTAATTGTGGGCCATAGAAAGCCTATTTATTTTTTGGTTTTTTTAATATTATTTGGTTTCTAAAGTCTCCCTGAAAATAAAAAAAAAAAATACATAAAAAAACAGTGGGAGAGTAATATTGCCCTTTCAGCTTGTGTGCCAGTCTTGACTCCTGGGTGTGCCACCTCTCTCCCTTTCATTCAGTGGGCCATAGAAAGCCTATTTATTTTTTGGTTTTTTTAATATTATTTGGTTTCTAAAGTCTCCCTGAAAATAAAAAAAAAAAATACATAAAAAAACAGTGGGAGAGTAATATTGCCATTTCAGCTTGTGTGCCAGTCTTGACTCCTGGGTGTGCCACCTCTCTCCCTCTCATTCAGTGGGCCATAGAAAGCCTTGTTTTTTTGTTTTTTTTTTAATATTATTTGGTTTCTAAAGTCTCCCTGAAAATAAAAAAAAAAAACATAAAAAAACAGTGGGAGAGTAATATTGCCCTTTCAGCTTGTGTGCCAGTCTTGACTCCTGGGTGTGCCACCTCTCTCTCTAATTGTGGGCCATAGAAAGCCTATTTATTTTTTGGTTTTTTTAATATTATTTGGTTTCTAAAGTCTCCCTGAAAATAAAAAAAAAAAATACATAAAAAAACAGTGGGAGAGTAATATTGCCCTTTCAGCTTGTGTGCCAGTCTTGACTCCTGGGTGTGCCACCTCTCTCCCTTTCATTCAGTGGGCCATAGAAAGCCTATTTATTTTTTGGTTTTTTTAATATTATTTGGTTTCTAAAGTCTCCCTGAAAATAAAAAAAAAAAATACATAAAAAAACAGTGGGAGAGTAATATTGCCATTTCAGCTTGTGTGCCAGTCTTGACTCCTGGGTGTGCCACCTCTCTCCCTCTCATTCAGTGGGCCATAGAAAGCCTTGTTTTTTTGTTTTTTTTTTAATATTATTTGGTTTCTAAAGTCTCCCTGAAAATAAAAAAAAAAAACATAAAAAAACAGTGGGAGAGTAATATTGCCATTTCAGCTTGTGTGCCAGTCTTGACTCCTGGGTGTGCCACCTCTCTCTCTAATTGTGGGCCATAGAAAGCCTATTTATTTTTTGGTTTTTTTAATATTATTTGGTTTCTAAAGTCTCCCTGAAAATAAAAAAAAAAAATACATAAAAAAACAGTGGGAGAGTAATATTGCCCTTTCAGCTTGTGTGCCAGTCTTGACTCCTGGGTGTGCCACCTCTCTCCCTTTCATTCAGTGGGCCATAGAAAGCCTATTTATTTTTTGGTTTTTTTAATATTATTTGGTTTCTAAAGTCTCCCTGAAAATAAAAAAAAAAAATACATAAAAAAACAGTGGGAGAGTAATATTGCCATTTCAGCTTGTGTGCCAGTCTTGACTCCTGGGTGTGCCACCTCTGTCCCTCTCATTCAGTGGGCCATAGAAAGCCTTGTTTTTTTTTTTTTTTTTAAATATTATTTGGTTTCTAAAGTCTCCCTGAAAATAAAAAAAAAATACATAAAAAAACAGTGGGAGAGTAATATTGCCATTTCAGCTTGTGTGCCAGTCTTGACTCCTGGGTGTGCCACCTCTCTCTCTAATTGTGGGCCATAGAAAGCCTTTTTATTTTTTTCCTTCATTTGTGTTTTAAAATCAACCTCAACACAAAAACACTACATCAATCAGTGGGAGAAAAATATTGGCCTCAGTCAGGGCTTGTGTGCCACTCCTGTGCGTGCCATCTCTCATTCAGTGGGCCATAGAAAGCCTTGTTTTTTTGTTTTTTTTTTAAATATTATTTGGTTTCTAAAGTCTCACAGAGAAAAAAAAAAAAATAAATTAGGTGGGAGATTAATATTGACATTAGTGCTTGAGTGACAGTCCTGCGTGTGTGTCATCTCTGTGATTTGGTGTCACAGAAAACAGAGTGTGTAACATTGTGCCTGATTTTCCTTGTGGTCTCACCAACCTGTTAAGGGATATTGAAATCATACTGAAGTTATAGCTCACCGTGTAAGTTGTTTGACAGCAACAAATAAAGTTAGTTTGGTTACGATTTTTAAACAATGAGGAAGTCTGGTGCAAGAGGTCGTCGTGGGCGTTCATTGTCAGCTGGTAATGATGGTAGTGGTAGTGGAGCATCAGGTGGTCGTGGGGATAAAAATATTCCACCTAAGTCTGGAGCTGTGGAGCCAGTTTCGTCGTCAGGCTACACAAGGCCTCGAACGCTCTCTTTTCTGGGAGTAGGAAAACCGCTTTTAAAGGCTGAGCAGCAACAGCAAGTTTTGGCTTACATTGCAGACTCAGCCTCTAGCTCTTTTGCCTCCTCTTCCGAAACTGGTAAATGTAAAAGCAGCGCGTCGCTTGTGGATGTTCACGGTCAGGGACAAGTCGCTTCCTTGTCCTCCTCAGCAAAAACTACAACAAGAGAGAAGGATGCAGCAGGCGACACAACGGGTCACTCCATGGAGCTCTTTACACATACCGTCCCTGGCTTAGAAAGTGAAACATTTAACAGGCCATGCCCATTACAAGTAGATTCTGACATGGAGTGCACTGATGCACAGCCACAGCCAGAGTACTATGCTGCTCCTTTGACTCAGACCACCACATTGCCCTCTCAGGGTACAGATCCACAATCAGACCCTGATGAGACTATGTTGCCCCGCCACGAACGCTATACCACCGACCGACACAGTGACACAGACGAAGTTGCACACGAGCTCGAAGAGGAGGTAATAGATGACCCAGTTATTGACCCCGATTGGCAGCCATTGGGGGAACAGGGTGCAGGCGGCAGTAGTTCAGAAGCGGAGGTGGAGGAGGGGCCGCAGCAGGCATCAACATCGCAACAGGTTCCATCTGCCGGGCCCGTATCTGGCCCAAAACGCGTGTCAAAGCCAAAACCTGTTGGAGGACAGCGTGGCCATCCGGTTAAAGCTCAGTCTGCAATCCCTGAAAAGGGATCCGAGTCTAGGAAGAGTGCAGTCTGGCATTTTTTTAAACAACATCCAACTGATCAGCGCAAAGTCATCTGTCAAAAATGTTCAACTAGCTTAAGCAGAGGTCAGAATCTGAAAAGTCTAAATACTAGTTGCATGCATAGACACTTAACCACCATGCATTTTCAAGCCTGGACTAACTACCAAACGTCCCTTAAGGTTGTAGCACCCTCGGCCAATGAAGCTAGTCAGCAACGCAACATCCCTTCCGTCACTGTAAGGCCACCATTTTCCGCACCACCGGCAGTATCTGTGCAGGTTTCTTTGCCAGCCAAAAGCAGTCAGGGTCAGGGAATCACCAGTTTAGTAGGAGGAAATATTGCATCTAGGGCACCGGCGGAAACAATACCGTCTCCAACCGTCTCTCAGTCTGCCATGTACACCGGCACACCCGAAAGTTCCACGATCTCCTGCTCTCCAGTCCAGCTCACCCTACATGAGACTCTGGTTAGAAAAAGGAAGTACTTATCCTCGCATCCGCGTACACAGGGTTTTAACGCCCACATAGCTAGACTAATCTCGTTAGAGATGATGCCCTACCGTTTAGTTGAAAGCGAAGCTTTTAAAGCCCTGATGGAGTACGCTGAACCACGATACGAGCTACCTAGTCGACACTTTTTTTCCAGAAAAGCCATCCCAGCCCTGCACCAGCATGTTAAACAGCGCATCGTCCATGCACTTAGGCAATCTGTGAGTACAAAGGTGCACCTGACTACAGATGCATGGACCAGTAGGCATGGCCAGGGACGTTATGTGTCCATCACGGCACACTGGGTGAATGTGGTGGATGCAGGGTCCACAGGCGACATCAATTTAGGGACAGTTGTGCCTAGCCCACGGTCTAGGAAACAGTTGGCTGTAGGCGTTCGCACCCCCTCCTCCTCCTCCTCGTCCTCCTGCAGAAGCTACAGCTCTTCCACAGAACGCAGTCGGCCAACCACTCCATCGGCAGATGACACTGTTGCACACCAGTTGTCCCATTATGGGCCAGCTACTGCCAAGCGTCAGCAGGCTGTATTGGCTATGAAGTGTTTGGGCGACAACAGACACACCGCGGAAGTTCTGTCCGAGTTCTTGCAACAAGAAACGCAGTCGTGGCTGGGCACAGTAGATCTTGAGGCAGGCAAGGTAGTGAGTGATAACGGAAGGAATTTCATGGCTGCCATCTCCCTTTCCCAACTGAAACACATTCCTTGCCTGGCTCACACCTTAAACCTGGTGGTGCAGTGCTTATTGAAAACTTATCCTGGGTTCTCCGACCTGCTCCTCAAAGTGCGTGCACTTTGCTCACATATCCGACGTTCGCCTGTACACGCCAGCCGTATGCAGACCTATCAGCGGTCTTTGAACCTTCCCCAGCATCGCCTAATCATAGACGTTGCAACAAGGTGGAACTCAACACTGCACATGCTTCAGAGACTGTGCGAACAGAGGCGTGCTGTTATTTATTTGTGGGAGGATACACGGGCAGGCAGTAGGATGGCAGACATGGAGTTGTCAGGTGTGCAGTGGTCGAAGATACAAGACATGTGTCAAGTCCTTCAGTGTTTTGAGGAATGCACACGGCTGGTTAGTGCAGACAACGCCGTAATAAGCATGAGCATCCCCCTAATGCGTCTGCTGATGCAAAGTTTGACGCACATAAAGGAGCAGGCGTCTGCACCAGAGGAAGAGGGAAGCCTTGATGACAGTCAGCCATTGTCTGGTCAGGGCAGTGTACAGGACGAGGTAGCGGGCGAAGAGGAGGTGGAGGACGAGGAGGATGATGGGGATGAGTATATTTTTAATGCGGAAACTTTCACGGGGGCACAGGAAATTGGTTGCGTGTCACGGCCGGGTTCTGGTTTTTTGAGGGACACAAGTGACGTAGATTTGCCTGCAACTGCCCCTCAACCAATCACAACCGGAGATTTGACAACTGGAACTTTGGCCCACATGGCGGATTATGCCTTACGTATCCTAAAAAGGGACACACGCATTACGAAAATGATGAACGATGACGATTACTGGTTGGCCTGCCTCCTTGATCCACGCTATAAAGGCAAATTGCAAAATATTATGCCACATGAGAACTTGGAACTAATATTAGCAACCAAACAATCAACTCTTGTTGACCGTTTGCTTCAGGCATTCCCAGCACACAGCGCACGTGATCGTTCTCACACAAGCTCCAGGGGGCAGCAGACTAGGAGTGTTAGGGGTGCACACATCAGAAGTGGCGTTGGACAGAGGGGTTTTCTGACCAGGTTGTGGAGTGATTTTGCTATGACCGCAGACAGGACAGGTACTGCTGCATCAATTGAAAGTGACAGGAGACAACATTTGTCCAGTATGGTTACTAACTATTTTTCATCCCTTATCGATGTTCTCCCTCAACCGTCATTCCCATTTGATTACTGGGCCTCCAAATTAGACACCTGGCCAGAATTGGCAGAATATGCATTGCAGGAGCTTGCTTGCCCGGCAGCAAGTGTCCTATCAGAAAGAGTATTCAGTGCTGCAGGTTCAATATTAACCGAAAAAAGGACTCGTCTGGCTACCCAAAATGTTGACGATCTAACATTCATTAAAATGAACCACAACTGGATTTCGAAATCTTTTGCCCCACCTTGCCCGGCCGACACCTAGCTTTCCTATGAAAAGCTCTTGCCTGTGAATTACTTTTCTAATGTCTAATTTGCTGCAGCTGATTGTACAGCATACGACATGTTTACACCTCCCTAAATGGCAAAACTCCCCACACGGGGCCGTGGTATCGCGACTTGGCGCAAGCACCCGTGAGACTGCTGTTTGTCTGAAGAGGTGGGTGTGCTCGCTTTTGGTTGACGGCATTGCTACTGGGTCCCTCATAGTACAATGTAGTGTCTCTGGCGGTGGTGGTGCGCACCCAACGTCAGACACACCGTTGTAACATGAGGGGCCCTGGGGCGGTCCCGCCGGCCTCAAGAGAGTTCCCCCCTACCCCAGCTCAAAATGTGCTCTACCACGTGCAAAATTATGTCGCACAGCTCCACCAATCTTTAGTCTATTCGCTGACATCATTCAATGTCTGGCACTGACAATACAAATTTGTAGACATCTATGATGCAACTTAAAGTAGTCTGTGTCTGTGTCCTATATTGGCACCATTAAATAGTTACTGCCAAATTACAATGTCAGAAACTCAGTAGATGAGCCCACCCCTGTACCTAAGTATGCCACCTTTTTTTTTTGTTTTGGTTGTTTTGCGAGACATTAACATCTATTTATATTTTGGGAGTACTGGGACAGACACTCCTTGCACTACTCCTCCACTCACCACCAAGCTGCCTGTGTATCCATGTAACCGCTGTAAAACTGCCATGAGCCTATTGTTTGTTATTTTAGGCCTTTGATAGCCTGTCTGCGGTCCCTACTTTAAATACTCCTCCACTGACCACCAAGCTGCCTGCCCGTGTATCCATGTAACCGCTGTGAAACTGCCATGAGCCTATTGTTTGTTATGTTAGGCCTTTGATAGCCTGTCTGCGGTCCCTACTTTAAATACTCCTCCACTGACCAGACCACTGCTGCCCGTGTACCCCTGGAACCAATTATAAAGTGCCTACAGCCAGCCCATTTTCTTATGTTAGGCCTTTGAAGCCTGTCTGCGGTCCCTACTTTAAATACTCCTCCACTGACCAGACCACTGCTGCCCGTGTACCCCTGGAACCAATTATAAAGTGCCTACAGCCAGCCCATTTTCTTATGTTAGGCCTTTGAAGCCTTTCTGCGGTCCCTACTTTAAATACTCCTCCACTCACCACCACCAAGCTGCCTGCCCGTGTATCCATGTAACCGCTGTGAAACTGCCATGAGCCTATTGTTTGTTATTTTAGGCCTTTGATAGCCTGTCTGCGGTCCCTACTTTAAATACTCCTCCACTCACCACCAAGCTGCCTGTGTATCCATGTAACCGCTGTAAAACTGCCATGAGCCTATTGTTTGTTATTTTAGGCCTTTGATAGCCTGTCTGCGGTCCCTACTTTAAATACTCCTCCACTGACCAGACCACTGCTGCCCGTGTACCCCTGGAACCAATTATAAAGTGCCTACAGCCAGCCCATTTTCTTATGTTAGGCCTTTGAAGCCTGTCTGCGGTCCCTACTTTAAATACTCCTCCACTCACCACCACCAAGCTGCCTGCCCGTGTATCCATGTAACCGCTGTGAAACTGCCATGAGCCTATTGTTTGTTATTTTAGGCCTTTGATAGCCTGTGTGCGGTCCCTACTTTAAATACTCCTCCACTCACCACCAAGCTGCCTGCCCGTGTATCCATGTAACCGCTGTGAAACTGCCATGAGCCTATTGTTTGTTATTTTAGGCCTTTGATAGCCTGTCTGCGGTCCCTACTTTAAATACTCCTCCACTCACCACCAAGCTGCCTGCCCGTGTATCCATGTAACCGCTGTGAAACTGCCATCATGAGCCTATTGTTTGTTATGTTAGGCCTTTGATAGCCTGTCTGCGGTCCCTACTTTAAATACTCCTCCACTGACCAGACCACTGCTGCCCGTGTACCCCTGGAACCAATTATAAAGTGCCTACAGCCAGCCCATTTTCTTATGTTAGGCCTTTGATAGCCTGTCTGCGGTCCCTACTTTAAATACTCCTCCACTCACCACCAAGCTGCCTGCCCGTGTATCCATGTAACCGCTGTGAAACTGCCATCATGAGCCTATTGTTTGTTATGTTAGGCCTTTGATAGCCTGTCTGCGGTCCCTACTTTAAATACTCCTCCACTGACCAGACCACTGCTGCCCGTGTACCCCTGGAACCAATTATAAAGTGCCTACAGCCAGCCCATTTTCTTATGTTAGGCCTTTGAAGCCTGTCTGCGGTCCCTACTTTAAATACTCCTCCACTCACCACCACCAAGCTGCCTGCCCGTGTATCCATGTAACCGCTGTGAAACTGCCATGAGCCTATTGTTTGTTATTTTAGGCCTTTGATAGCCTGTGTGCGGTCCCTACTTTAAATACTCCTCCACTCACCACCAAGCTGCCTGCCCGTGTATCCATGTAACCGCTGTGAAACTGCCATGAGCCTATTGTTTGTTATTTTAGGCCTTTGATAGCCTGTGTGCGGTCCCTACTTTAAATACTCCTCCACTCACCACCAAGCTGCCTGCCCGTGTATCCATGTAACCGCTGTGAAACTGCCATGAGCCTATTGTTTGTTATGTTAGGCCTTTGATAGCCTGTCTGCGGTCCCTACTTTAAATACTCCTCCACTGACCAGACCACTGCTGCCCGTGTACCCCTGGAACCAATTATAAAGTGCCTACAGCCAGCCCATTTTCTTATGTTAGGCCTTTGAAGCCTGTCTGCGGTCCCTACTTTAAATACTCCTCCACTGACCAGACCACTGCTGCCCGTGTACCCCTGGAACCAATTATAAAGTGCCTACAGCCAGCCCATTTTCTTATGTTAGGCCTTTGAAGCCTGTCTGCGGTCCCTACTTTAAATACTCCTCCACTCACCACCACCAAGCTGCCTGCCCGTCTATCCATGTAACCGCTGTAAAACTGCAATGAGCCTATTGTTTGTTATTTTAGGCCTTTGATAGCCTGTCTGCGGCCCCTACTTGCAATACTCCTCCACTGACCACAATGCTGCCTGGAGTGCCTGCCTGTGTATCCATGTAACCGATGTAAAACTGCCATGACTGCCTACTGTTTGTTATTTTAGGCCTTTGATAGCCTGTCTGCAGCCCCTACTTGCAATACTCCTCCACTGACCACACCAATGCTGCCCGTGTACCCCTGGAACCTATTTAAAAGTTCATAGAGCCTAGTTATATATTTTATTTACTATTAATAAGGCCATGATGGACTACGCTGTACCACGCTACAAGCTAACCAGTCGACACTTCTTTTGCGAGAAAAGCCATCCCAACCCTCCACCAGCATGTAGAAGACCGCATTGTCCATGCACTCTGGCAATCTGTGAGTACAAAGGTGCACCTGACAACAGACGCATGGACCTGTAGGCATGGCCACGGAAGATTACGTGTCCATTACGGCGCAATGGGTTAATGTGGTGGATGCATGGTCCACAGGGGACAGCCTACTAAGTCTGTCTGCAGTCCCTAATTCAAATTGTGCTCCACTGTCTAAATCGGAACTTCCACCTTCTGGCTTTCGGCCTATAGTATCAGAAATTAAACTGCATTTGGCCTTCAACTTTGGTTAGGGCCTACTAACGGCTTCTGCCCCTCCCTGGTGTTGCCCTCAACTAAATAAAGCTGAGCTTCAACCTTCTGCTCCAAATTACCATTTTGAAAAATGCAATAGGCTTTTCAGGCCTACTAAAGGAGTCTGTCTGTGTGCCCCTCCCTGGTGTTGTCCTCAACTAAATAAAGCTGAGCTTCAACCTTCCGGCTCTCATTATGTGGTTTTAAAAAAAAAAAAGGTGGTTAGGGCCTACTAACGGCTTCTGCCCCTCCCTGGTGTTGTCCTCAACTAAATAAAGCTGAGCTTCAACCTTCCGGCTCTCATTATGTGGTTTTAAAAAAAAAAAAGGTGGTTAGGGCCTACTAACGGCTTCTGCCCCTCCCTGGTGTTGTCCTCAACTAAATAAAGCTGAGCTTCAACCTTCCGGCTCTCATTATGTGGTTTTAAAAAAAAAAAAGGTGGTTAGGGCCTACTAACGGCTTCTGCCCCTCCCTGGTGTTGTCCTCAACTAAATAAAGCTGAGCTTCAACCTTCCGGCTCTCATTATGTGGTTTTAAAAAAAAAAAAGGTGGTTAGGGCCTACTAACGGCTTCTGCCCCTCCCTGGTGTTGTCCTCAACTAAATAAAGCTGAGCTTCAACCTTCCGGCTCTCATTATGTGGTTTTAAAAAAAAAAATGGTGGTTAGGGCCTACTAACGGCTTCTGCCCCTCCCTGGTGTTGTCCTCAACTAAATAAAGCTGAGCTTCAACCTTCCGGCTCTCATTATGTGGTTTTAAAAAAAAAAAAGGTGGTTAGGGCCTACTAACGGCTTCTGCCCCTCCCTGGTGTTGTCCTCAACTAAATAAAGCTGAGCTTCAACCTTCCGGCTCTCATTATGTGGTTTTAAAAAAAAAAATGGTGGTTAGGGCCTACTAACGGCTTCTGCCCCTCCCTGGTGTTGTCCTCAACTAAATAAAGCTGAGCTTCAACCTTCCGGCTCTCATTATGTGGTTTTAAAAAAAAAAATGGTGGTTAGGGCCTACTAACGGCTTCTGCCCCTCCCTGGTGTTGTCCTCAACTAAATAAAGCTGAGCTTCAACCTTCCGGCTCTCATTATGTGGTTTTAAAAAAAAAAAAGGTGGTTAGGGCCTACTAACGGCTTCTGCCCCTCCCTGGTGTTGTCCTCAACTAAATAAAGCTGAGTGTTGTGAATTTGATTCTGGCTCCCCCGGTGGCCGCTTGTGGAATTGGACTTGTCATCCTCTTTCCTGTTTCACCTGTTTCCATCAGTAGTGGGTGTCGCTATTTAAGCTCATTTCTCTGGTGGTTTCTTGCCGGTCAACAATGTTATCTGATGCCTCTCAGTGCTTGTTCCTGCTTCTGACAACTACTAGATAAGTTGGACTTTTGTCCATGTTTCGTTTTGCCTATTTGTTCCAGTTCACAGCTGAAGTTTTGTTACTGTGTCTGGAAAGCTCTCGTTGATCAGGGATTGCTACTCTGGTGTTATGAGTTAATGCCAGAGTTTAAGGTAATCTCTGGATGGTGTTTTGTTAGTGTTTTTCTGCTGACCATGAAAGTATACTATCTGTCTTCTGCTATCTAGTAAGCGGACCTCAAATTTGCTAAGACTATTTTCCTGCTGCGTTTGTTGTTTCATCTGAACTCACCGTCATTATATGTGGGGGGCTACTGTCTTCTTTGGAATATTTCTCTAGAGGTGAGCCAGGTCTTATATTTCCCTCTGCTAGCTATTTAGGTCTTAGGCCAGAGCTGGGCATCTAGCAATAAATAGGAAATGCTACCTGGCTATTTCTAGTTGCGCGGCAGGCTTAGTTCATGGTCAGTATAGTTCCATCTTCCGAGAGCTTGTCCCTCTATAGGCTTGCTATGATCTCTGCCTGCAGAGATCATGACAGTTTGACCGGACTAAAAAGTGTTAAAGACCCAGGTTGAGAAAGGAGAGTTTTAAGAAGTCTGCTGGAATTTTTTTTTTTTTTTTTTTTCCTCCAGTTTGCCTTGCTGCAGTCTTTTTTCTCTCTCTCCTCCTAATCTCTGTATGGCTCTGTGTGCACCTGACAATAATGGATCTTCAGAGTGTAACTGCGGGTTTGAATAATCTCATCACGAAAGTACAAAATTTACAAGATTTTGTGGTACATGCTCCAGTATCTGAGCCGAGAATTCCTTTGCCGGAGTTCTTCACAGGGAATAGAGCTAGCTTCCAGAATTTCCGAAATAATTGTAAGCTTTATTTGTCCCTGAAGTCTCGTTCAGCTGGAGACCCTGCTCAGCAGGTTAGGATTGTGATTTCCTTGCTCAGGGGTGACCCTCAAGATTGGGCCTTCTCATTGCCAGCAGGGGATCCTGCGTTGCGCGATGTGGATGCGTTTTTTCTGGCCTTGGGCTTGCTTTATGAGGAACCTCATTTGGAACTTCAGGCAGAAAAAACTTTGATGGCACTATCTCAGGGGCAAGACGAAGCTGAGGTTTACTGCCAAAAATTCCGTAAATGGTCTGTGCTTACTCAGTGGAATGAGTGCGCCTTGGCGGCAACTTTCAGAGAAGGTCTCTCTGATGCCGTTAAGGATGTTATGGTGGGGTTCCCTGTGCCTGCAGGTCTGAATGAGTCCATGACAATGGCTATTCAGATTGATAGGCGTCTGCGGGAGCGCAAACCGGTGCACCATCTGGCGGTGTCTATGGAAAAGACGCCAGAAAGTATGCAGTGTGATAGAATTCTGTCCAGGAGCGAGCGACAGAATTTTAGACGGAAGAATGGATTGTGCTTCTATTGTGGGGATTCTACTCATGTTATATCAGCATGCTCTAGGCGTACAAAGAAGCTTGATAAGTCTGTTTCCATTGGCACCATTCAGTCTAAGTTTATTTTGTCTGTAACCCTGATTTGCTCTTTGTCATCCATTGCCACGGACGCCTATGTTGACTCTGGCGCCGCTCTGAGTCTTATGGATTGGTCCTTTGCCAATCGTTGTGGTTTTGATTTAGAGCCTTTGGAGACTCTTATTCCTCTGAAGGGGATTGACTCCACCCCATTGGCTAATAATAAACCACAATACTGGACACAAGTAACCATGCGTATCAATCCGGATCACCAGGAGATTATTCGTTTCCTGGTGCTGTATAATTTACATGACGATTTGGTACTGGGATTGCCATGGTTGCAGTCTCACAATCCAGTCTTGGACTGGAGAGCAATGTCTGTGTTGAGCTGGGGATGTAAGGGTATTCATGGGGACTTACCTTTGGTTTCTATTTCGTCGTCCATTCCCTCTGAAGTCCCTGAGTTCCTCTCTGATTATCAAGACGTCTTTGACGAACCCAAGCTTGGGTCGTTACCTCCGCACCGTGAGTGCGATTGTGCCATAGATTTGATACCGGGTTGCAAATATCCAAAGGGTCGTTTGTTTAATCTGTCTGTGCCGGAACATGCTGCTATGCGGGAATATATAAAGGAGTCTTTGGAAAAGGGACATATTCGTCCATCTTCTTCTCCCTTGGGAGCTGGGTTTTTCTTTGTCTCAAAAAAGGACGGCTCTTTGAGACCATGTATTGATTATCGGCTTCTGAATAAGATCACTGTTAAGTACCAATACCCATTGCCATTGCTTACTGATTTGTTTGCTCGTATAGAGGGTGCTAAGTGGTTCTCTAAAATTGATCTTCGTGGGGCGTATAATTTGGTGCGGATCAGGCAGGGGGATGAGTGGAAGACCGCATTTAATACGCCCGAGGGCCACTTTGAGTATTTGGTCATGCCTTTTGGTCTTTCTAATGCCCCTTCAGTTTTCCAGTCTTTTATGCATGATATTTTCCGCGATTTTCTGGATAAATTTATGATAATATATCTGGATGATATTCTGATTTTTTCTGATGACTGGGACTCTCATGTCCAGCAGGTCAGGAGAGTTTTTCAGGTTCTGCGGTCTAATTCTTTATGTGTGAAGGGGTCTAAGTGCGTTTTTGGGGTCCAGAAAATTTCCTTTTTGGGGTATATTTTTTCTCCCTCTTCCATTGAGATGGATCCCGTCAAGGTGCAAGCTATTTGTGACTGGACTCAGCCCTCCTCTCTTAAGGGTCTTCAGAGATTTTTGGGCTTTGCCAACTTTTACCGCCGATTTATTGCTGGTTTTTCGGATGTCGTTAAACCACTGACTGATTTGACCAGACATGGCGCTGATGTTGCTAATTGGTCCCCTCATGCTGTAGAGGCCTTTCAGGAGCTTAAGCACCGTTTTGCCTCTGCCCCTGTGTTACGTCAGCCTGATGTGAATCTGCCTTTTCAGGTTGAGGTTGACGCTTCGGAGATCGGAGCTGGGGCAGTGTTGTCGCAGAAAGGTTCCGACTGCTCCGTCATTAGGCCTTGTGCCTTCTTTTCTCGCAAATTTTCGCCCGCAGAGCGGAATTATGATGTTGGGAATAGGGAGCTTTTGGCCATGAAGTGGGCGTTTGAGGAGTGGCGCCATTGGCTAGAGGGGGCTAAGCATCAGGTGGTGGTATTGACTGACCACAAAAATTTGATTTATCTTGAGACTGCCAGGCGCCTGAATCCTAGACAGGCGCGCTGGTCTTTATTTTTTTCTCGCTTTAATTTTGTGGTGTCATACCTACCGGGTTCTAAGAATGTTAAGGCAGATGCCCTTTCTAGGAGTTTTGACCCGGACTCTCCTGGTAATGCTGAACCCACAGGTATCCTTAGGGAGGGAGTAATTTTGTCGGCCGTTTCTCCTGATCTGCGGCGGTCCTTGCAAGAGTTTCAGGCGGATAGACCGGATCGTTGTCCGCCTGATAGACTGTTTGTTCCGGATGATTGGACCAGTAGAGTCATCTCTGAGGTACATTCTTCTGCATTGGCAGGTCATCCCGGAATTTTTGGTACCAGGGATTTGGTGGCAAGATCCTTCTGGTGGCCTTCCCTGTCACGAGATGTGCGAGTCTTTGTGCAGTCATGTGACATTTGTGCTCGGGCCAAGTCTTGTAGTTCTCGGGCTAGCGGACTGCTGTTGCCCTTGCCTATTCCTAAGAGGCCTTGGACACACATCTCGATGGATTTTATTTCAGATCTGCCTGTTTCCCAGAAGATGTCTGTCATCTGGGTGGTCTGTGACCGTTTCTCTAAAATGGTCCATTTGGTTCCTCTGCCCAAGTTGCCTTCTTCTTCTGAGTTGGTTCCTCTGTTTTTTCAGAATGTTGTCCGATTGCACGGTATTCCTGAGAATATTGTTTCTGACAGAGGTACCCAATTTGTGTCTAGATTTTGGCGGGCATTCTGTGCTAGGATGGGCATAGATTTGTCTTTTTCATCTGCTTTTCACCCTCAGACTAATGGCCAGACCGAGCGGACTAATCAGACCCTGGAGACTTATCTGAGGTGTTTTGTCTCTGCTGACCAGGATGATTGGGTTGCTTTTTTGCCATTGGCAGAGTTCGCCCTCAATAATCGGGCCAGCTCTTCCACCTTGGTGTCCCCGTTTTTCTGTAATTCGGGGTTTCACCCTCGATTTTCCTCCGGTCAGGTGGAATCCTCGGATTGTCCTGGAGTGGATGCGGTGGTGGAGAGATTGCATCACATCTGGGGGCAGGTTATGGACAATTTGAAGTTGTCCCAGGAGAAGACTCAGCGTTTTGCCAACCGTCATCGTCGTGTTGGTTCTCGGCTTTGTGTTGGAGATTTGGTGTGGTTGTCTTCTCGTTTTGTCCCTATGAGGGTCTCTTCTCCTAAGTTTAAACCTCGGTTCATCGGCCCTTATAGAATATTGGAGATTCTTAATCCTGTTTCTTTCCGTTTGGACCTCCCTGCGTCCTTTTCCATTCATAACGTTTTTCATCGGTCGTTATTGCGCAGGTATGAGGTACCTGTTGTACCTTCAGTTGAGCCTCCTGCTCCGGTGTTGGTTGAGGGTGAGTTGGAGTACGTTGTGGAGAAAATTTTGGACTCTCGTGTTTCCAGACGGAGACTCCAGTATCTGGTCAATTGGAAGGGTTACGGCCAGGAGGATAATTCTTGGGTCAATGCATCTGATGTTCATGCTTCTGATCTTGTTCGTGCCTTCCATAGGGCTCATCCTGGTCGCCCTGGTGGATCTGGTGAGGGTTCGGTGCCCCCTCCTTGAGGGGGGGGTACTGTTGTGAATTTGATTCTGGCTCCCCCGGTGGCCGCTTGTGGAATTGGACTTGTCATCCTCTTTCCTGTTTCACCTGTTTCCATCAGTAGTGGGTGTCGCTATTTAAGCTCATTTCTCTGGTGGTTTCTTGCCGGTCAACAATGTTATCTGATGCCTCTCAGTGCTTGTTCCTGCTTCTGACAACTACTAGATAAGTTGGACTTTTGTCCATGTTTCGTTTTGCCTATTTGTTCCAGTTCACAGCTGAAGTTTTGTTACTGTGTCTGGAAAGCTCTCGTTGATCAGGGATTGCTACTCTGGTGTTATGAGTTAATGCCAGAGTTTAAGGTAATCTCTGGATGGTGTTTTGTTAGTGTTTTTCTGCTGACCATGAAAGTATACTATCTGTCTTCTGCTATCTAGTAAGCGGACCTCAAATTTGCTAAGACTATTTTCCTGCTGCGTTTGTTGTTTCATCTGAACTCACCGTCATTATATGTGGGGGGCTACTGTCTTCTTTGGAATATTTCTCTAGAGGTGAGCCAGGTCTTATATTTCCCTCTGCTAGCTATTTAGGTCTTAGGCCAGAGCTGGGCATCTAGCAATAAATAGGAAATGCTACCTGGCTATTTCTAGTTGCGCGGCAGGCTTAGTTCATGGTCAGTATAGTTCCATCTTCCGAGAGCTTGTCCCTCTATAGGCTTGCTATGATCTCTGCCTGCAGAGATCATGACAGCTGAGCTTCAACCTTCCGGCTCTCATTATGTGGTTTTAAAAAAAAAAAAGGTGGTTAGGGCCTACTAACGGCTTCTGCCCCTCCCTGGTGTTGTCCTCAACTAAATAAAGCTGAGCTTCAACCTTCCGGCTCTCATTATGTGGTTTTAAAAAAAAAAATGGTGGTTAGGGCCTACTAACGGCTTCTGCCCCTCCCTGATGTTGTCCTCAACTAAATAAAGCTGAGCTTCAACCTTCCGGCTCTCATTATGTGGTTTTAAAAAAAAAAAAGGTGGTTAGGGCCTACTAACGGCTTCTGCCCCTCCCTGGTGTTGTCCTCAACTAAATAAAGCTGAGCTTCAACCTTCCGGCTCTCATTATGTGGTTTTAAAAAAAAAAAGGTGGTTAGGGCCTACTAACGGCTTCTGCCCCTCCCTGGTGTTGTCCTCAACTAAATAAAGCTGAGCTTCAACCTTCCGGCTCTCATTATGTGGTTTTAAAAAAAAAAAATGGTGGTTAGGGCCTACTAACGGCTTCTGCCCCTCCCTGGTGTTGTCCTCAACTAAATAAAGCTGAGCTTCAACCTTCCGGCTCTCATTAAGTGGTTTTAAAAAAAAAATGGTGGTTAGGGCCTACTAACGGCTTCTGCCCCTCCCTGGTGTTGCCCTCAACTAAATAAAGCTGAGCTTCAACCTTCTGCTCCAAATTACCATTTTAAAAAATGCAATAGGCTTTTCCGGCCTACTAAAGGTGTCTGCCCCTCCCTGGTGTTGTCCTCAACTGAACAAAGCTGAGCTTCCACATTCTGGCTTTCGCCCTATACTATCAGATATTAAACTGCATTTGGCCTACTAGTGTGGTTAGGCCCTTGAAACAGTGTCTGCTGCTCTTGGGTTTGCTACTCCACTGAACAAAGCAATGCCGCCTGTTTAGTCCTGTTACCAATTTTGAACTGCATGTAGCCTACTTTATTCTTTGGCCCTATATCTGTTTCCTCCTCATCCTGCCCATTGCCCAGCCACTGCTAAATGAGTCTGCTGGTACATTGACCGAGACCACTACATTCCCCTTGTACTCTACACAGCCAGAATCTGTCCCTGCTGAAAGTAAGGTTCCCCTTCCCGCATGTTATACCACCTTACACAGGGACAAAGAGGAAGGTGCAGATGAAAGTGCAGGTTCCTTCATCAGGTGGGGGGGCATACTCGTTGGCGACGTCACTGGCACAGGGCCCCTCAGAGTACGCAAAAGTGTCGCTGCTGGTGGGAGGCGCCCCCGCCATGCAAACACACCGCCGTACTTTGAGGGGCCCTGTGCCAGTGGCAATGCGAACGAGTGGGCCCCCCCCCTGCTTGCTCAGGATCACAGCACTTGCAACTTTTAAATAATTACCTTTCCCTGCAACACCGCCGTGACGTAGTCCGCATTTCCTGGGCCCACGAAAAACTTGAGCCGGCCCTACTCCCCCCACAACTTTTGCCAAATGACCCCCAATTCCCTATGCCCAACTATTATTATAAAGTTAATTAAGATTGACAAGCTTCAGAAACAAGAATGGATGTTTTTGGCATTAAAATGGGCACTGTAGGTGTTTTCCTGGCCTCCACTCACTGCCGACTATGCTTCCCCATTGACTTGCATTGGGTTTCGTGTTTCGGTCGATCCCCGACTTTTAGCGATAATCGGCCGACTGCACTCGACTCGACTCTGGACAAAATCGGGTTTCCCAAAACCCTACTCGATCTTAAAAAAATGAAAGTCGCTCAACCCTACCCAGGAGCTCTGCTAATGCAGCTGTGCTCCTGGCTGTAAAACTTGGTGAATGAATTGAATGCAGGGGAATGTACTGTAGTTACCTCGAGTCGCGGTGCTGCGCCCTTAGCTGGATGAACTCATATGAACTCGAGCATGGGAAAATATTCTGAAAAGTTCCCACTCTCAAGTTTATATGAGTTCATCCAGCAGAGGGCGCAGCACCGCGACTCAAGGTAACTACTGTACATTCCCCTGCATTCCATTCATTCACCAAGTTTTAAAGCCAGGAGCACAGCTGCATTAGCAGAGCTCCTGGGTGTACAATGATTTAACCCCTTCAGATGGATTTACAGCGTGGGACAAGACTGTAATGACGGAAGGTATGGAATATTGTTGTTTGTTTTTTTAACTTTATTTCAGGTGACAGGGGTCTTCAGGTGGATTAAGAGTATAATAAAATATTAAACCACCATGGGTCTTTATTTCATTAAAATACTTTTTAATAATGTGTGTGTGTTTTATTAACCATTTCATACTATTGGATTAATAATGGACAGGTGTCATAATTGACACCTCTCCATTATTAACCTGGCTTAATGTCACCTTACAATAGCAAGGTGACATTAACCCTTCATTACCCCATATCCCACTGCTACAGGGGAGTGGGAAGAGAGAGGCTAAGTGCCAGAATAGGCACATCTTATAGATGTGCCTTTTCTGGGGTGGCTGGGGGCAGATGTTTTTAGCAAGGGGGGCCAATAACCATGGTCCTTCTCTAGGCTATTAATATCTGCCCTCAGTCACTGGCTTTCCCACTCTGGCGGAGAAAATTGCGCAGGAGCCCACGCCAATTTTTTCCAGGATTTAACCCTTTAATTTAATAGCTAGAGCCCCCAAATTTTACACAAAGACACTTCTTACATTAGTAAAGAGGAATTTGTAATAAAAAAGGGATATGAGATGGTTTACTGTATGTAAACCATGTCTCATATCCTGTCGGGTTTGTGAAGGAGATAGGAAAAGCCGGCATTGAATTACCGGCTTTTCTGCTATCTAGCGCTGAATTAAATATAAATATATATATATATATATATATATATATATATATATATGTGTGTGTCTCACTGACATATATATATATATATATATATATATATATATATATATATATATATATACACTGTATATATGTTTTTAAGAATATTTGAGCTGATGATCCATGATATGTCCACTTTGCAAGCCTGCCAGGAAAAATCGCCGTACGGAAGCCATACGGATGCCATATGGATGACACACGGATAAATTTGTGCGTAAAAATCGCATCCTCGCATTGAATACGGAACAGTGTTTTGGGACAATTACTGGGTATTACGGCTGTAAAAAATGGACCGTATTTACTTACGCCTAGTGTGACGCCGGCCATAGGCCCATTTTTTTCGCGGAGCGGTCTGTGTCAGCAAACACATATCTTAACATGTTGGAATTGTATGCAGTGCCACAATTTCCAGAAGGTGTCATCTTTTAAAAGGATGGCGCTCCTCCACACTACGCCACCCATGTTCGTGAGTTTCTGGATAGAACATTCCCCTGGTGGTGGATAGGCAGGGGTTCTGTCAAGCCATGACTGCCACGATCCCCGGATCTGACGCCCTTAGACTTTTACTTTTGGGGTATGAGAAGCAACATGTGTACATTGAATGTATCAACAACATTAATTACTTAAAATAGAATCTCTGATGTTATTCACTCTGTTACACCAGACGTCATTACCTTTGTGTGGCAAGATCTTCACTATCATTTGGATGTGTGTAGGGCAACAAATGGAGCCCACATCAAACTGCACTGAATAGGTATAAAACTCGGAGAGTTTTTCTTTTATTTGGAGCAGATTTCATATTTCTATCATTTTTTGTTGCTTTCCAGTGACTGGTCAAAAGTGCACCATGACTTTACAGACACACTGCATATCTTTTTGCATCACTTTTTGCTATGTACATATTACAGTCACAGCAGCCTGTTCACATTTGCTTCATTTTGTTAAGAGGTGCTGGTTAGATTTTTTTTTAAGATAGATATATAATGTTCGGAATAATGAAGTAATAAAATGAATAAGTGTATGCGTTCTAAATACAACTGCAGCATATTAAGAGACAGGAACAGCAATTATGCATGCTTCATATAAAGTGAGGATGTGCAATATAGAGCTAGCGTCCCTTTATACTCCTGGGACTAATTCTCCATGCAACCACAAAATATTATTTTTGTCACTGAAACGAACACATGCTGACAAACAATTGTGCTTATTAATTATTTCATTTGCAAACATTTCAAACTGCAAAGTAAAACAGCATGCAGGGATGTAATTTAGTTATACAGTTGTACTGTAGTCTTTGTTTTCCCATTTTAATGAATCCAGTAACTGAAAGGTTAATGGACAAACATTATAGAGAGGGGTTTTTTTTACACAATGCTGAAAGAGATTTGGATAGTTTCTTAGCATACAGAGCTGTGTTTAAACTTTTCACAGCAAAGAGATTAGTTAAAAGATGTTATGTTAATTCCTTCCGCAATATTATATGATTTTTTTTTTGTTACATTTCTCAAAACATAATTTTAACATATTTTATGCCATTGCTTCTGCTAATGTCTTTGCAGGCGTTAAATCAGGATGTCAACATGACTGAATACTGTAGCATAGATGCTTTGTGACAGGTCTGAAAGAATTAACTACAAATTGATTACTGGGTTGCATGGTTCCCCAGATATTCAATAGAGAAACAAATTGTTCTCTGTTATTTTTTGGAGCAATTTGGCAAACAAATGTGCATTCATTAGTCTTTTAATGAAGACACTTTCCCAGTAAAAGCTCCTCAAATGTCTTGAACTCTCCCCACAATTTAGACTAATTAACATTATGCTAAATGATAAAAATATAAAATGATCACTCAACTAGCTTCACAAGGAATTATAACCAAAAATGCATAACCCTGTAGTGTTATTCATGTTTATAGTAAGTTTACCATGAGTTAGCTTAGTTTCTAATGACACGGCTCATAATGTGCTCAAAAATCTGCATTTAAAACAGTCCATAAACTTCTTTCTAGTTATCCAAATATCTAGTTCTGTAGATGTAGATTACTTTACTGTACATACGTAAGTATATCTACAAATACATGTTGTACATTGTTGGAGTCCCTCAAGGCTCTGTCCTAGGATCCCTACTTTTTTCCATCTATACCCTTGGCCTAGGACAACTCATAAAGTCCCATGGCTTCCAGTACCACCTGTATGCAGACGACACTCAGATCTACCTCTCTGGCCCAGATGTCACCTCCCTGCTGTCCAGAATCCCGAAGTGTCTGTCAGCCATATCCTCCTTCTTCACCTCTCGCTTTCTAAAACTCAATGTAGACAAAACCGAATTCATCATCTTTCCCCCACCTCACGTATCTCCCCTACCCAATCTATCTATTATGGTGAACAGCATCACGCTCTCTCCCGCTCCTGAAATCCGCTGCCTCGGGGTAACTCTTGACTCTGCCCTGTCCTTCAAACCTCACGTCCAAGCTCTTGCCACCTCCTGTCGCCTCCAACTCAAAAATATTGCCAGAATCCATTCCTTCCTCAGTCCGCAATCTACCAAAACTCTTCTGCATGCTCTCATCATCTCCCGCCTCGATTACTGCAACACCCTCCTCTGTGGCCTCCCCGCTAACTCTCTTGCACCACTCCAGTCTGTCCTCAACTCTGCTGCCCGCCTAATCCACCTCTCTCCTCGCTACTCCCCTGCTTCTCCCCTCTGCAAATCCCTCCACTGGCTCCCAATCCCCCAACAAATCCAGTTCAAACTACTAACACTGATCTACAAAGCCATCCACAACCTGTCCCCTCCCTATATTTCTGAACTAATCTCCCACTATCTTCCCTCACGTAATCTTCGTTCATCCCAAGACCTCCTACTCTCCTCCACACTTATTCATTCCTCACACAATCGCCTCCAAGATTTCTCCTGAATATCCCCCATCCTCTGGAATTCCATGCCTCAACACGTCCGATTATCCACCACCCTCAGATCCTTCAGATGGAACCTGAAAACCCATCTCTTCAGGAAAGCCTACAGCCTACAATAACCGAGCCGCCGCCTCACCACCGCCAGAGCCGCCGCCGCCTCACCTGTTATGACCCCAATGGCGAGGGTCTCAGAGGAACGTGGAAGTCTGCAGAATACAAAAATCCAGCTCATAGGGCAGTGGTAACTGGGTTGACCATATATCTACTCCTAACGCCAACACTAGAAGTAGCCGGGGATCATTCCTACGTTGATTCTAGATGACACGCGCCAGCCGGAGAATCTAGCTACCCCTAGTAGAGGAAAACAAAGACCTTTCTTGCCTCCAGAGAAGGGGACCCCAAAGCTGGATAGAAGCCCCCCACAAATAATGACGGTGAGGTAAGAGGAAATGACAAACACAGAAATGAACCAGGTTTAGCACAGAGAGGCCCGCTTACTGATAGCAGAATAAAGAAAGGTAACTTATATGGTCAACAAAAACCCTATCAAAATCCACACTGGAAATTCAAGAACCCCCGAACCGTCTAACGGTCCGGGGGGAGAACACCAGCCCCCTAGAGCTTCCAGCAAAGGTCAGGATATAGATTTGGAACAAGCTGGACAAAAATACAAAACCAAAACAAATAGCAAAAAGCAAAAGGCAGACTTAGCTGATATAACTGGAACCAGGATCAGTAGACAAGAGCACAGCAGACTAGCTCTGATAACTACGTTGCCAGGCATAGAACTGAAGGTCCAGGGAGCTTATATAGCAACACCCCTAACTAACGACCCAGGTGCGGATAAAAGGAATGACAGAAAAACCAGAGTCAAAAAACTAGTAACCACTAGAGGGAGCAAAAAGCAAATTCACAACAGTACCCCCCCCTTAGTGAGGGGTCACCGAACCCTCACCACGACCACCAGGGCGATCAGGATGAGCGGCATGAAAGGCACGAACTAAATCGGCCGCATGAACATCAGAGGAGACCACCCAGGAATTATCCTCCTGACCATAGCCCTTCCACTTGACCAGGTACTGAAGCCTCCGCCTGGAGAGGCGAGAATCCAAGATCTTCTCCACCACGTACTCCAACTCGCCCTCAACCAACACCGGAGCAGGAGGCTCAGCAGAAGGAACTACAGGCACAATGTACCGCCGCAACAAGGACCTATGAAATACATTGTGAATAGCAAACGACACAGGAAGATCCAGACGAAAAGATACAGGATTAAGGATTTCCAATATCTTGTAAGGCCCAATAAAACGAGGTTTAAATTTGGGAGAGGAGACCTTCATAGGAACAAAGCGGGAAGAAAGCCATACCAAATCCCCAACGCGTAGTCGGGGACCCACACCGCGGCGGCGGTTGGCAAAGCGCTGAGCCTTCTCCTGTGACAACTTCAAGTTGTCCACCACATGATTCCAGATCTGCTGCAACCTATCCACCACAGAATCCACCCCAGGACAGTCAGAAGGCTCCACATGACCCGAAGAAAAGCGAGGATGGAAACCAGAGTTGCAGAAAAAAGGCGAAACCAAGGTGGCGGAACTAGCCCGATTATTAAGGGCAAACTCAGCCAACGGCAAGAATGTCACCCAATCGTCCTGATCAGCAGAGACAAAACACCTCAAATAAGCCTCCAAAGTCTGATTGGTTCGCTCCGTCTGTCCATTAGTCTGAGGATGGAAAGCAGACGAAAACGACAAATCAATGCCCATCCTACTACAAAAGGATCGCCAGAACCTGGAAACGAACTGGGATCCTCTGTCTGACACAATATTCTCAGGGATGCCGTGCAAACGAACCACGTTCTGAAAAAACACAGGAACCAGATCGGAAGAGGAAGGCAGCTTAGGCAAAGGAACCAAATGGACCATCTTGGAGAAGCGATCACATATCACCCAGATAACGGACATGCCCTGAGATAGCGGAAGATCAGAAATGAAATCCATGGAGATATGTGTCCAAGGTCTCTTCGGGACAGGCAAGGGCAAGAGCAAACCGCTGGCACGAGAACAGCAAGGCTTAGCTCGAGCACAAGTCCCACAGGACTGCACAAATGACCGCACATCCCTTGACAAGGAAGGCCACCAAAAGGACCTGGCCACCAGATCTCTGGTGCCAAAAATTCCCGGGTGACCTGCCAACACCGAGGAATGAACCTCGGAAATGACTCTGCTGGTCCACTTATCCGGGACAAACAGTCTGTCAGGTGGACAAGACTCAGGCCTATCAGCCTGAAATCTCTGCAACACACGTCGCAGATCCGGAGAAATAGCTGACAAGATAACTCCATCTTTAAGAATACCAACAGGATCAGCGACTCCAGGAGCATCAGGCACAAAGCTCCTAGAAAGAGCATCGGCCTTCACATTCTTTGAACCTGGTAAATACGAGACAACAAAATCAAAGCGGGAGAAAAACAATGACCAGCGGGCCTGTCTCGGATTAAGGCGTTTAGCAGACTCGAGATACATCAGATTTTTGTGATCAGTCAAGACCACCACACGATGCTTAGCACCCTCGAGCCAATGACGCCACTCCTCAAATGCCCATTTCATGGCCAACAACTCCCGATTGCCCACATCATAATTTCGCTCGGCAGGCGAAAACTTCCTAGAGAAAAAGGCGCAAGGTTTCATAACAGAGCAACCAGGGCCTCTCTGCGACAAAACGGCCCCTGCCCCAATCTCCGAAGCATCCACCTCAACCTGAAAGGGAAGTGAGACGTCAGGCTGGCACAAAACAGGCGCCGAAGTAAACCGGCGTTTCAACTCCTGGAAAGCCTCCACGGCAGCAGGAGCCCAGTTAGCTACATCGGAGCCCTTCTTGGTCATATCCGTCAAAGGTTTCACAATGCTAGAAAAATTAGCGATAAAACGACGGTAGAAGTTAGCGAAGCCCAAGAACTTCTGAAGACTCTTAACTGACGAGGGCTGAGTCCAATCAAGAATAGCTCGGACCTTGACTGGGTCCATCTCCACAGCAGAAGGGGAAAAAATGAACCCCAAAAAGGGAACCTTCTGTACACCAAAGAGACACTTTGAGCCCTTGACAAACAAATAATTTTCACGCAAAATTTTAAAGACCAACCTGACCTGCTCCACATGCGAATCCCAATTATCAGAAAAAACCAAAATATCATCCAGATAAACAATCAAAAATTTATCCAGATACTTCCGGAAAATGTCATGCATAAAGGACTGAAAAACTGAAGGCGCATTGGAGAGCCCAAAAGGCATCACCAAGTACTCAAAATGACCCTCGGGCGTATTGAATGCGGTTTTCCATTCATCACCTTGCTTAATGCGCACAAGGTTGAACGCACCACGAAGGTCTATCTTGGTGAACCACTTGGCACCCTTAATCCGGGCAAACAAGTCAGACAACAGCGGTAAAGGATACTGAAATTTGACAGTGATCTTATTTAAAAGCCGATAATCAATACAAGGTCTCAAAGATCCGTCCTTTTTTGCCACAAAAAAGAATCCCGCACCAAGAGGGGAAGAAGACGGACGAATATGTCCTTTCTCCAGAGACTCCTTGATATATGAACGCATAGCGGTATGTTCAGATACCGACAGATTAAACAGTCTTCCCTTAGGAAATTTACTGCCTGGGATCAATTCTATAGCACAGTCACAGTCCCTATGAGGAGGTAGTGCACTGGACTCAGACTCACTGAAGACATCCTGATAATCAGACAAATACTCCGGAACTTCCGAAGGCGTAGAAGAAGCAATAGACACAGGCAGGGAATCCCCATGAATACCACGACAGCCCCAACTTGAGACTGACATAGCCTTCCAGTCCAGGACTGGATTATGGGTCTGTAACCATGGCAGCCCTAAAACAACCAAATCATGCATCTTATGTAAAACCAGGAAACGTATCACCTCGCGGTGTTCAGGAGTCATGCACATGGTAACCTGTGTCCAATACTGCGGTTTATTTGCTGCCAATGGTGTAGCATCAATACCCCTAAGAGGAATAGGATTTTCTAATGGTTCAAGAGTAAAACCACAGCGCTTAGCAAATGAGAGATCCATGAGACTCAGGGCAGCACCTGAATCTACAAACGCCATGACAGGATAAGATGACAGTGAGCAAATCAAAGTTACAGACAGAATAAATTTAGGTTGCAAATTACCAACGGTGACAGGACTAACAACCTTAGCTATACGTTTAGAGCATGCTGAGATAACATGTGTAGAATCACCACAGTAGTAGCACAAGCCATTCCGGCGTCTATGAATTTTCCGCTCATTTCTAGTCAGGATTCTATCACATTGCATTAAATCAGGTGTCTGTTCAGACAACACCATGAGGGAATTTGCGGTTTTTCTATCACATTGCACCGAATTAGGTGTCTGTTCAGACAACACCATGAGGGAATTTGCGGTTTTGCGCTCCCGCAACCGCCGGTCAATTTGAATAGCCAGTGCCATAGTATCATTCAGACCTGTGGGAATGGGAAAACCCACCATAACATTCTTAATGGCTTCAGAAAGGCCATTTCTAAAATTAGCGGCCAGTGCACGCTCGTTCCAATGTGTCAGCACGGACCATTTCCGAAATTTTTGGCAATACACTTCAGCCTCGTCCTGCCCCTGAGACATAGCCAGCAAGGCCTTTTCTGCCTGAATCTCAAGATTGGGTTCCTCATAAAGTAAACCGAGCGCCAGAAAAAACGCATCAAGATCAGCCAATGCCGGATCTCCTGGCGCCAGCGAAAAAGCCCAATCCTGAGGGTCGCCCCGTAAGAACGAAATAACAATTTTTACTTGCTGAGCAGAATCTCCAGATGAACAGGGTCTCAGGGACAAAAACAATTTACAATTATTCACGAAATTCCTAAACTTAAACCTGTCTCCGGAAAACAGTTCAGGAATCGGTATTTTAGGTTCTGACCTAGGATTTCTGATAACATAGTCTTGTATGCCCTGCACACGAGTAGCCAGCTGGTCCACACTTGTAATCAAGGTCTGGACATTCATGTCTGCAGCAAGCATAGCCACTCTGAGGTAAAGGGGAAGAAGAAAAAAATAAACTCAGAATCTTCTTTCTTATAATCCCTCTTCTGCAATGCATTAAACATTTAATACTGGCCTGGCAAACTGTTATGACCCCAATGGCGAGGGTCTCAGAGGAACGTGGAAGTCTGCAGAATACAAAAATCCAGCTCATAGGGCAGTGGTAACTGGGTTGACCATATATCTACTCCTAACGCCAACACTAGAAGTAGCCGGGAATCATTCCTACGTTGATTCTAGATGACACGCGCCAGCCGGAGAATCTAGCTACCCCTAGTAGAGGAAAACAAAGACCTTTCTTGCCTCCAGAGAAGGGGACCCCAAAGCTGGATAGAAGCCCCCCACAAATAATGACGGTGAGGTAAGAGGAAATGACAAACACAGAAATGAACCAGGTTTAGCACAGAGAGGCCCGCTTACTGATAGCAGAATAAAGAAAGGTAACTTATATGGTCAACAAAAACCCTATCAAAATCCACACTGGAAATTCAAGAACCCCCGAACCGTCTAACGGTCCGGGGGGAGAACACCAGCCCCCTAGAGCTTCCAGCAAAGGTCAGGATATAGATTTGGAACAAGCTGGACAAAAATACAAAACCAAAACAAATAGCAAAAAGCAAAAGGCAGACTTAGCTGATATAACTGGAACCAGGATCAGTAGACAAGAGTACAGCAGACTAGCTCTGATAACTACGTTGCCAGGCATAGAACTGAAGGTCCAGGGAGCTTATATAGCAACACCCCTAACTAACGACCCAGGTGCGGATAAAAGGAATGACAGAAAAACCAGAGTCAAAAAACTAGTAACCACTAGAGGGAGCAAAAAGCAAATTCACAACACTCACCCCTACCTTCTGTCTCTTCCCCACTATCCCATAGAATGTAAGTCCGCAAGGACAGGGTCCTCTCCCCTCTGTACCAGTGTGTCACTTTAAACCTGTTTACTGTAAATGATATCTATAACTCTGTATGTAACCCCTTTCTCATGTACAGCACCATGGAATTAATGGTGCTATATAAATAAATAATAATAATAATAATAATAATAATAATAATAAATACATATAATTTACATGTGTTAACAAAAGCAAAATTGTACATATAGTGTTGTAATACTGGGTACAAAAATAGTGTAAGGTATCTCACAAAGAAAAGATCTGGTAGGAGTGGGGTTTTGTTATCCAATAAATCTATCAAGTTATTTTAGTTTTGTTCTAGTTTTTCAATAGGAATACTTTAAAAGGATTCCCTAGTGTGCTCATATATCATATAAGATATAGTTTGAAAGCTTTGTGCAATGTTAAATCTGGGATGTGTCACAGATAGGAAATATCCCCTTTTCATAGCAAAAAAAAAGTATGGCAATGTTCTTTTCTACTTGTCTGTGGATTTTTTCTTTTTTTTCTTTGTCAATCGTTCTGGATTTTTCACTCTCCTTTCTTTCTTTCTTCCTTCCTTTCTTTCTATGTTTTTCTCTTTCTTTTTCTTTCTTTTGTTCTTTCTTGCTTTCCTTCTTTCTTTCTTTCTTTCTTTGTTTCTTTCCCTCCTTCCTTTTTTCCTTACTTATTCCTTTCTCTCTTTTTCTACTTCTTTCATTCTATTTCCCTCCATTCTTTCTCTATTTTTCTCCTCCTCCTGTCTTTCCCTCTTTCTTTCTTTCTTTAAAGCTAGCCATTAGTGATGAGCGAGTGTGCTCATTACTTGAGATTTCCGAACATGCTCGAGTGTTCTCCGAGTATTTTGGGCGTGCTCGTAGATTATGTTTGAGTCGCTGCAGCTGCATGATTTGTGGCTGCAAGACAGCCTGAATACATGTGGGGATTCCCTAACAAACAGGCAATCCTCATATCCCTAGGATAGAGGATAACTTCTCATTCCATAGAAGTCAGACTGGTGGGACTACCACCAATCCTGAGAACAGGGGTTTTGAATGTGCTATGCAAAGTGTCAGATCAGCGATCTGACATGATATAGTGATGTCCCAACCTGGGATAACGTTATAAAGTTAAAAAAAAATTAAAATGTGTAAAAAAAATGAAAAAAAAAATCCCCAAATAAAGAAAATAAAATAAATATTTTTCCAATAAATCCATTTATTTATGTAAATAAAAAAAAAATAAAAGTACACATCTGTAACAACTCGCTTTATAAAACTGTCCCACTGGTTAATACCTTCAGTGGACACCATAGTAAATAAAAAATGAGGCAAAAACAATGCTTTATCATCATACCGCCGAACAAAAAAATGTAATAAAATGCGATCAAAAAGACAGATGTAAATAAAAATGGTAACGCTGAAAACTACATCTTGTTCCGCAAAAATCAAGCAAATACAGCTTAAAGGGGTCCCCAAATATTAAAACATAACCTTTAATCAATTATTAAAAGGACAAATATCACAAACAAACCAAATAAAGTGCTCATGCAAACCAGTGCTCATTAAAAAATGGTTTGGTCTCACCACTGTTGACGGATAAAAGATCCCGGCCTCCTTCTGGAAATACCTCTTCGAGAAATGGATCCACACACACAAAGAAAAAGGGGACTATATATGGGGAGAGAGACATAAGCGGTAAGTAATGATTTCCTAGACTCCCTGCCGTACCCCAGTATTGCTCCTGTCCTAACAAGGACAGGCCCCAAGTGGACCCTATAGTGATACCTTCAATGATATGGGGCTAAATACTTCCTACGCGTTTCTTCCCCAATGGTGGGGATTCATCAGGGAAGTTAATATAAAGATTTGGGAAGTATGAAAAAACTAATCCTGCCCGTAAGTCAAAAAAGGCCCTGCAGTGGCAAGGTGCCGGGTAAGAGAAAGTGACTGCCTATGTAACTGTTAAGGTGAGTCCCCAGTCCGCAAAAAACAAGCCACCATACAGATCCATCAGCAGAAAAATTAAAAAGTTATATCTCTCAGAATAAAGTGATGCAAAAATAATTATTTTTTCTATAAAATATTTTTTATTGTGTAAAAGTGCCAAAACATGAAAAAAAGATATAAGTGAGGTATCGCTGTGATGACCTGAAGAATAAAGCTGCCTTATCAATTTTACCACACGCGGAAAGGTATGAAAAAAATGATAAAAAAGCAATTCCTGAATTGCTGGTTTTGTTCATTCTGACTCCCAAAAATCGAAATAAAAAGCGATCAAAAATGTCATGTGCCTGAAAATGGGTACCAATATAAACGAGAACTCGTCCCACAAAATACAAGACCTCACATGACTCTGTGGGCCACAATTTTTTATTGTGTGACAGCTGCCAAACATAAAAACCCGCTATAAAAACCGTCTATAAATAGTAAATTAAACCCCCCTTTATAACCCCCTTAGTTAGGGAAAAAACTAAAATAAAAAAATGCATTTATTTCCATTTTCCCATTAGGGTTAGGGTTAGGGTTAGGGCTAAAGTTCGGGTTGAGATTAAGATTAGGGGTGTGTCAGGGTTTAGGGTGTGGTTAGGGTTATGTATAGGGTTGTGATTAAGGTTAAGAGTGTGTTGCAGTTATGGTTGAAGTTAGAATTGGAAGGTTTCCACTGTTTAGGCACATCAGGGGCTCTCCAAACGCGACATGGCGTCTGATTTCAATTCCAGCTAATTCTGTGTTGAAAAAGAAAAACGGTGCAGAAAGCCGGACCTCTCTGACCTTTCCCGCTGCCTGCGCACTGCAGTACTTTGCTCTGCCCTCAACAGGGCAGACAAAGTACACCTGCACTGGAGCCGCAGCATGAATACAAGAAGAGGATGTCATCGTAAGAAGAGAGGAGGCCCCGGACCGCACCGCAACACCTATCGGACCGGACCACAGCGGGACTGCCCCTAGTTGAGTATATTCTAACCTCTTTTTCTCATCTTTCAGGATACATTGGGGGCTTATCTACTGCATTACAGAATGCTGTAGAGAAGCCCCTGATGCCGGTGGGCTTAACTCACCTTCGATTTTGGGGGTGACAGGTTCCCTTTAACTCAATCGATAAAAAAAGCTAAGGCTCTTGAAAGAAGTGGTAGGAAAAAATGAAAATAAAAATTGCTCAGTCCTTAAGGCCTTAAACAATGCCAACACTTTGTTAAGTAAATAAAAGGCATGTCTCAAAACAGAGGGATCATACTTTCAAATACAACAAAAACTAGCCTTGAATTCAGAATTTGAATTTAGTTGGCAAAATATGCAATAGGTGGTTTAATATTATCCCTATCTGCTTCCTTCAATAAATCTGCAAAAGAAGAGAAATGTGACCCAAAGGAGCAGGAGGATGAAGAGGCAGTTAGCACCCATACTGCTGAAGAAATGCTACCAGGCTCTCATACAGGAAAAGTGTTAAGATGTACATAAAAAAGTGCTTTTCCCACAAAGAACACCCCAGTAAGAAATCAGGAACCTCTTGAAGGGAGAAAAAGAAGAGCTGTGGAGAAGTAGTAAAGAAGAATGGTGGTCGTGGGAGATTCCCAGAAGCCACTATTTGCCGACTGGACTTTACCTCCCAAAAAGTGGGCTGTCTTCCAGGTGCCCAAATCAAAGAGGTGTCTGATAGGGTATCAAGACTCTTCAGTGCTACAGATGAATGATACCCATGCCCACTAATACATGCAAGAACAAATGACAAAGCAAAAAAAACCTGGAAACTATATGCAGAGGCTTTGAAGACCCAAGCATGAAGATCAAGGAACTAGGAGCACAGGTCATCTTATCATCCATCCTCCAAGTGGATGGACATGGACCAAGAAGATTAAACAGGATTCTACAGTTAAAGGGGTTGTCTGAGACTTTAGATTGATGGACTATTCTTAGGAAGGGTCATCAATTTGACATCTTGCAGGTACGACTTTGTATAGATAGGTGTGGCCCTGTCAACTGTATAGTAGCAGCTGCAAGGTGTTTCAGATCCACAAGTAGACTTGCAAAAGTATCAGGTCAATAAATAATGGGTAACCAGAAGAAATACCCATTAAAATGTAACCTTTAATCTATAATTTCTTAAAAACAATCCCAATAGAAATTAGAAAAGTAAACCCCCTGAAAAGAGGAAAAAAATTGATTAGTAATGGATATTGTATGCTTTGGAGAAGACACTCCCTATTTGGAGGTACCCTTAATCCTATGTGGTAAAATATCTACACACACCACAACAGACTAATGGTTTAATGCCCAAACATTAGGTGATACAGTGGGGAAAAAAGTATTTAGTCAGCGACCAATTGTGAAAGTTCTCCCACTTAAAAAGATGAGAGAGACCTGTAATTGACATCATAGGGAGACAACAACTATGAGCGTCAAAATGAGAAAACAAATACAGAAAATCACCTTGTCTGTTGGCAATGACAGTGGTCAAACATTTTTTGTACATCTTCACAAGATTGGCACACAATGTTGGTGGTATCCAGGCCCATTCCTCTATGCAGATCTCCTCTAGAGCAGTGAAGTTTTGGGCCTGTCACTGGGCAACATGGACTTTCAACTCCCTCCAAAGGTTTTCTCTGGGATTGAGATCTGGAGACTGGCTAGGCCACTCCAGGACTTTCATGTGTTTCTTACGAAGCCAATCTTTCATTGCCCTGGCAGTGTGCTTGGGATCATTATCATGCTGAAAGACCAGTCTATGTTTCATCTTCAATGCCCTTGCTGATGGAAGGAGGTTTGCACTCAAAATCTCACAATACATGGCTCCATTCATTCTTTCATGTACACGGATCAGTCGTCATGGTCCCTTTGCAGAGAAACAGTCCCAAAGGATGATGTTGCCTCCACCATGCTTCACAGTAGATATGGTGTTCTTTGGATGCAACTCAGCATTGTCTCCTCCAAACACGATGAGTTTTGTTTCTACCAAACAGTTCTACTTTGGTTTCATCAGACCATATAACATTCTCCCCATACTCTTTTGGATAATCCAAATGCTCTCTAGCAAACTTCAGATGGGCCAGGACATGTACTGGCTTAAGTAGGAAAACACGTCTGGCACTGCAGGATCTGATTCTCTGGTGATGTAGTGTTACTGATGGTAGCCTTTGTCATTGTAGTCCCAGCTCTATGCAGGTCATTTACTAGGTCCCCCATGTGGTTCTGGGATTTTTGCTCACCATTCTTGTGAAAATTTTGACCCCATGGGGTGAGATCTTGCATGGAGCACCAGATCGAGGGAGATTATTAGTGGTCTTGTATGTCTTCTATTTTCTTATTATTACTCTGACAGTTGATTTCTTTATACCAAGATGCTTGCCTATTGCAGATTCAGTCTTCCCAGCTTGGTGCAGAGCTACAATTTTGTTTCTGGTGTCCTTCGACAGCTCTTTGGTCTTCACCATAGTGGAGTTTGGAGTGTGACTGTTTGAGGTTGTGGACAGGTGTCTTTTATACTGATAACAAGTTCAAACAGGTGCCATTACTACAGGTAATGAGTGGAGCACAGATGAGTTGCTTAAAGAAGAAGTTACAGGTCTGTGAGAGTCAGATATATTTCATGTGTTTAGGTGACCAAATACTTATTTTCCACCATATTTTGTAAAATAAATCTTGCCAAATCAGACAAGGTGATTTTCTGGATTTGTTTTCTAATTGTGACTCTCATAGTTGTGACAGAGCGTCCAACAATGTCACTTAACTATAGCATCTGTCATACAGTATATAAAACAGTCTCTATGTATATGCAGCGCCCCAGAGTCCTGGTCGTTGCAGTGATGTCATTCTTCCACCAGGAGGAGTGATATTACATCTGAAGGCAATAAAGGAGATCTCCTGTCCAGGTATCACAACGACACACCACACACTTCACACACCAGTCCACCAGGGGGAGCAAATGTTCTATCTACTAGGCCACTCCTAACAGTTAGGTAAAACTGGTGGGTTGGTTAGAAAGTTAGAGAGAAGCTGACGGGGCTTTGCCCAAGTAACATCAAGACAGTAAGAGCCCGATGGAGTTTGGCAGAAGCTGGCTGGAGTGGGTTCAAGCCAGATCCAGACTGCGGTCTGAGGAGGACGAGGGTCCATGGAGCTGCGCCTGCCCCATGTGCGGCAGCATCCAAAGAAAGAGACATTGAAAGGAAGCGTGTTGTAGTGAGTGAGAAACGAAGGCATAGCAACAAGTGGATACCAGAGAGGATAGTAGACGAGAGGAGCTGCATCCTTCTGGTGCACGATCCGGTAGCCAGAATACCGAGGGAGTATAGTGCTCTACGCCATTGCTTCAGAGGCTGGCAGGACAGTCAATTCCAAGTTGTCTGCCTGACCTTAATACCTAAGAAGACACGGTGGCAACTTGTGGTGGTCGGGGCGTCTCTAGGGTCCCTATAAATAAGCCTCAGGCCATCAGTCATTTGGGTTTTGTTCTATCCGACCACGGGGAACAGAGAGAGAAGAGTAATAACAGTGAGGACTTCATTAGAGCTTAAGCAAGTGAGGACCTACTGTGTTACTGTGCGCATAGGAAGGCTATTGCATTCCACCTGGATAAGAAGACTCTGGATTTGCCTTCAGACCGGCTGGACTCTGCCTACCCTATGATCTGGTGCCTTGGACTGTGGACACTGAAACCTTCAGTAAAGGTAAAGAGACTGCAACCTTGTGTCCTCGTTATTCACTGTGCCTTACATCATCCACCATCACCAACTACACTTCTGGGAAGCCCTGGGGATACACTTCACTTGTGGGAAGGTATACCATCTAGCTGCCATAACATCACCCCAGCGGACCCCTAAGCAGCGTTGGTCACCCTGACCGAATACCACAGGTGGCGTCACGAACATCATACAAACTCTCACTTTTATTGGACACCCCTCAAAGGGCCACAGACCGGGTCGGGCCACCGTGACATCCCCACCGAACCGAAGGACCCGGTGCCGAATACCCCATTGCCCTTAACATGAGGGTGATCCATATACATGCCACAACAGCAGATAAGAAGTTTAATGCCAGAATAAACAGTGATAAATATTCCTATTTCCTTTCTAACCCTTAAATATCTCTAAAGTGTATCCCTTCTTTGCTGCAGAGGTCGTCACTAGTGATAAGCGAGCACTAAAATGCTCGGGTGCTCATTGCTCGGACCGAGGAAAATTGGAACACTCGTGTACTCGATCCGAGCAACGAGCCCAATGTAAGTCTATGGGAATCCCGAGTATTTTTACCGCCATCCTCCCAGAGTGTCTTTTTAAGGTCTAAAAACATCAGAAAATGATGGAGACACTGCTCAAATGACACGGGAACATCATGGGGATCGCCCCTGGAAGCATTTCTGACTCCTAGGTCACAGCTGTAAGCAATGTTGTCAGAGTTTCACACCATTTTTACAGGTGCACCAACAAACATACAATAACGTAACCAAAATGGATTTTTCTGTGAAATATGTTAAGGTACATCCTTTCCAGGCTAATGACTTGTATATGAGGCAAAACAATTTATCCCAGGCCAAAATGTTCCTCCACCACTTGGGCTACTGTATGTTCACACACAATGTTTTTGATGTTTTTTTCAACTTTAACATTGCTTTCAACCAATACAAATGCATTCACTGGGAAATGTCATTGTAACATTTAACAACCCTAGCTGGCCATGTGATGTGTGACACATAAGCAGACACATATTGTTTCATTTACGAAGGAGGGACTCTTAAAGTCACAAAGCCTACTTTTAGAGGGGCATCAGGCAGCATTAATATTCTTAAAGGGCCATTATTAAACAGTGGGTCTCCTATGCTGTTATTGCCTATGCAGTGAGTGGCTGGGCTGCCAAGACCTTTCACGAGAGGTACAGAAGGGCTTCCTGAAAAAATGTTGCATTGAATTCAAGGCCTGCCCTGCTATCAAGTCTCTATAAAGTGGGAGGCCAGGTCATCAGCACAAATGTCGGTCATAGGGGCTTGTGCTTTTGGCCTGAGGAGGGAGTGAAAGGTGTCAAAAAGTTTCTTAGGGTTGTTGGGTAGTGAGATCAGGGTGGTGAAGCTGGTCTGTTTGGAGAGAAGAAGGGCAGAATTATAGGTTCTTAGCATAAATTTGAAGTGTTTGAAGTCTTCTGGTGTGTGAATTTTCCTCCATAAGCGTTAAGCACTTCTAGAGCATCGCTGGAGAAATCGGGTTTGTGATGTGAGCCAGGGCTGTTTTACTCTGTGTTTGGAGGTTATGAGGGTGAGGGACGCTACTTGGTCCAGGGTGCTTCTAAGAGTGTCATTATAGTTGTGTAGAGCCAGATCAGGACAGGAAAAAGAGGAGATTGGGGACAGTGATGAGTGTAGGGAGTCTGAAACTGTATGAGGGCTAATGGCTTGTAGATTTCTGACTGAATAGTAGGTAGGAGAGTGATGGGGTGGGCGAGGATTTGTTAGCATGAAGGAGAAAATGTTGTGGTCAGAGAGGGGAAGCGGTGAGTTATTTATGTAGGAGATTGAGCAGAGCTGGGCGAAGACCAGGGCAAGGGTGTTACAGTCTTTGTGTGTTTCAAAGGTTGAGAGTTGTGAGAGGCCAAGAGAAGTGGTTAGTGATAGAAGCTGGGATGCAGATGTGGAAGTGTGGCTGTTTATGGGGATGTTGAAGTCCCCCAGGATAAGGGTTGGGAGTTCTGAGGACATAAAGTTCGGCAGCCAGGCAGAGAAATGGTCCAGGAAGTGGGTGGGCGAGCCTGGGGGCCGGTATATGACCACTACTCTGAGGGAGAGGGGACAAAAGAGCCTGATAGTGTGGACCTCAAAAGAAGGGAATTAAAGTAATGGACCTAGGGGGATGACCTGGAAGGTGTATTGTGGGGACAGGAGTATGCCGACTCCACCACCATGTCTGTTGTGGGTCTCGGGGAATGGGAGAATTGTAGGCTATCATGGGAAATGGTAGCAGGGGAGACAGTGTCAGAATCTGAATCCAGGTTTCAGTGAGGGCCAACAGATTTAGAGAGTTGTTCAGAAAATATTTGTGCAGAAAAGGAAGTTTGTTACATACTGACCGTGGATGCCAAAGGGCACAATTAAGAGAAGGATATGAAAGAGTGCAAGTAATATTAATAATATTAGTGTGGTTATGATACAAGGTAGGATAGGGGTTTAGGTTGGGGGATGGTGGACCAGGGTTGGGGGAGATGTCCCCTGAAATAAGTAGGAATAGGAAGATAAAGAGCAAGTAGGTATTGGAATTGTATGAAGTTTTTTTTGTCCAGTGTGTTTGGGCAAGATGGGCTGAAGTTCTTCAGGAAGATAAAAAGGGCATGGAAGCTGTACATGGGAGAAGGAAGGAGAGAGGAGCTGATGTATATTGGTCATGATGGAGGGGGGATTGGGCGGTGAATGTGAATGATAAGGGAACATAGGAGGATAGGAATAAAGCACATGGATAGAAAGGAGAGCAGAGTGTTGGTTACCTGACTCCTGCCCTGACTAACTGCCATGGAATACCTGCCTTTTGATCGATGCTTATCTTTGGGATGCTTTGCTTTGGGAATGCTCGAGTGCACCCCTACATGCGTGAACCTATCTAGAGTGACCCCATTCATGCATATACATCAAACAGTGAGTAAAAATGCTACAAATGAATTATACCAATCATTAAGCAGGCACATAAAATATGTTGCTAAATGGTAAAGTGGCAGATGACAGGCAGCAGATGGCAAGCAGTGGTGGGTGTTTGTACCATTAGAGTCTATTGCAGGAGATGTGACAGCAAGTAGAGGTGAGAGGTTGTACCTGTGTGAAGAGAGAAGATGAATATTAATTCCTTGCCATTAAATAACTGCCTTTTGATCGATGCTTATCTTCGGGATGCTTTTTCGGGGATGCTCTCGTGCACCCCTACATGCGTAGCAGCATGGAACACGTGAACCCTGGTGATCTAGAGGTGGAAAATGATGAGAGGTGGAGGAAGGCCTCATTAAAAACTAGGCCCAATTTAAAGGAGCGGGTCTCCTAGACTTGTAATGCCCATAAACAAAGTGTATGGGCTGACAAACATTTCCCCAAGGAGGATACATTTAAAAAAAATATACTATGGGCATAATAGACACTCTTGCCAAAAATTGGACTGCCTGTAGCGGCTTAGAAGACTTTAAGCCTGGTGATTTAGTGGTGGAGAATGAGGAGACATAAAGATAAATCATACTGAAATCAAACAAATAAATAAAGGATGTGAATCCACCGATGAAAGTAAATAACAAAAGGGAGGGGCGAACACAGGTTCATATATATGATGTCAGATTGTTTCCAAAGAGATATGTTTGTCCCTAGCAACAGCTCTGAGACAGGGATATAAAAAAAATCTTTATAATAGTGTTTCAATATTTTCATTTTGTAGAGGTATACACTTGATTATAAAAGGACGGTGCAGAGATATTAAAACTGGAATACATCAGAATAAATGGGAAAAATATACGTACATCTCATTTTGATGACAGTTCCCCCTGGGGGAGTTTATTTTGGTTTCTAATTAGTAACGGGCATCAGAAAAACACCCTTGCACAAAAATTAAGTGACTTCTGCATCGCGAAATACGTTCACCCAGGTGTTGTACTGGTTGTGGATGATGAGGATGAGGATACGGAGGAGGATAACACCAAACAGACAAAATCAGGAAGCGGATACCCATGTGTGGTTGGGGAGAGGTGCATGACAATACACCTCCACAAAAAACACAATGTATTAGAGGTTATGTTTTGCTGTTTTCACTTGGTGGTGTACAGAAATCTTGCCCAATCCATCCCTTGTTCATTTTTATAAGAGTCAGCCTGTCAGCATTTTCAGTTGACAGGTGGATGCACTTATCTCTTATAATTCCACCAGCAGCACTAAAAACCCGCTCTGACAGAACGCTAGCAGCAGGGCAGGCCAGGACCTCCAAGACATAGAGAGCCAGTTCATGCCACGTGTCCAGCTTGGATACCCAATCATTAAAAGGCACAGAGGAATCACAGAGGACGTTTGTACGATCTGTAAGGTACTCCCTCAGCATCTTCCCCAACATTGCACTTCTTGTGATAGCACCCCTTGCCTCTGTGCCAGCACGATGGGAGGGTCTGAGACAACTGTCCCAGAACTTTGCCATTGTTCCCCTGCCTGAGCTGGATTGTACTTCTGTCTCTCTCGCTTTTACTCCTTGGTTGTACAACAAACTCTGACGTCTGCTGACAGCGTTGTCACATGGGAATTTTCTAAGTAATTCCACTGCAAGGGCCCTCTGGTACTGCAACTATTTAGAACACCTCTCTGCCTCTGGCAGAAGAGATTGAAAGTTCTCCTTGTAGCATGGGTTTAGAAGTGTCACCAACCAGTAATGAGCCAAAATTTTTATAATGTGAGGGTGTCATGATCCGTTCCGGAGTTTAGTCCTGTCTGCTCTTTCTCTGGGTGGATCATGTCAAGGGTTAACTTTGCTCTGCCTCATTCTGGGCTTGGGTTTGCTATTTAGCTCCCAGGTATCCTGAGGGTGGTGTCAGCTATAGCTCTGTCTTTGGCATGTGAACCTGACTCTGGAAGCCCTTGATTTGTCCTACTGTGAACCCTGACTTGTCCTGTGTCTGTTATCTCCCCCGCCTGCCCTTTCCCAGTGTCTCTTTGTTTGTCTGTCGATCTGCTTGACTCTCTGGTTCTGACCTCCTGGCTTGGCTTTTTGACTCCATTTCAGTTTGTCCCTATTGTATCGTATTTTGCCCGTCCTGGTTTACTGATCCCTTGCTACGTCCTGACTATCCAGTCTGTCTAAATCCTTTTGTACTGTTGTGCTGTCTTGTGCTCTGACTTGGATTTCATGACCTCGCTCTCGCCACTAGGTGGCGTCTGTTCAGTTGCTCTGTGTGTGCAGTCTGGCTTCCCTACCAAGCTCCCCCTGGTGGAGGTTGCGCTGTACTGCACTGCAGCTGCATGACAGAGGATCACGTGAAACGCAGTGCAACATAAAGTCAGCCATGCGTGCCAGACAGCTAACAAGAATTCTGTGTCCTCACCAACAGGATGACTGACCATGCTGTCCTCCGCCATATCCTCATCCTAATCCTCCCTGTCCTCAGGCCATCCCTGCTGAACAGATGGTATGACAGCTGTGCTTGTAGTACTGTCTACAGCACATGAAAGTGGCTCCTGTAGCTTCCTCCTCCTCCTCCTCATTGCCTATCAATCCATGTTGGGAAGACACGAGGCTGGGCTGAGTATAATCCCCCTGTATAATTCCTTGCTCAATGTCCTTGTGCTCTGCCTGCAATGTATCCCCTTTAATTGTGAGCAGAAAGGTTTTCAGAATGCAGAGAAGTGGGATGGTTATGCTAATTATGGAGTCATCGCCACTCACCATCTTGGTGCAGTCCTCAAAGTTTTGTAGGATGGTACATATGTCTGACATCCATGTCCACTCCTGAGGTCTTATGTGGGAGTCTGAACTGAATATTGACAGCCTTGTTGATGTTGGTAGTCAACAACTGCCCACTTCTGCTCACAAATCCTTTCCAATATATGCAGTGTAGAGTTCCAATGTGTGGGGACATCACACACCAGTCAGTGAGCCAGAAGGTGCAAATGCTGCTGAAGCATTGAAAAGGCAGCTGAAGCTGAAGCTGACTTTCTAAAATGAGCAGACAGGCAGTGTACTTTCACTAGCAGATCCAGCAGCTCTGGGTAGCTTTTCAGAAAACAGTGAACCACGAGGTTAAGCACATCGGCCAGGCAAAGTACGTGTGTAAGCTCACCTTGCCTCAGAGCCGCCACCAGGTTCCGGCCAATGTCACACATGACCATGCCTAGCTTTAGGTTCAGCGGTGTCATCTAAATATCTGACTGCTTTCAGCACTGTCCACAACTCTTCTGCATTGTGTGGTTTGCCACTTATGCAGATTAGCTTCAGCAAAGCCTGTTGAAGCTTGGCTGAGGCAGTGCTGCAGTGCTTGCAGCTTCTGACTGATGTGTTGAATTCAGAGATGGAGGAGGTGGTGCAGAAGCTGTAGACTGTGGGGGCAACCCTGATTGAAGTAGGGCCCACAATCCTCGGCGTGGGGAGGATGTGTTCCATCCCACGGTCCGACTGGGTCCCGGCTTCCACTATGTTAACCCAGTGTGCCGTCAGTGAGATGTACCCTCTCTGCCCACAAGCATTTGTCCATGTGTCCATGGTTAGGTGGACTTTCCCAGTAACAGTACTGTTGAGGGCACGGGTAATGTTGTTGGTAGTGTTGAGCGATACCTTCCGATACTCGGTATCAGATAGTATCGGCCGATACCCGAAAAATATCGGATATCGCCGATACCGATACCCGATACAATACAAGTCAATGGGACACAAGTATCGGAAGCTATCCTGGATGGTTCCCAGGGTCTGAAGGAGAGGAAACTCTCCTTCAGGCCCTGGGATCCATATTCATGTAAAAAATAAAGAATTAAAATAAAAAATATGGATATACTCACCCGTCCGGCGGCCCCTGGACCTTACCAATGTAACCGGCAGCCTCCATTCCTAAGAATGAGGAGTTTAGGACCTTCGATGACATGGCGGCTTGTGATTGGTCGCGTGACCGCTCATGTGACCGCTCACGCGACCAATCACAAGCCGCGACGTCATCGCAGGTCCTAAACTCCTCATTCTTAGGAACGGAGGCTGCCGGTTACATCGGTAAGGTCCAGGGGCCTCCGGAGGGGTGAGTATATCCATATTTTTTATTTTAATACTTTTTTTTTACATGAATATGGATCCCAGGGCCTGAAGGAGAGTCTCCTCTCCTCCAGACCCTGGGAACCATACACTGGGAACTTCCGATTCCGATTTCCGATATCACAAAAATATCGGAACTCGGTATCGGAATTCCGATACCGCAAGTATCGGCCGATACCCGATACTTGCGGTATCGGAATGCTCAACACTAGTTGTGGGATACATGCGGGTAAGGCACACTGGGAGAAATAGTGGCGACTGGGGACCGAGTACCTTGGGATGGCCGTCGTCCCAGGTTGCAGAAAGCTTCCATCTCAATAAGCCTAAAAGGCAACATTTCAAGAGCAAGCAGAAGAGAATTTAGCATTTAGTACTGTAGCCTGTGGGGTGTTGGCTGGGTATTTCCGCTTACGTTCCAATGACTGGGGTATAGACAACTGAAGGCTGTGCTGGGACAAGGACGTGGATGAGCTTGATGCTGGTGCTGCTTGACTGTGGGCAAACACAGGTGCAGGGCTAGAGGAATCTTCACATGCATGGTGGACTAGGGATTGGCTTTTATGCAAAACAGTGGAGGAAGCAGTGGTGTCACCTGCAGACAGTGATCCTGGAGGCTGGGGTTTGGCCCACAAAGTCGGCTGCTTTGCTGCCATGTGTCTGATCATGCTGGTGGTGGTCAGGCTGTTAGTTTTGCTACCCCTGCAGATGCGGGCATGGCAGGTGCTGCAAATGGCCTGTTTGGGGTTATTGTCAGAGTCTTTAAAAAATAACCAGACTCGGGAAGATCTAACAGTTGGAATGGCAACTTCCCTCATGTTGGTGTTACGGGGAATGGATGCACGCGGATGTCTGTGGCCACCACACTGCTTCTTCCTGCCTGTTGGGGTGATGTGCCTCCTTCCCCATGGGTGCTGCTGTCCTCGCTCAGCATGTCCTCCTGTCAAGCTGAGTCAGTCACTATGTCATCCACCACCTCGTCTTCCACATCCGCACCCTGCTCCTCCTCCTGGCTTTCTGGCAATTGTGTCTCATCATCGTCCACCTCTTGTGACACTTTCCCACTATCTCCTTCGTGTGACCGTGGCTGGTCAAAGCTTTGGGCATCGCTGCATGCGATCTCCTCTGGCCGCACTTCAAGTTGACCACCTGGGAGTCTGGAATCTTGAAAGGGAAAACTGAACAGCTCCTCGGAGCATCCAAGTGTGGGATCAGTTGTCTCAGGGCACTCAGGGTGTTTGACATGTGTTCCATTTTATCCATATTCTTATGGATAGCTTTCTGTATATTCTGTATATTTTGTACATTTAAGCACTGTATATATGATATGTTCATACACTGTTTTTCTCTATTTTGTTACAGCATCATTTGTGATCAAGGCCACCGAGTGGCCGAAACGTTAATTTTTTGTTGCCTTATTGTTTCGTCTTCACCTTCAATAAAAATACTCACTTCAGCAAAATTGACTTGAACTAAGATGAGTGCAGTGATTTGAATCTCTTTGAGTCTCAGGGCACTCGGCATCGTGGGAGGAAGGAGGATCAGGGTGAGGAATATCCAGTCCACACTCACTGCTGCTCAGACTTGACCGTGTGAAAGACATGGTGGTGGTGGTGGATAGGTGACTGGAAGCATTATCCTCTATCCAACCAACAACCATTTCACACTGCTCTGAATTCAATAGTGGTGTGCTGCGATCCCTTAGAAACTGGGACAGGAAGGTCGAGCGAGATGTGGGTCTTTGTTGTGGCCCACTTTCAGCTTCGTCCTCTGCATGCACCATCAGCATCACGTCCACTTCCCCATCCCTTGCTCCTTCCCTTGCCCTGTTGTGAATTCTGCTCTTGGGCTCCCTCCGGTGGTTGTTGGTGGTAGTGCAATTGTCTTGGGGTTGTAATCCAGGCAGGTGTTTCTGCTGATTGCAGCTCTATTAGGTATTTAGGTGTGCAGGATCCATGAGTCCGTGCCAGTTGTCCATTGTACTTGGAGGGATTGCATCTCTCTCTGGTTCCTCATGCCCTGCTGCCAAATTCAGCTAAGATAAGTGTCTGTTTTTTTGTCTCTGTGCACACATGCAGTGTGCTTTGCAATTCAGTGCAATTCATTGTGTTTTTGTACAGCTTAGACTTTGTTTGGATTTTTCAGTCATGCTGGATTCTCAGGAGATGCAAATATACTTTCTATGTCTTAAGTTAGATGTAGAATATTTGTATTATCTGCTGTGGATATTTTTAGGATTTTAATACTGACCGCTTAGAATTCTGTCCTATCCTTTTCTATTTAGCTAGAAGTGCCTCTTTTGCTAAATCCTGTTTTTCTGCCTGCATGTGTCTTTCCTCTTATACTCACAGTCAATATTTGTGGGGGGCTGCCTATCCTTTGGGGTTCTGCTCTGAGGCAAGATATTCCCATTTCCATCTATAGGGGTATTTAGTCCTCCGGCTGTGTCGAGGTGTCTAGGACGTGTTAGGCACATCCCACGGCTACTTCTAGTTGTGGTGTTAGTTTAGGGTTTGCGGTCAGTACAGGAACCACCTACTCCTGAGAAAGTCTCTCATGTGGCTCCAAGGTCACCGGATCATAACAGTACAACTGGCCAACAGTGAGTTAAATGCATCTCAGAAGAAGGGAAGAAAGAGCCATTTTTTTTCTGTAGCCTGCTTTGTCTTTTCTTCCCTCTTTTCCTCTGGGTGACTGAGGAGTCTTGTGCTAGCATGGATGTTCAGGGATTAGTTTCTCGTGTAGACCAGCTTGCTGCTAGGGTACAGGGTATTTCTGATTATATTGTTCAGACTCCGCTTTTAGAGCCTAGGATTCCTACTCCTGATTTGTTTTTTGGGGACAGGTCCAAATTTTTGAGTTTTAAAAACAACTGTAAACTGTTTTTTGCTCTGAAGCCTCGTTCCTCTGGTGATCCCATTCAGTAGGTTAAAATTGTCATCTCCCTGCTGCGTGGCGACCCTCAGGATTGGGCATTTTCCCTGGAATCTGGGAATCCGGCCTTGCTTAATGTAGATGCCTTTTTTCAGGCTCTAGGATTATTATATGATGAACCAAATTCTGTGGATCAAGCGGAGAAGACCTTGTTGGCCCTGTTTCAGGGTCCAGAAGCGGCAGAATTGTATTGTCAGAAATTTAGAAAATGGTCTGTGCTGACTAAATGGAATGAGGATGCTTTGGCGGCAATTTTCAGAAAAGGTCTTTCTGAATCTGTTAAAGATGTTATGGTGGGGTTTCCCACGCCTGTTGGTCTGAGTGATTCTATGTCTCTGGCCATTCAGATTGATCGGCGCTTGCGGGAGCGCAGAACTGTGCGCGCTGTGGCGTTGTCCTCAGAGCAGATGCCTGAGCCTATGCAGTGTGATAGGATTCTGTCTAGAACGGAACAACAAGAATTCAGACGTCAGAATAGGTTGTGTTTTTATTGTGGCAATGCTTCTCATGTCATTTCAGTCTGCCCAAAGCGTACAAAGAGAATCGCTAGTTCAGTTACCATCGGAACTGTACAACCTAAATTTCTGTTATCTGTGACCTTGATCTGCTCATTGTTGTCATTTTCTGTCATGGCATTTGTGGATTCAGGCGCCGCTTTGAACTTAATGGACTTTGAATTTGCCAGGCTTTGTGGTTTCCCCTTGCAGTCTTTGCAGAACCCTATTCCTTTAAGGGGCATTGATGCTACACCTTTGGCTAAAAATAAACCCCAGTTTTGGACACAGGTGACCATGTGCATGGCGCCAGCCCATCAGGAAGATTGTCGTTTTCTGGTGTTGCATAATTTGCACGATGCTATTGTGCTGGGTTTTCCATGGTTGCAGATACATAATCCTGTGTTGGATTGGAAGTCTATGTCTGTGACTAGTTGGGGTTGTCAGGGGGTTCATAATGATGTTCCTTTGATGTCAATCTCCTCTTCCTCCTCTTCTGAAGTTCCAGAATTTTTGTCTGATTTTCATGATGTATTCGATGAGCCCAAGTCCAGTTCCCTTCCACCGCATAGGGACTGTGATTGTGCTATTGACTTGATTCCAGGCTGTAAGTTTCCTAAGGGCCGACTTTTCAACCTATCTGTGCCGGAACATACCGCCATGCGGAGTTATGTTAAGGAGTCTTTGGAGAAAGGACATATTCGGCCATCTTCTTCACCGTTGGGAGCGGGATTTTTTTTTGTTGCTAAGAAGGATGGCTCCTTGAGACCCTGTATTGATTATCGCCTCTTGAATAAGATCACGGTCAAGTTTCAATACCCTTTACCTTTCCTTTCCGATTTGTTTGCCAGGATTAAGGGGGCTAGTTGGTTTACTAAAATTGACCTTCGGGGGGGGGCATATAATCTTGTTCATATTATTTGAATACCTTGTGATGCCATTCGGGCTCTCTAATGCTCCATCTGTTTTTCAGTCCTTCATGCATGATATCTTCCGGAATTATCTTGATAAATTCATGATTGTATATTTGGATGACATCTTAATTTTTTCCGATGATTGGGAGTTTCATGTGAAACAGGTCAGGATGCTATTTCAGATCCTTCGTGATAATGCTTTGTTTGTGAAGGGGTCTAAGTGTCTCTTTGAAGTGCAGAAGGTTTCTTTTTTGGGCTTCATTTTTTCTCCCTCATCTATAGAGATAGATCCGGTTAAGGTTCAGGCCATTCATGATTGGATTCAGCCCACATCCGTGAAGAGCCTTCAGAAATTTTTGGGCTTTGCTAATTTTTATCGCCGTTTCATTGCTAACTTCTCCAGTGTGGTTAAACCCCTGACAAATTTGACGAAGAAAGGCGCTGATGTAACAAATTGGTCCTCTGCGGCTGTCTCTGCCTTTCAGGAGCTTAAATGCCGATTTACTTCTGCCCCAGTGTTGCGTCAGCCAGATGTTTCTCTTCCGTTTCAGGTTGAGGTTGACGCTTCTGAGATTGGGGCAGGGGCCGTTTTGTCTCAGAGGAATTCTGATGGTTCCTTGATGAAACTGTGTGCCTTCTTTTCCCGTAAGTTTTCGCCTGCTGAACGCAATTATGATGTCGGCAATCGGGAGTTGTTGGCTATGAAGTGGGCATTTGAGGAATGGCGACATTGGCTTCAGGGAGCCAAGCACCGTATTGTGGTCTTGACCGATCATAAAAATCTGATTTACCTCGAATCTGCCAAACGGCTGAATCCTAGACAGGCTCGATGGTCCCTGTTTTTCTCCCGTTTTGATTTTGTGGTCTCGTATCTTCCGGGTTCTAAGAATATTAAGGCTGATGCCCTCTCTAGGAGTTTTTTGCCTGATTCTCCTGAGGTACTTGAGCCGGTCGGCATTCTGAAGGAAGGGGTGGTCCTTTCTGCCATTTCCCCTGATTTGCGACGGGTTCTGCAGGAATTTCCGGCTGACAAACCTGACCGCTGTCCAGTGGGGAAACTGTTTGTTCCTGATAGATGGACTAGTAGAGTGATTTCTGAGGTTCATTGTTCTGTGTTGGCTGGCCATCCTGGTATTTTTGGTACCAGAGATTTGGTTGGTAGGTCCTTTTGGTGGCCTTCTTTGTCGCGTGATGTGCGTTCCTTTGTGCAGTCCTGTGGGACTTGTGCGCGGGCCAAGCCTTGTTGTTCCTGTGCTAGTGGGTTGCTTTTGCCTTTGCCGGACCCTGAGAGGCCCTGGACACATATTTCTATGGATTTTATTTCAGATCTTCCAGTTTCCCAGAGGATGTCGGTTATCTGGGTGGTTTGTGACCGGTTTTCTAAGATGGTTCATTTGGTGCCTTTGCCTAAATTGCCTTCCTCTTCTGATTTGGTTCCGTTGTTTTTTCAGCATGTGGTTCGTTTGCATGGTATTCCGGAGAATATTGTGTCTGACAGAGGTTCCCAGTTTGTTTCTAGGTTTTGACGGGCCTTTTGTGCTAGGCTGGGCATTGATTTGTCTTTTTCTTCTGCATTTCATCCTCAGACAAATGGCCAGACCAAGCGAACTAATCAGACTTTGGAAACTTATTTGAGATGCTTTGTGTCTGCTGATCAGGATGATTGGGTGGCTTTCTTGCCATTGGCCGAGTTCGCCCTTAATAATCGGGCTAGTTCGGCTACCTTGGTTTCGCCCTTCTTTTGTAATTTTGGTTTTCATCCTCATTTTTCTTCGGGGCAAGTTAAACCTTCTGATTGTCCTGGTGTGGATTCTGTGGTTGACAGGTTGCAGCAGATTTGGGCTCATGTGGTGGACAATTTGGTGTTGTCTCAGGAGGAGGCTCAGCGTTTTGCTAACCGTCGTCGGTGTGTTGGTTCTCGGCTTCGGGTTGGGGATTTGGTTTGGTTGTCTTCCCGTCATGTTCCTATGAAGGTTTCTTCCCCTAAGTTTAAGCCTCGGTTTATTGGTCCTTATAGGATTTCTGATATTATCAATCTGGTGTCTTTTCGTTTGGCCCTTCCGGCCTCTTTTGCCATCCATAATGTTTTCCATAGATCTTTATTGCGGAAATATGTGGTGCCCGTTGTTCCCTCTGTTGATCCTCCTGCTCCTGTGTTGGTTGATGGGGAGTTGTAGTATATGGTTGAGACGATTTTGGATTCTCGCTTTTCAAGGCGGAGGCTTCAGTACCTTGTCAAATGGAAGGGTTATGGCCAGGAGGATAATTCTTGGGTTTTTGCCTCTGATGTCCATGCTGCTGATTTGGTCCGTGCCTTTCATCTGGCTCGTCCTGATCGGCCTGGGGGCTCTGGTGAGGGTTCGGTGACCCCTCTTCAAGGGGGGGTACTGTTGTGAATTGGGCTCCCTCCGGTGGTTGTTGGTGGTAGTGCAGTTGTCTTGGGGTTGTAATCCAGGGCAGGTGTTTCTGCTGATTGCAGCTCTATTAGGTATTTAGGTGTGCAGGATCCATGAGTCAGTGCCAGTTGTCCATTGTACTTGGAGGGATTGCATCTCTCTCTGGTTCCTCATGCCCTGCTGCCAAATTCAGCTAAGATAAGTGTCTGTTTTTTTGTCTCTGTGCACACATGCAGTGTGCTTTGCAATTCAGTGCAATTCATTGTGTTTTTGTCCAGCTTAGACTTTGTTTGGATTTTTCAGTCATGCTGGATTCTCAGGAGATGCAGATATACTTTCTATGTCTTTAGTTAGATGTAGAATATTTGTATTATCTGCTGTGGATATTTTTAGGATTTTAATACTGACCACTTAGAATTCTGTCCTATCCTTTTCTATTTAGCTAGAAGTGCCTCTTTTGCTAAATCCTGTTTTTCTGCCTGCGTGTGTCTTTCCTCTTATACTCACAGTCAATATTTGTGGGGGGCTGCCTATCCTTTGGGGTTCTGCTCTGAGGCAAGATAGAATTCCCATTTCCATCTACAGGGGTATTTAGTCCTCCGGCTGTGTCGAGGTGTCTAGGACGTGTTAGGTACATCCCACGGCTACTTCTAGTTGCGGTGTTAGTTTAGGGTTTGCGGTCAGTACAGGTACCACCTACTCCTGAGAAAGTCTCTCATGTGGCTCCAAGGTCACCGGATCATAACATTGCCCATTTTAAATGGATTACTGAACTATTTCAAAAGCTCAACACAAATGTATTTATTTGGAGCAAACTTATATCTGATTTGTATGCCTTCAAAGCTATGATTTTTCCACCCCAGATACTACAGAATGCAGCCACAGATAAGAGACTGTATAATTATTTGTTCTTTTGCATGTGAAATGTATACAACAAAAAAAAGAGTAAAACAAGGCTAGCACACAGAAGTATGCTATGTACGCCTGCGAGACTACGATTTTTCCACCACAGATACAACAGGCCTCAGCCTGACATAATAGACTGTATGAACTGTTTTTTTCTTTTTTGGTGAATTTTTGAAAAACAGAAAAAGGAGAAAAAGGCTAGCACACAGAACTATGGTACATATGCCTGCGAGACTACGATTTTTCCACCACAGATACAGCAGACTGTATAAAATTTTGTTTTGCTTTTTTGTCAGTTTTTGAAAAAAATAAAAAAAGAGTAGAACAAAGCTAGCACAAAGAACTATGCTACGTATGCCTGTGAGACTACGATTTTTACCCAACAGATACAACAGGCCTCAGCCTGACATAACAGACTGTATGAATTTTTTTTTGTTTTTTGGTGAATTTTTGGAACAAAAAAAGGTAGAACAAGGCTAGCACACAGAAATATTGTACGTATGACAGCGAGACTACAATTTCTCCACCACAGATACAACAGGCTTCAGCCTGACATAACAGACTGCATGAAATATTTTTTGTTTTTTTGGTTCATTTTTGAAACAAAAAAAAAAGAAGTAGAACAAGGCTAGCACACATAACTATGGTATGTATGCCTGCGAAGCTACGATTTTTTCCACCACAGATGCACAAGGCCTCAGCCTGACATAACAGACTGAGCGAAATGTGGCCTTAATTTTTTTTGGCACAACTAAATTGTGTCAACAAGTTGGCTAAGGCCGGCGTCACACTCAGCATATGAAAATACGGTCCGTATTTTACGGCTGTAATACGCAGAAATGTTCCAAAAATAGTGATCCGTATGTCATCCGTAGGCAGGGTGTGTCAGCGTATTTTGCGCATGGCATCCTCCGTATGTAATCCGTATGGTATCCGTACTGCGATATTTTCTCGCAGGCTTGCAAAACCGACATCTAATGGATTTATGTGCTCAAATGTTCGTTAAAACATATATACAGTATGTATATATATATATATATATATATATATATATGTCATTGAGACACACACATATATATATATATATATATATATATATATATATATATATATATACTGTATTTATATTTAATTCAGCGTGAGATATGTGAAAAGCCGGTAATTCAATTGCCGGCTTTTTATTTCTCCTTCCCAAACCCGACAGGATATGAGACATGGTTTACATACGGTAATCCATCTCATATCCCCTTTTTTTTTGCATATTCCACACTACTAATATTAGTAGTGTGTATGTGCAAAATTTGGGCGCTGTAGCTTATAAAATAAAGGGTTAAATGACGGAAAAAAATAGGCGTAGGCTCCCGCGCAATTTTCACCGCCAGAGTGGTAAAGCCAGTGACTGAGGGCAGATATTAATAGCCTAGAGAGGGTCCATGGTTATTGGCCCCCCGGCTACAAACATCTGCCCCCAGCCACCCCAGAAAAGGCACATCTGGAAGATGCGCCTATTCTGGCACTTGGCCACTCTCTTCCCACTCCCGTGTAGCGGTGGGATATGGGGTAATGAAGTGACCTGTAGTTGCCTTGAGTTGCGGTGATGCGCCCCCTGCTGGATGTCCTCATGAACTGGAGCCTGGGAAAAGTTCCCATGCTCGAGTTTATATGAGGACATCCAGCAGAGGGCGCATCACCGCAACTCAAGGTAACTACAGGTCACCCTGCTTTCCATTCATTCCCCAGGGGTTTTAAAGGCACGAGCACTGCTTTAGCAGAGCTCCTGACTGTAAAATGATTTAACCCCTTCAGAAGGATTTACTTTGTAGGACTTGACCTGAGCGACGGAAGGTATGAGATATTGTTGTTTTTTTTATTTTTCCTTTGTAACAGAACGAGGGTCTTCAGGTGGATTACCAGTATAATAAAATATTACAACAACCTGTGTCTTTATTTCATTAAAATACTTTTAAATAACGTGTGTGTGTTTTATTAACCATTTCGTACTATTGGATTAATAATGGATAGGTGTCATAATTGACGCCTCTCCATTATTAATCTGGCTTAATGTCACCTTACAATAGCAAGGTGACATTAACCCTTCATTACCCCATATCCCACCGCTACACGGGAGTGGGAAGAGAGTGACCAAGTGCCAGAATAGGCGCATCTTCCAGATGTGCCTTTTCTGGGGTGGCTGGGGGCAGATGTTTGTAGCTAGGGGGGGCCAATAACCATGGACCCTCTCTAGGCTATTAATATCTGCCCTCAGTCACTGGCTTTACCACTCTGGCGGAGAAAATTGCACGGGAGCCAACGCCAATTTTTTCCGCCATTTAACCCTTTATTTTACAAGCTACAGCGCCCAAATTTTGCACATACACACTACTAACATTAGTAGTGTGGAATATGCAAAAAAAAAAAAAAGGGATATGAGATGGTTTACTGTATGTAAACCATGTCTCATATCCTGTCGGGTTTGGGAAGGAGAAATAAAAAGCCGGCAATTGAATTACCGGCTTTTCTCTAACACCGGTGCGTATTTCTCGCAAGTCACACGCATGGTCCGTGTGTAATCCGTATTTTTCTCACCCCCATAGACTTTCATTGGTGATTTTTTTGCGCAATACGGTGACAAACGCAGCATGCTGTGATTTTCTACGGCCGTACAAGACCGTATATTACAGATGCGTAATATATACGGCAGATAGGAGCTGGGCCATAGAGATTCATTGGGCCATGTGCAATGCGTATTTTACGGATGTAGTTTATGCGCTCATACGTCCGTAAAACTCGCTAGAGTGACACCGGCCTTAGACAGGAAAAAAATGTTTTTGCCGCACTCACATATGATGCCTGGGACAAAAAAATATGTTAGATTTGCATGCTCTTTGATTAGAATGACCTGGCTGTAGTCTGCAGCATGACCAAGCAAATAAATGTAGAAGTAAGGAGGGAGGCTATGGATTGCTTTAGAATAAAAGGAGCAAAAAAAATTGCCACAGATAACTGCAGCTATTTATATATTAAATAAGCAGCAGCAGACAGTAATGCAGTAATGGGAGTTTTGGAGGTATGCAGTGAGAGCTATGTACTCACATACAGTGCCTGCAGGCCTTGCACTGATGTGGATATGTGCACATAGACTCCCCTGCCTACCTAGCGCTGCAATCAAGGGACCCCCGACTTAGCCCTAAAAAGGACTGTTGGTTTCTCAGGAGTTGTGGACTGAACAGTTGCAGACCTACACTAACTATTAGGCCGGGGTCACACTAGAGAGTTTTACGGACGTATGAGAGGCGCAAAAACAACGCATTGCACGCGGACGAATGATTCTCTATGGGGCAGCTCCTATCTGCCGTATACTTCGCAGCCATATTTTACGGGCTGAGAAAATCGCAGTATGCTGCGTTTTTCAGCATATTGCTCAAAAACTCCGCCAATGAAAGTCTATGGGGGCAAGAAAAGTAAGGATTACACACGTACGGGGTTCTATAGAAAAACCAGCAATTCAGCGCGGTGTACAGTAAAATCACACTGACAGGTTAGAAAAGAATAGATAGAATAAATGTCTACACATAGTATAGGTAGATATATATATGTATATGTCATTGAGACATATATATATATATATATATATTTCATACAGCGCTAAAGAGCCGGTAATTCAATTGCCGGCTTTTGCTATCTCCTTATCAAACCCGACCGGATATAAGACGTGGTTTACATACAGTAAACCATTTCAAATCCCTTATTTTTTTACATATTCCTCACTACTAGTGTTGAGCGATACCGTCCGATACTTGAAAGTATCGGTATCGGAAAGTATCGGCCGATACCGGCAAAGTATCGGATCCAATCCGATACCGATACCCGATACCAATACAAGTCAATGGGACTCAAGTATTGGACGGTATTCCTGATGGTTCCCAGGGTCTGAAGGAGAGGAAACTCTCCTTCAGGCCCTGGGATCCATATTAATGTGTAAAAGAAAGAATTAAAATAAAAAATATTGCTATACTCACCTCTCCGACGCAGCCTGGAGCTTACCGAGGGAACCGGCAGCGTTGTTTGCTTAAAATGCGCGCGTGTCCTGCCTCCCGTGACGTCACGGCTTGTGATTGGTCGCGTCGCCCATGTGACCGCGACGCGACCAATCACAAAGTCGGAACGTAATTTTAAAATCCTGAAGGACCTAAAATTACGTCACGGCTTGCTGTGATTGGTCGCGTCGCGGCCACATGGGCGACGCGACCAATCACAAGCCGTGACGTCACGGGAGGCAGGACAAGCGCGCATTTTAAGCAAACAACGCTGCCGGTTCCCTCGGTGAGGTCCAGGCTGCGTCGGAGAGGTGAGTATAGCAATATTTTTAATTTTAATTCTTTATTTTACACATTAATGTTGTTTCGATACCGATACCCGATACCACAAAAATATCGGATCTCGGTATCGGAATTCCGATACAGCAAATATCGGCCGATACCCGATACTTGCGGTATCGGAATGCTCAACACTACTCACTACTAATGTTAGAAGTGTCTGTGTGCAAAATTTGGTGGCTCTAGGTGTTAAAATAAAGGGTTAAATCACGTAAAAAACTGGTGTGGGCTCCTGCACAATTTTCTCCGCCAGAGTGGGAAAGCCAGTGACTGAGGGCAGATATTATTAGCCTAGCGAGGGACCATGGTTATTGGCCCCCCTCTGGCTAAAAACATCTGCCCCCAGCCACCCCAGAAAAGGCACATCCGTAAGATGCGCCTATTCTGGCACTTAGCCTCTCTCTTCCCACTCTCCTGTAGCGGTGGGATATGGGGTAATAAAGGGTTAATGTGCCTTTTTCTCGGGTGGCTTGGGACAGATATTTTTAGCCGGGGGAGGGGGGGCAATAACCATGGTCCCTCTCTAGGCTATTAATATCTACCCTCAGTCACTGGCTTTCCCACTCTGGCGGAGAAAATAGTGCAAGAGCCCACACCAGTTTTTTACGTAATTTAACCCTTTATTTTAACATCCAGAGCCACCAAATTTTGCACACAGACACTTCTAACATTAGTAATGAGGAATATGTAAAAAAATAAGGGATATGAAATGGTTTACTGTATGTAAATCATGTCTCATATCCTGTCAGTTTTGATAAGAAATAGCAAAAGCCGGCAATTGAATTACCGGCTTCTAAGCTATCTAGCGCTGTATGAAATATAAATATATATATGTGTCTCACCGACACACACACATATATATATATATATATATATATATATATATATTGTAGCATGGCTAAAGGGTGTGTAGTCGATGGGAGATATGTGTCGCATAGGTGGCTTGTTGCTGTAATGTAGCCCGGAGTATTTCTTTGTTGCACATAACCATGTATATATATGTGTTTCAGGACCTGTGGTGATGTCAGACCACATGGCTAATCATGTGATGGGTTACTGGGTGTGGTTAGCTCTATATAAGACAGGCTAATGCTTAACACAGTAGATATGTGTGGAGGTGCTAGCCTCCAGAGTGTGCTAAGGCTTGAGGACTGAGCCTGAAGGAATGGACACTTGTTTTTTTTTCCTTTGCCTGAGCTAAAGGCTATTTGTTTTCTGTTTATGATAGTTGGTTTATGGAGCAATAAACCTTTGAACTTTTGTTGGAACCTGCCTCCTAAGTGTCAGCCGTCGCACCTGAGTGAGTGAAACCCCTACAATATATATATATATATATATATATATATATATATATATATATATATATATATATATATATATATATACTGTATATACTGTATGTTTTCACGAATATTTGAGCCCATGGATCCATTATATGTCCATTTTGCAAGACGGCGAGAAAATCTCACTGTACGGATGCCATACGGATGACACAAGGATAATTTTTAGAGAAAAAAATTGCATCCTCACGTTGAATATGGATCACTGTTCCCTACGCTAAGTGTGATGACCACCTTAAAAGGACGATTCTGACCCTATCTCAGCAGCAGCTCTCCCTACACTTTTCAAATCCAGAGCAGAATGTGGTGAGCAGGGAGGCGCCAGGTCTCTTATAGAGGAAGCTAGGGGTCTTACAGACCAGAGTAGGCATTACTATGGACCATAACATCAAATAGGAATTTAATATACTCAAGCCACTTGAGGTGTACCATTCCTTAGGTCAGGCAAACAGTAAATGAATCAGGTAGAACCTGGGAATCATATGGTGATTGATAAAATCACGGGACATCACATGATCGATCACACGATTAATTCAACCAGTTTTTGAGGTCTGAAATTCAAGTCTATCACAAGAAACAGCAGATTCTTATCATGCTTTCCAGGCAAGAATCAGGACTAAGGCCATGTGCACACGTTCAGGATTTTTCGCGTTTTTTTTCGTGTTTTTTCGCTATAAAAACGTGATAAAAATGAGAAAAAAATGCTTACATATGCCTCCTATTATTTACAGGGTATTCCGCATTTTTTGTGCAAATGTTGCATTTTTTTCCGCGAAAAAATCGCATCGCGGAAAAAAAAGCAACATGTTCATTAAAAATGCGGAATTTCGGGGATTCCGCACACCTAGGAGTGCATTGATCTGCTTACTTCCCGCACGGGGCTATGCCCACCATGCGGAAAGTAAGCAGATTATGTGCGGTTGGTACCCAGGGTGGAGGAGAGGAGACTCTCCTCCACGGACTGGGCACCATATAATTGGTAAAAAAAAAAGAATTAAAATAAAAAATAGTGATATACTCACCCTCTGATGGCCCCCGAAGTGTTCCCGCCTCTCCGGTGCATGCTCTCTCTTCCGTTCCTATAGATGGTGTGGTTCAGGATCTGTGATGACGTCGCTGTCTTGTGATTGGTCGCGTGACCGCTCATGTGACTCACGCGACCAATCACAAGCCGCGATGTCATCGAAGGTCCTGAACCACACCGGCGTATATAGGAACGGACGCCGCTGAGGATATCGGCTGTCTGCAGAGGGTGAGTATAACCATTTTTTATTTTTTTTATTATTTTTAAACATTCTATCTTTTACTATAGATGCTGCATAAACAGCATCTATAGTAAAAAGTTGGTCACACTTGTCAAACAGTATGTTTGACAAGTGTGACCAACTTGTCAGTCAGTTTTCCAAGCGATGCTACAGATCGCTTGAAAACTTTAGCATTCTGCAAGCTAATTACGCTTGCAGAATGCTAAAAAAAACGTGAAAAAAACGGAAAAAAAAACGCAAAAAAAAAATGCGGATTTCTTGCAGAAAATTTCCGGTTTTCTTCAGGAAATTTCTGCAAGAAATCCGGACGTGTGCACATACCCTAAAGGTCTCTCATTCTCAGTTGACGTTGGACCCACACTATTCTCTTTTTTTAATGGATCGATTATAGTGATGAGCGAGCATACTCGGTAATGCTCGGTACTCACCCGAGCATCACTGTACTCATGGTGCTCGGAAAGCACCAAGCATTTCCAGATTATTCATCGGGAACTTGAGTCCCCGCCCTTTATGTTTGGCGCTCTTTAGAGTGCTAATCAAAATGCAGGGATTGTCTGCAATGCACTTTAATGCCGCAGCCATGTTGTTTGTGGTATTATAGTGATTGGCTGGCCTCACAGCATCATCAGGTCTATATCAGACCTGGCTACGCCCTGCTCGGCGCAGTCATCTTCTGAATCACCAGTGTAGGGAGATTTGCTGCTGTGATAGGGACAGAATAGGTGGTGCATCAGTTACTGTGGGAATATCATAATTGAATACAAAAATCGAGCTAAACCAACAGTCCTTCTAAGGACTAATTAAGGGGTATATAGATTGCAGTGCTAGGTAGGCAGGGAGTGTATGTGGGTATATTGATATCAGTAGCAGGCAGGCATTGTATGTGGCATACTTCATTGCATATGTGGCACACCAGGAGTTTGGGTACCACAGTAGTGCTGCCTTCCTCTCGGGGAGGGTAGTGCTATGTCTGGAGACAAGTGAAATTCACTTTGGCAGGTTATCACACACACACCTTCCAAATCCAGGCCAAGAGGGGGAGCTCAAAGCCCTGTTTTAGGGCAGCTTCCCTGGATAAAGATCCTGGTTTTGAGGAGGAGCCAGTTTAGTCTGTACAAAAAGTCAGTGAGTGAGGACAGACAGGGAAGGAGCACAGTGGAGATACAGGTCTCCAGGAGGCAACGAGTAGGCCCCCAGGTAGTCAGTGCACAGAAAATCCGGGTATCGGGAGCCCAAGGCTTTTGTGGAACTATAAGACAGAGCAGAACCGGAGGGCTGAGGATTACATGGACTTTGCCCATATTCACCTGTGGTACAGCAGCACCTTGGAGCCAGGAGTCTCCGTGAAAAGATCCCAGTAAGCACAGCTCAAGCTGCCTACCATACAGGTACCTGTCCCAGGACAGAGGAGCGAATTAGGACTTTGCTGGGAACACTTAGTGGCAGCAGGGACCTCAGTTACAGCAAGCGCAGAGTGGAAGGCCCCCAACCTGACTTGCCAAGAGGATTCTGCTTGTCTCTGGACTACCTGGACTTCTAATGTACCTGTTGCCGGTGCCCTTGACTGTGGCCTACCATCTGCAGTAAACCAGGTAAAGACTTACAACTTTTCTCCTCCATTTATTCACCGGCAAATATCATCTCAGCCATACATCATAGGACCCCTGGGGACCCCGCTTCACCTGTGGGAAGTGTAACATCTGTGCTGCCGCAACATCCCCTAGGGGACCCTTTTAATGCAGCATCGGTCCTGCCACCACAGGTGGCATCACGACGAACTTTGAACATTTTCCCCTTTAACTTTGAGGCCCAGGGCCACGGACCGGGTCGCAGTCACTGTGACATCCCACCTTGCCACCAGACCCGGTACCGAGTACCCCACGGCCCTGCGGGTGACTCATCTTTGGCGTCACGAACAGGATTTCGTGCTCTGGCATTGCAAGGTACTGTGTGCCAGTGACTGTGACGGGTTGCCGCCGAAACCGCCATTGCTGCGCCATGTGGAGAGCGAGGGGGAGAAGACGTACCTTTGTGGGTGGAGCCAGCTGGAAAGAGCGAGAAGCAGGAGAAATGGGTGCCGCGCTGCTGAGAGGAAAGCCAGAAGTGAAGATGCCATACAGCGAAGCCAGAAGTGAAGACGCTGCAAAGTGCCGAGCAGCGCACCGAAGGAGCCTAGCCTCTACCAGGTTAGTGATGGGGGAAGAGCCATGTCTGACCCAGGAGGGGAATTGGTGGTAGTCGCAGCCGCAGGCCCCATAGCACCCCCAGGCCCTTCAGCAGACACACCCGCAGGCCCAGTGATGCCCACAGGCCCCACGGTGGACACAGCCACAGGCTCCATACCGCTACAAGGCCCCGCAGAGCCTTTACCTCCAGCAAGCCAGCCAGACACTGCCACGGCTGCGGCGCCCATCATGCCCCTCTTCATGCCGTATATACCTGGAGCAGCATGGCTCCCTCAGTATACTGGAGAGTCACATACGTTAAATTACTTTAAAGAAAGACTCTGCAGCCTGTTTGAAGTTTATCCTTTGACAGAGCATCAGAAAATTAATATCTTAACTGGCCAACTGATTGGTGCAGCCCTGAGAGAGGTAAAATCCTGGCCGGATGTGGATAAAAGGACTGTGCAGCAGATCTTTGCTAAGCTCAAAATTACCTTCGACACCCACACCGCTGCAGAAATAAAAATGAAGTTCTTCGGGTGTAAGCAAAAAGCACAGGACAGTATACGGGACTATGCCCTTAATTTGCAGGAGGCGCTGCGGGCTGTTAATCAAGTGGATCCTAACAGCATACAGGATGGGGATAAACTTTTTAAAGAGCAGTTCATTGAGGGGCTCCTGTCTAACACCCACAGGACTCAGCTACGCATCCTAGCCTTGCAAAACCCTGACCTGGACTTTGCACAATTTAAGGACAATAATAAGCACAACGCACCAGCCCATTTCCTCTATCCACTGGATGGGCAATACTTCAATATTAATAACAACATACTGACCCCGGAGTTCTTAAACTCCTATTAGTCAAGAAGCATTATTCCAATTAAATGACCAAATTTCTTTATTAACATATAAAACATACACATTAAAAACAATGCCTCACAATCAAGAATAAACTCAAAACAGAGATCAGCACAATGTAAATAAAGTGCATCCAGGTAAACTTTAATCCTATTCAGTTGTATACACACATGTCATTTAATGGAAAAATTTGTGCGGTAAAACTGCGAGTCAAATTTAGTATGGAAAATGCACTATGCAGCTCTATCAACCTAAAAAACACGCTTAGAGGAGTAAATTACTCCATCAAGCAGTGGGATAAATGCCCACTTAAAGATTTAGCATGTACAACGCTTTATAGACCCTAATGGCACCCTGACAAATAAATCATGTAAGCAAAATAAGCCCATAATGGGCTGCAATGGGCAAGCTGCCAGCCGGACACGCACAGTGAACTAACCAAACCAACAGATTCACAGCTAATCCATACCTGCACTTCCCACGTTGTGAACTGAAAAATGGTTTAAAGAGAGTGGAAAACATGGGTATAATCCCAGTTCCAAGACATATTACCTGAGCACAGTGACTACAAGCATAAAGTCCCAGCCTCGTGGCACGCTGAATCTCCGTCACCCCGACGCGCGTTTCGCACCTGCTTCTTCCTGGGGGCGTGTCATAGGTAAGGCGTCACTATCTTTTAAAAGCCGAGGCAACCAATCCGGTAGCAGCGGCAGGGAAATCCCTAAGTGAGTCATACTTCCCAGAACATCTATACATGATGACGTATCTCAAACCAGCCTCACGGTAATCAATCCGTTGCCGAGGCTTAGGAAAGCCGCGATCCCACATGTTTAAAGCGCATACCGCATATGGTATCTCACAGGTACATGACCGAATCAAAACAACCATACATATCCGGCAGGATTATAATCTAAACCATCAGTGCTACCATAAATATAAGCACTCATATGTATAAAACCTGTGTTTGCGCCAAGAGAAGGGCCATGTAACAGGACAGTGAGGCATGATCGGAGCTACCCCTGCAGGATGAAGCACCAGTCAATGCCATCAACCCCCACATGATCCTAACTAGTTCACAAAGCGCAATACACGCTACGGAAGAAAAGCCCATACGAGTTCACAAAAATGCACTACGTAATTCACCACCTAATCCCATTCATGCCATTGATTTTTTATTAAAATCTGTCCCTATGGCACCAATCCCCAAAGTGCATATCGTGCTAAAGTTAGTGCTATCTTAGTTAAATTTGGTGATTTCACCCTATGCCAATTAGATTTAATAATTTCTCCCTATGCCACAGGTATACAGTATGGCTACCACCTATAGACACAAAGCGTAGAGACACATAAATCCACACTAATTACCAAGTACAATGCATGGGAGTCCATAAATCAGGTACACATCAGTCCTATAGTATCAAGCAGAGAAAAAAATAAATCGCCGTCTCATTTCTGCCCGAAGGAGGGGTCTTTGGCCTTTCAGCCTTCCATCGATGTCCATTATTTAGGTCCCTGATGGGTTAGTAATGTTCCCCTTCATGCAAGTCTTGGCAGGTATAGAAACTTTGAGCGCCGAATAGTTCAATAAATATGAAACAGTAAGATGGGTCAAGGTTAGTGTTGAGCATTCCGATACTGCAAGTATCGGGTATCGGCCGATACTTGCTGTATCGGAATTCCGATACCGAGATCCGATATTTTTGTGGTATCGGGTATCGGTATCGAAACAACATTAATGTAAAAATGTGTAAAAGAAAGAATTAAAATAAAAAATATTGCTATACTCACCTCTCCGACGCAGCCTGCACCTTACCGAGGGAAGCGGCAGCGTTCTTTGTTTAAAATTCGCGCTTTTCTTTCCTTTACTGAAGTCCCGGCTTGTGATTGGTCGCGTGCCGACCATGTGGCCGGGACGCAACCAATCACAGCAAGCCGTGACGTAATTTCAGGTCCTTCAGGATTTTAAAATTACGTTCCAGCGTTGTGATTGGTTGCGTCGCAGTCACATGGGCAACGCAACCAATCACAGCAAGCCGTGACGTAATTTCAGGTCCTTCAGGATTTTAAAATTACGTTCCGGCGTTGTGATTGGTTGCCTCGCAGTCACATGGGCAACGCAACCAATCACAGCAAGCCGTGACGTAATTTCAGGTCCTTAAGGATTTTAAAATTACGTCCCGGCTTGTGATTGGTTGCGGCGCGGTCAACCAATCACAAGCCGGGAGGCTGGACACGCGCGCATTTTAAAATGGGCGCGTGTCCAGCCTCCCGTGACGTCCCGGCTTGTGATTGGTTGCGGCGCGGTCAACCAATCACAAGCCGGGAAGCCATTTTAAAATGCGCGCGTGTCCAGCCTCCCGGCTTGTGACTGGTTGACCGCGATGCAACCAATCACAAGCCGGGACGTCACGGGAGGTTGGACAAGCGCTCATTTTAAAATGCGCGCGTGTCCAGCCTCCCGGCTTGTGATTGGTTGACCGCGATGCAACCAATCACAAGCTGGGACGTCACGGGAGGTTGGACAAGCGCTCATTTTAAAATGCGCGCGTGTCCAGCCTCCCGGCTTGTGATTGGTTGACCGCGATGCAACCAATCACAAGCCGGGACGTCACGGGAGGTTGGACAAGCGCTCATTTTAAAATGCGCGCGTGTCCAGCCTCCCGGCTTGTGATTGGTTGACCGCGATGCAACCAATCACAAGCCGGGACGTCACGGGAGGTTGGACAAGCGCTCATTTTAAAATGCGCGCGTGTCCAGCCTCCCGGCTTGTGATTGGTTGATCGCGACGCAACCAATCACAAGCCGGGACGTCACGGGAGGCTGGACACGCGCCCATTTTAAAATGCGCGCGTGTCCAGCCTCCCGTGACGTCACGGCTTGTGATTGGTTGCGTCTCCCATGTGACTGCGATGCAACCAATCACAAAGCCGGGACGTAATTTTAAAATCCTTAAGGACCTGAAATTACGTCACGGCTTGCTGTGATTGGTTGCGTTGCCCATGTGACTGCGACGCAACCAATCACAACGCCGGAACGTAATTTTAAAATCCTGAAGGACCTGAAATTACGTCACGGCTTGCTGTGATTGGTTGCGTCCCGGCCACATGGGCGGCATGCGACCAATCACAAGCCGGGACTTCAGTAAAGGAAAGAAAAGCGCAAATTTTAAACAAAGAACGCTGCCGCTTCCCTCGGTAAGGTGCAGGCTGCGTCGGAGAGGTGAGTATAGCAATATTTTTTATTTTAATTCTTTCTTTTACACATTAATATGGTTCCCAGGGCCTGAAGGAGAGTTTCCTCTCCTTCAGACCCTGGGAACCATCAGGAATACCGTCCGATACATGAGTCCCATTGACTTGTATTGGTATCGGGTATCGGTATCGGATTGGATCCGATACTTTGCCGGTATCGGCCGATACTTTCCGATACCGATACTTTCAAGTATTGGATGGTATCGCTCAACACTAGTCAAGGTACTTCTTCATGAACCCAAAGGCCCTGGCAGATGTAAAATCCCTGAAACCAGGATAGTTTTTGGACCAACAACTTCAGGGTCACATCCGCATCCATACTTCATAATAAGGAGAATGCTGGCCACACATCAAGAGAACCCCACCGTATAGTTTCTGGAAAGAATAAACTCCATTAAAAACAGCACAAAACCAAACCAAAGACAACAACACAAATAAAAACATTTAAAAAAGACCGACTATTACTCATATGTGCACAAAAAGACCGAAACATTAATGGCTTACAGAAAGGAGCCAAACCCCAAATTCTCATTCAGGCCCTGCGGAGCCAAAGTGCCCAGGCGGTAAATCCACCTGCTTTCGACCTGCGCCAGGGCCTTACCCAAATCTCCACCTCTAGGGCCTACAGTCACAAGATCTATGCCCTTAACTGCCATAAAACGGGGATCACAGTTATGGAACTTTTTGTAGTGCCTCGGGAGTGTTTTTAAACTAGCAAAATCATCTATTGTTTTAGCTTTCTCTATATCGAGCACATGCTCCCGGATACGCACCTTAAGTTCTCTGCTGGTAAGTCCAATGTATACCTTCCCGCAGGGGCATGTGGAATGGTAAATCACCCCCTTTGTTGAACATGATATAAAGTTCCTAATCTGGAATACCCTAGACCCATCAAAATTAGTGAATTTTTTTGTTTTAACGCAATTCGCGCAGGCCTTGCACCGTCCGCAGGGGAAAAAGCCAACCAGATTGTTAGGAGCAGCTTTTCTCTTTTCGGGCTCATAATGACTATGCACTAGGATATCCCGGATATTCCTTGATCTCTTGGCCACAATACCTGGTTTTGAAGGTATAATTAGATTCAATATCGGATCTGTGTGAAGAACCGCCCAATGCTTTTCGATGATCTGCCTGAATTCCTGCCATTTATTATGGTATCCCGTGATGAATCGTATTTGGTCTTTACCATCCTTTGCTCTACTACTATTGTTGCCATATAATAGAGTATTTCTGGGAGTATTTTTAGCTCTCAAAAACCCCCTCCTAATTGTTTTCTGGCCATACCCACGCTGCAAAAACCTATCTGCCAAATCCATTGATTGAGTGGTGAAGTCAGTCTCATTAGAGCAAATGCGGCGAACCCGCAGAAATTGGCCAATCGGGATCCCCCTTATTGTAGAGGGCAGATGTGCTGACCGGGCATGGAGCAAGGAATTAGTAGCTGTCCCTTTCCGAAACACATTAGTCACAATGTCGCCCTCCGGGCGGGCACGTATCTGCAGATCCAAAAAATCAACCGACCTCCCATACTTGAAGGTAAGCTTAATATTCCGGTTGTTCTGGTTTAAATTGGTCATCATGGTATAGAGCTCCGCTGTGCTCCCCTCCCATACAAACCAGATGTCGTCGATATATCTCATCCACTCCTGGATGAGATGACCCTGGGGGATGGGGTTACTCATAAAGATCTCCCTCTCCCAAGCCCCCAGAAAAAGGTTAGCATAGGAGGGGGCACAGCAGGCCCCCATAGCGGTGCCCTGTAACTGCAGATACGTGCCACGCCCGAAGACGAAGACATTATGAGAGAGCACAAACTCCAACAACCTAAGTAGCAATTGTACCATTTTTTTATCCAAATTGCTGCATTCCAGGTACCAAGCCACAGCACTTACCCCATCAGCATGTTTTATTGAGGTGTAAAGTGCCTCTACGTCAGCCGTCACCATGATGCTATCTGGGCTGAGTTGAAGGTTATCCAATCTACGTAGGGCGGCTGTGGTGTCCTTAATGTATGAGGGTAGCTGTGTCACCAGAGGCTTCAAATAATAATCCAGAACCTGTGTAACAATCTCACAAAGGCCCCCGTTGCCAGACACAATGGGTCTGCCCGGAGGGTCAACGGGGTCCTTGTGTATCTTAGGTAACAGATATAGAGTTGGCATCCTAGGATACATGTTCTTAATGAGTTCCCATAATCTTTTGGGGACTAGGCCCTCCTCAAATGCCCTTTCCAAAATGTCACTCAATTGGTCCTGGAAAGACCTAAGTGGGTTACCGACCAGTTTCTTATAACACTCCCGGTTGTTGAGTAATTTAAATGCCTGTTTCTGACAGGACCCCTCCTTCGGGCAGAAATGAGACGGCGATTTATTTTTTTCTCTGCTTGATACTATAGGACTGATGTGTACCTGATTTATGGACTCCCATGCATTGTACTTGGTAATTAGTGTGGATTTATGTGTCTCTACGCTTTGTGTCTATAGGTGGTAGCCATACTGTATACCTGTGGCATAGGGAGAAATTATTAAATCTAATTGGCATAGGGTGAAATCACCAAATTTAACTAAGATAGCACTAACTTTAGCACGATATGCACTTTGGGGATTGGTGCCATAGGGACAGATTTTAATAAAAAATCAATGGCATGAATGGGATTAGGTGGTGAATTACGTAGTGCATTTTTGTGAACTCGTATGGGCTTTTCTTCCGTAGCGTGTATTGCGCTTTGTGAACTAGTTAGGATCATGTGGGGGTTGATGGCATTGACTGGTGCTTCATCCTGCAGGGGTAGCTCCGATCATGCCTCACTGTCCTGTTACATGGCCCTTCTCTTGGCGCAAACACAGGTTTTATACATATGAGTGCTTATATTTATGGTAGCACTGATGGTTTAGATTATAATCCTGCCGGATATGTATGGTTGTTTTGATTCGGTCATGTACCTGTGAGATACCATATGCGGTATGCGCTTTAAACATGTGGGATCGCGGCTTTCCTAAGCCTCGGCAACGGATTGATTACCGTGAGGCTGGTTTGAGATACGTCATCATGTATAGATGTTCTGGGAAGTATGACTCACTTAGGGATTTCCCTGCCGCTGCTACCGGATTGGTTGCCTCGGCTTTTAAAAGATAGTGACGCCTTACCTATGACACGCCCCCAGGAAGAAGCAGGTGCGAAACGCGCGTCGGGGTGACGGAGATTCAGCGTGCCACGAGGCTGGGACTTTATGCTTGTAGTCACTGTGCTCAGGTAATATGTCTTGGAACTGGGATTATACCCATGTTTTCCACTCTCTTTAAACCATTTTTCAGTTCACAACGTGGGAAGTGCAGGTATGGATTAGCTGTGAATCTGTTGGTTTGGTTAGTTCACTGTGCGTGTCCGGCTGGCAGCTTGCCCATTGCAGCCCATTATGGGCTTATTTTGCTTACATGATTTATTTGTCAGGGTGCCATTAGGGTCTATAAAGCGTTGTACATGCTAAATCTTTAAGTGGGCATTTATCCCACTGCTTGATGGAGTAATTTACTCCTCTAAGCGTGTTTTTTAGGTTGATAGAGCTGCATAGTGCATTTTCCATACTAAATTTGACTCGCAGTTTTACCGCACAAATTTTTCCATTAAATGACATGTGTGTATACAACTGAATAGGATTAAAGTTTACCTGGATACACTTTATTTACATTGTGCTGATCTCTGTTTTGAGTTTATTCTTGATTGTGAGGCATTGTTTTTAATGTGTATGTTTTATATGTTAATAAAGAAATTTGGTCATTTAATTGGAATAATACAATTTAAGGACAGACATATCTGGGTGTTGCACGAACCTCCACCCAGCCGTGCAGTGCCTCTTAAGCCTCCAGCCCTCGTGTACCACCAGGAGGTGGCATCATGTCCACAGGTCCCTGTTGAAGCTGATGCACAGGTCCAAGATGAGGATTATTCTATAGGACTACGCCTCCAGGTGCTGGAGCTGATCAAAAGTGTTGCCGTATTAGCCCGGACCATACAGTCTCTACAGGAATCCCATAAGGAGAAGATGAAGCTGGCTTCCAGAATGGAGGACGTCCCCTGGCGACGACAGAAGAGGATCCCGTCGACCAGAGGAAGAGAAGATGACCGCTATCACCAGATTGGATGACCCATTTGCCGTTGCTGCAACCAGGCAGGACACATTGCAAGGTACTGTCACTTAAACGAGTGACCCCTGGGGCAGAGGGACAACCCCCAGGAGTAGGAGACCAGGCCCACACAACTGGTGAGTCAAGTACGTCGGAGGACGACCAGTTCTCCCCATTGTGATCAATGGCATCCCGATGAACGCTTTGTTGGACACTGGTTCTCAAGTTACAACTATGCCTTACATTCTTTATAAGCGTTATTGGGCTGACGATAGTAGCCAGTAACAGTCAGCTGGGATACAAGGAGGTCACCATTAAAGTGGGGCGGGTAGAATTAAAGGCCCAAGGAATGATTTTTGATATTGACCGACGTGAATGTAACCACATGATGACCATTGGTACTAATGTTATTGAAAATTGTCTGGCAGAGGTTATTGTCTTGTTACAACAGGTGGCAGAAACTGCCTGTTCCAGTGAACAGAGAGTCCTGCAAAAGGAAATCAGAGCCCTGGTACAGAGACAGCAGTTAGAACTATCTGGTGGAGAAATTGGACGTGTCACAGTGAGTGATCCAATCCCCATTGCAATACCCCCCAGGAGTGAAATGTTAATATGGTGTCAAGCAGCAATAGGTATTCGAGGTAAAGACTACCAGGCACTGGTAAAACCTGTGTATTTGGACAGTAGGCCTACAATCCTGACAGCCAGGGGGGTGGTTGAAGTCTGCAAGGGGAGGGTACCAGTACGTGTTCTCAACTGTGGGGAGAAGGAGGTTCACTTAACCAGATATGCCACACTTGCCAAACTGTTTACTGTTGATAACAATGTGATACAGGTGACAGAACCCTTGGATACAGGCGACAGAACCCTTGGTCCCATCCAACCAGGCAGAGAACAATGGCTGTGCAGGACAAATGGAAGATTGGTGTCAGAAATTACATATGAGCACTGACTCTACACCTTCACACCAGAAACAAGGGGCTTGCTGGGTGGTCCATGAGTATGAAAGGGTATTCGGCAAACACCCACTAGATTTTGGGCAGGTAAAAGGGGTACAACATCAGATCCCCACGGGAAGTCATCCACCCATCAAGGAGAGGTACCGGCCTGTACCTCCAGCTCATTACCAGTGTGCCAAAAGTATGTTGCGAGAGATGAAGGAGGCTGGGGTAATCAGAGATAGTTGTAGCCCCTGGGCAGCTCCATTAGTCCTCGTCAGGAAGAAAGACAGAACCATGAGAATGTGTGTAGATTATAGGCAGATAAACCACATTACACACAAGAATGCATACCCTTTGCCTAGAATAGAAGAGTCATTGGCTGCGTTAAAATCTGCTAATTACTTTTCTACCTTGGATCTCACCAGTGGGTACTAGCAGGTTCCCGTAGCAGAGGCGGAAAAGGAGAAGACGGCCTTCACAACACCAATGGGTCTCGCTGAATTTAATTACATTCTTTTTGGACTGTGCAACGCCCCAGGGACATTTCAGAGAATTATGGAGTGCTGTCTCGGGCACAAGAACTTCGAACTTTCTTATTGTACCTGGATGAAATCATTGTCTTCTCCAAGACGTATGATGACCACCTTAAGCACCTGGCCGAGGTATTTGAAGCCCTGTCCAACTTTGGCTTGAAGGTAAAACCATCTAAATGTCACCTGTTGAAATCCAAAGTACAGTACCTGGGCCATGTGGTGAGATCTGAAGGAATGGCCCCAGACCCAGGCAAGGTCACCATGATCAAGAACTGGCCAAAACCCAGTAACCTCTATGAAGTCCGACAGTTCCTAGGGTTAGTAGGCTATTACAGAAGATTTATTAAAGACTTCACCAAGATAGCCACACCACTGCAAGACCTGTTAGTGGGCCAATCTAAGAAAACAAAGGGTAAGAATACCCCGTTTGAATGGAATGACAGGCTGGAAGGATCCTTCACCCGGTTGAAGTTGGCTTTCACAGGAGATGAGGTACAGGCCTACCCAGAATACGATCAACCATTTGTGAAGTACACGGATGCCAGCAACGTGGGATTGGGAGCAGTACTGACCCAGGTACAAAAAGGCAAGGAAAGGATAATTGTTTATGCCAGCAGGAAGCTTCGCCCCACAGAAAGGAACCCTGAAAATTATAGTTCCTTTAAGCTGGAGTTCCTCGCCATCGTCTGGGCAGTAACAGAGAGGTTCAAGCATTACCTGGCCTCAGCAAAATTCACAGTCTACACAGACAACAATCCGCTGACTCACCTGGAGACTGCAAACCTAGGTGCAGTGAAGCAGCGAAGGATGGCCCGGTTGTTTAATTACGACTTCACTATCAAATACCGTGCAGGGCATAAGAATGCCAATGCTGATGGGTTATCCAGAATGCCCCACGTACCAGATGTGGAAGAGGATTCATAGGAACTTGAAGAGGTAGAGCTGCCAGCTTCCCATCACCCTGGAGCAACTCAGTACTCTTATTATGTAAGAAACAGGCACAAAAACAAACAAGAAGCCACGCTGAACCTGTTGCCCCACCATGGATGGGCAGAGACCCAGGACAGTGAGCCCGGGGTCCGTCTGGTGAAAGAGCTGATGACGCAAGCAGATTCGCACCCTGGTCCAGATGATCCGCAAGAGACGCAACAACTGTGGAAGGAGAAAGGCAAACTATTAATCTACGATGGCATGCTGTGCCGAAGAAACATCGAC